>NW_017728909.1:16654852-16682338 GCF_001723895.1 Crocodylus porosus | reverse complement strand
ATGGAAGGGCCTTGGCAGAGGTACCAGGGTGGATACTAAATATTTATGACTGACACACACATGCATGTGCACGCACACACGCACATGCACACACATCTCAGTCTGTTATAAATCGTGGGTGTATGTACATATTAATAATATGTTGCACATCAACATACTTCCTGAGAAATGTACAGTTTAAATAAAGAATGCATTATTAAGAATGGATTTTCAAAGTGCCTATATATAACTTAAGTACTTTTCAGTATCTTTGGGATTTATGGCTGTAAATCACCAGGATGCTTTTCAATGTCTCACCCTACCCAGGCCAGTTCAACCCCAGGCTTTGATTTCCCCTATCAAATACTGGATGGACAGACCATTCTTGATGCATTTATTTGCTCTTATTCTGGATATTGTTCAGTACTTGCTATCACAGATCATATTCACAATGGGATTTTTAGGAGAACAGAGCAAGATCATTCAGCTGCAGTGACATTTCTAGGACTTAGCATTCAAAGTAGCAAATTAAATGTCATTAGGAAAAGCCCCTTCCGCCATCACTTCCCCTCTTGCAGTAATTTTCCATTTACAACCCTGAAGCTGATGCAATTTTGATGCATTATAAAGCTGCATTCTATCAATTTACTGCCCCTCAAATGAGCACATAAATATTGATAGCAGCTAAACACATTGCAAACATGTTCAGCCCTTTAATGTCCCTAGAATAGTGTTTTCGTCCCATGGTATCTCAGCTGCAATGGAAGAGCTGATCCATCTAAGAAGGGGAAGTAAAGCTTTGGATCTGAACAAAACCAAATACTGGGGAAGCTTCTCTTATTCCCCAAATACTGGGGAAGCTTCTCCTATGCATTAGGTCATACTGTGGCAAGATTGCTGGCATGACTTGGCTCAATAAAAATCACTGCAAGTGAATGCAAGGACTATCAGGCATTCACATTTATACTAAGCATGATGAATGTGTAGCATGGCATGTGCAATAAATAGCTTCTCATCAAGGGGGCTAACATGAGACCTGCCATGATTCCAGTCTCCATATTCACCTGTGCAAAGAAATTATACCTGGCTAGTGCCTTTGGCTAGATGAAGTAATGGGCTGATGCCCTTGAGGTCCCTTCCAGAGTTACTTCTCTATAGCTATGACTATGACAAGAGCTGGTGGTACACAGAAATGTATGTTGTGTCCTGTTCTCAGGTTGGTAGTAGCTTTAGGTGACAAGAGAAATCTAAAAGGCACCACACTTCCCACAGTGTTCCTAATGACTAATGAAAGTGTGCACAGACCTAAGTGCTACCATGCAATCCAAGGACATCTCTTCCTCACAAGCAAGGAAACCATTTAGTTCTCAGATTGAATGCAGCTATAGAAAAGCACTGAAAATACAAGGTCCACAATAAAAGGGAGTACGGTGGGAACAGGCTCATGTACTTGGACACCAGTGAAAAGCTGACTGCATTAGCGAACTGCACCTCCTTGCCCTGCAAGCAAATGCTCAACAAGGTCAAGGAGCTCTTGCCAGGCCTCAGGAGAACAGGCACACAGGAGATTGCAGCCTAAAAGCCTGCCAAGCTCGTGTGAACTACTAAGGCAACACCTAAACCCAGGGAGAAAAGAGAGACTAAAGAGAGAGCTCAACAAGAGGCTGGGTATTTTTTTTATTATTATTTTCTTTTGCAACCATGTGACATTATCCTGCCTAGAGACTGTGATCCTCGGGGGCTTCACAACGAGGCACCCCCCCTCCCTCTAAAACTAGCATCCGAGAGTTAAGGCATGAGGAAGAGAGCTGGGAGACCTACTCAGAGCAAAGCTTGAAGACTCCTAGATAACAGCTCTGGGATAATCATAATATGTAAGGGTGGCAAAAAGAAGCCTCCTGCCTCTTGCTCTTGGCAGAAGAGTTGCCTCATAATCTTGCTGAGATCCTATGATCACTACTCACTTCCTGCCCCTGGGGCAGGGGGCTGGAATCAATGATCCTCCAGGGTCCCTTCCAGCCCGAATGTCTATGAAATCTATGAAATAATTTCTTTCCACCCACTATCATCTTGGCACCAGACTGCTGCAATCTGCTGTACCTGGGACAATGACTTCAACCCAACAGATGCACAGAATCACAGAGAAGCAGGGCTGGAAGGGACCTCCAGAGGTCATCTAGTCCACCCCCCTGCCGGCGACAGGATCCTCCCTATCCAAACCATCCCATGCAAATCCATTGTCTAACCTCTTAGCAAAGCTATGCAGTCAGCCCTGACATAGCACATTAACATGCCATGGACAAAGCTTAGGGAGGACTACAGTGGTTCATGTCCTGCTTCGGGAAATGTTGTTAGTATGCGCCTCACTGATTCCAAGAAGAGGACCATGCCCCCACCATTACAGAGGAAGACAAACAGTCGATACCAGTAATTCCCAATCCCAGGCTGTGACCCAAAAGAGGGGCACGGGGGCAATGCCACCAGCACCGCAGAGACAAGATGAGCCATGCCACATGCCAGGAGCTCCCCCACCCCCAGGCCACCATCACGCCACACTCTGCTCTCAGCGGCAGGCCACGGAAAAAAAAAACTGGGTCGATACCAATCTGACCATGACGTAAAATTCCTTCCTGACCCAAAATATGGCAGTCGATTTAACTCTTACCACAGTGGCAAGACCTTCTAGGCAGGGACCTCTGGGTTTAAGTCCTAGCAGGAGCATTTGTACACCCAGGTCAAAATCACCAGTCTTGGGTACAGCCAACACCCAATGCCTCCGAGGAAGGCTTCAGTAAAACTTCTGATACATGCAAGTGGCCTGTAGCATTAAAGAGAATTGGACAGTAATGTGTACCTAAAAAGAGCACCACCCCTTCACGTCTTCAGAACTTGCATGAGTTTCTCATCAATTTGGAGGTTAGGTCTCACGTATCCAGATTTTACCAGTAAAATCAGATGTGTTTTATGGTCTGAATACTTTGAGAGACCGCGTGATCATCTGAGCTGCTGAACTTCGCCATCTTGGGAGGGGTTATAGGCAGCACCTTCTCAGCGAAGGATGCTGAACTTTAACAGTTTGCATCCTACATCACTTCTTCAGGCTCCCGATTCCTCCGTTCGGGATATCTAGGGCGTGGTCCACAGGTCTCCCAAAATGTAATGAGGAAAGGGGCAGGGGCAGGGGCGAGGAGGGAGGTAGCAAGGAAGATTATGCTGCTTGCTGGGGGAAATGGGCACTGTTTCGTAATGCTGGAACGTTATGGCAAGTATTTTACACTTGATTAAGGTTCGTGTTTTTATGGACTGGAATGTGCCTAGAGTTTAATAAAGGCAATTACGGATTCTAAGGAGAGGAATAAACAAAATGAATAAATTCTTCCCTATGAAGAGCAAGAGGAGAGGCTGACCCACTAATGTTATTGCAACATGCCCGCTAAATAGTATGTTGATATTTTCTCTCTCTCTTTTTATCAGTGGTATTAATTATGAAGCATTATTTTTTGAGTGCCATCAAAGCGCTCAGTGCTATAATCAAATAATTGAGGCTGAACTGGGAAAGAATGTGCCCACACTGAAGAAATTGGGTAATAAAAAGAGGATGGTAACTTGAAGCCATATACAGAATGGTGCTTTGGAGCTGCAGGCAGGGGCACTACCAGAGACAAATAAGGAGTCCTAACAGGGGGCCTCATTAAGTCTTTAGTTCAGCAAAGCACTTAAACATGTGCTAGAGTCAATGGGAGTTAAGAACATGGTTGAAGTTCAGTGCAGAGTCGGTGTCTAAATCAGAATGAACATTCGTTCAAGGTCTGTATCTCTGGGTTCAGGAGGCTGGCTTTGCTTCCTGGCATTTTGTACTGAAGAGAAATCTTTTTCTTTTGTTTTTCTTTCTTTCTTTTTTTTAATCTACTAGAAAAAGTGACTGCTGTGAGATGACTGAGCCTTTTCTGCATGCAAGCCGTACCTGGTACTTTTTCATCAGAAGTTGAACCTTCTAATTAATCTGATGGTAGTGTTCATTTGAAGGATTTGCTAAATCATTAGAGCGGTGTGAATACCAATAGTTGTTTCCCTTTCCCTTGCCAAAATTTACGAAATTTCAAGAAAAGGTGTCAAAGGTAAGGGTTTTCCACATTCTTTTACAATCTTATCAATGATCAAGAAGGAAAAAAAAAAACCTTTAAGCAATTAAATATGATGTTTAAACACATGCACCATTATTATTATTATTATTATTATTATTATTATTATTATTATTATTATTCCTCTTCCTCTTCCTCCTCCCCCCACCTTTAAATTCAAACTAAGACTTCCTATATTTATATGAGGTTTTTAATTGAGTGAAGCCTACATATGAAGCCACTTGGAGTAGCTCTCACCTGGCCTTGGCTCTAATACCGGCTCTGCTCTTAGATTGCTGTGGGAGTCACTTGCCTACCATGCATGCCTCAGTTTCCCCAGTTGTAAACAGAAGAAAGGTCATGAGAACTAGGCATACTAGCCATCTTCAAATACCCGAGAAGTTGCCATAAAGAAGAGGAAAAGCAATGGTTCTGGTGATTGCTCAGGGATGGTTTAGGAAGAACACATCCTACTTTCATGCAGGGGATTGGAGCAGATGACCCTTGGGTCCAACCATAGGAATCTATGAGGATAAGTATGCTACTTTCATAGTTTCTAGGGTCAGAATGGACCTGAGCAGATCATTAAGTCCAACCCCCTGCCCTGGGCAGGAACGAGTGCTGGGATCATGATACTCAAGCCAGATATCTATCCAACCTCCTCTTGAAGACCCCCAAGGTAGGGGACACCACCACCTCCTTCGTAAAGCACTTTGAACTCCAAGACAGATAGGCTATATCAGTATGAGAGAAAACAACTTTGTTCATCAAATCAAAAAAATGCAAACTCCCTAGTTTGAAGACAGAACTTTTTTTGGTTGTTGTTGGAAATCTTAGTAAAATCAAGGATAATTTGCTTTTTTTTCTCTTATGCAATTTAATCATTTCTCAATAATATAACTGATTATTTAACCACAGACAGTTCTAGTCCGGCCAGTCACTTTTATTAATAAGACCCAGTCTGATCTGATTAGAAAACTAACTTCAGCATCCTTCCCTGTTTCAGTTCCTTTCATTTAGGCAGCAATTTAAAGAGCAGCTGATGCTTCATGGAAAGATCAAAGAGGGTGGGACAGAGTTAGAATCACTCCTACTATACAAGATTTTATAGACATAAAATATATATCTTATATTACACATAATCATTTTCAATACTGCCTGTTGTGTTTGCAGGCATTGGTACCCCACAATCCTGTCACTGTATCATCCTTCACCAGAACTAAATGCAAACAAAGGGTTGGGCAGAAAACTGGAATCTCTCAAGAATTTGTCTCTGGAATGATTTAAGCAAGTGGGTTTTTTTGGTTTTTTTAATGCTTATAATGAGAAATGTCAAAGCCAGGTCTGGCATCATGCTTCCTGTACAGGAACAGATTGCTGCCCCTCCTTCAGCTCAGATTTGCCTTCCTTACAAAGTCGCCCCATTGAAGTCACTGGCATTAGTAGTGAAATAGGGTTCAAGTCCACGTGCATAAGGGTGCAAGGCTCTTGCCCACAGTTCTCCTGCGATTGTGCCTTGCTGACAATACTGCTTTCAACACAGCCCTTGCCTTTTGAACCTTTATTCAGGAAACACCCTTAGATTAGTGTTGCTACCCCTTAATTTGTTATCTGCTAGTCTTTGTATTTCAGTAGCTCCCTATATATGCCAAGTTCCCTTTGTGCCAGGAACTTTACCTATGCATAATGCAAGGCAGATCCTGCTCAATAGAGCTCACTTCCTAAATAGTTAAATGAACTACTGAGTAGGAAGGGGGTCATGACAAGTAGCCCAAAGTGAGGCACTGGGCCAGAGGAAGAGGAAGGACTAGCACCTAATTCTTGGGAGGCACCATATAATCCACTGAATCACACAAACTCTAGCAGCAGTTGTGCAACTACACCACTGTTCAGACCCTATAAATTGCTGAGAGAGACAGCTTACACTGCAGATACTGACAGATGTTGTATTGGGAAGATTGTTGGTGCCAGAGAACAAGCCTGGGACAAAGATTTCAGTAAGAAATAGTCTCCCTTCCCCATTTCCCTGGGCTGCAGAGCTCAGCACTTGTAAATGTGCTGGGTACATCATAGCCCCTTGACCAACTGTTTGTAACTGCTTTTATCCTCACTCTGTTACCCAATTATCACCTTGTTAACCATACACCTGCAGTGTCTTTGCCCTCAGGCTACTGAACCATAGGCACCTGACTCTGTTTTCCCTTCCTCCAGCACCAAACAGAAGGAACTGCATTAAGCCAACTGCTTTACACCCTTGTGTGAATGAAGGAGGATTAGGCTATACACAACATTAACCCATGAATGCATGTCTTCTGTTCATCACACATCAGTACAGAGCCCTTCAGTCCTCTGACACTGCTGTAAAGCTAATTAGCTAATAGGCCTTGCTCTCCTAATTAGAGCAGACCCACTGCAAAAGAAGGCACAAGTCAACCTCCTTTGCTGGTGCAGTGTTGTTGCAAACCCTGCTGGGAGCTCTGAGCGGTTCCATATTTCTGGGGAAATAATCAGATAATTTGACTGGCTTATCAGCTGAGGTAACAGCATGCTAAAAGGTATCAGTCTAAATCAGTCACTTGAATGATGAGTGCTTGATGTTGGGTTTCAGCAGATTTCAGCCCTGCTGCAGCCTGGGCAGAAAAGCCCTCGGGAAGTAAAACGAAAGCACTGGCATATCTGAACTGAATTACCAGGTCCCCTCTTAACCTCCGCAATGGGTATATGATGTACTGATCATTCATAAGGGAGGTGCACAAAAAGGAGAGCACAATCACTGCTAACTTAGCACATGAAGTCCCATTCACTGATGATGCCACAGTCTGGGATCAAGCTGAGACCTTCATACTCTAAAGTGCAGGCCTCTATATCCTATGCTAAATGTCACAAGTGCATGCATGGGTGTGCAGGTAGCCATGAGAAGGCCCCAAGGGCATGCTCAAATAATCACATTGCAGCAAATTAGCAGGGGTAGGGGACTGATCTGCAGTAACCATGTGCCCACTCTTACCCCACAATAAATGGAAGCGGACCTGGGGTTCCTGAATGGCAGAAGTCTAAATTGCCCCAGCTGAGCTCTATTTGCTGTAAGAGGAAGCAGACAGTGAGTATGCCAGCTTCTTGAGGGCAAGTCCCTGCCTTCTTATAACTCGCTGAATTGTGATTATTGGTCCAACCATCATGGGAAGTTGGAAAGTTCCTCTTGATCCAGAGGAACTTTTCTTATTTGTTCTCTTGGCTGTGTAGACACCATAAAACCTCTTTATCCTCCAGTAGCTTGCCCGAATAGCTTATGAACAGAGAGCACAAGTCATACTGCTATGTATTAGAAAAGATGGAGCTAATTAGTATGAAATAAGAGCCAACTCTTGTCCTTTCTGAGATGCAGGGGCCTGGCATTACTTCCTTTAAAAAGAAGTTTCATACACCCCTGCAATTCCTGGTTCTGACTAGGACTGGAGCAAGATTTAGAAAAATACAAATGGAAAAAGCAATTCCTGGCTGGTGAAGAAGCAGAGAATATTCAAAAATCTCAAAAGATAGCCCATTCTCACTGTATTTATAGCATATCTTTGCAAACCCATTAGTTTCAAATCATTTGAATAAGGATTAGCATTTGAGTACTTCTTCAAACTAACCTCCAAGCCTTGTAAGGAAGAGACACTACTATTCCTTTTTTTGTGGGGGGGGAGGAGCTTTTTGGGATTACTTAATGGGCTTGCTTAATGGTTTAGGCTTTTGATTTAACCTACTTAGATTTAAAGACTTTTAGATTTAGGTTCAATTCCTGACAGGGGTTTGTTCAGGCCTTTTGTCTTAGGCCATGCATTGCGTGACCCATATTTAACTAAGGGGAACTTTCACATGAATCCTCACCATTGATGTACACGCTCACTGTTGTGAAGTATCTTGTTTGGTAGATGCTCACAACCAAAGAGCAAACAACAATATGCAATGGGCTTGGGGGTTACTTAATAGAAGTTTCTCTTGGGGACATCACTAGTGCATCTGACTAATTTGAATGTAGGAGAAAGAAAAGAATGAACTATTTCTACCTTTGTCCCTATGACTAAGCAAGAAGGGAATAATGACTGTTTACAAACATGTTAATGATGTAAACCCAAGGGCAAATTCTTGAGGAAGACATGAGATGGAAAGAAGTAGGATGAAAGGGATGGGTGGGGGAACAAAGACAAGGACAATTTAGACTACATAGCAAGAAAACAAGTCATACGAAAGAAATTGGTAAAACCCCCAGAGTCATTATAGGAAGGCAGTGTCTTTTATTATTAGAGCAAGTAACTAGAGCCATAAGATGCCCTGAGATCTTATAAGATGCATACGGCTTGCCGTACAGCCATAGGCAACTCACTTGGGCCAAACTTTTCAAAACGGGATGCTTGAAGCTAGATATCTAAAAAAGTCACCTGATTTTTTTTCCCTTCAGCTAAAGAAAATGGTGGAATGGGATAGATCTGTCCTATCTCTAATTTTCTCTAGTTTCCCTCGTCTACTTCAGGTTAGCCAAAAAAAAAAAAAAAACCCTTGAAAGAGCAGGCAGGATCTACGAAAGACTGAAAACCCTACATCAGGCTGCTGCTGCCAGGTTTCTCATGTATGATGCTGGTTTGCCTCATTATATTCAGCATTTGTGAAACTAAGCTCTGCTACAGGTAACTCGCCTATGGCAGTGATCTGGGGAAAGAATATAGAGAAAACTCCTATAAAAGATTTTTTTTTTTAATGGAAATCAGCCAATGTTGTTAAGTTGCTTGCTAGTGGAGTGGAAGTGCTGCTGCTTGGTTGTTCAATTTGCTGTGGTCAAATTAAACATGCCTGAAATTTGAAGAGAAACAGACCTTAAATAAAAGATGACAATTATGCCCCACCTTTACTTTTGTGCTACGGGGAGCTGAGACATTGCATTCAGGGTAAGTTGTGAGGCAGCAGAGGGATATGAAATATTCTGCTCCTCTCTTGCTTCAAGTTAAGGCTATGTGAAATTTAAAGTACCACTCTCAGGTGATTCTTGAGATGTGGTAATGCAATTTTATGTCATTGTCCCTCTGACCAATTCATCCAACTGTCCATGTTATAGCTCTGTGAATATGCAGAGATTTTTTTTTTCAACCCATCTAGTTTGACAGTTCTATGAGAAGCAGATTAAAGCACAGACTTTTTTATGCAATGTATCTATGCGAGTGGATGATCCATGACTCCAGATGTTTCAGAATCCTATTCCTTGATTTTTGTGTGTGTGAGAATGATATTGCTTATCTCCACCAAAAATAATATCATCTTTCATTGAGCTCAGCATTTTGCATGAATTTTCCCATCAGACGTTTCATCCTGTCCTATTTGATGATGCTATATAGGGTTAATCCATATAGGCTAACTGTTTTTAAATACATACATGATTCCCCCATCAAGAATCTGAGACATTATTATGATTCTAGACGTCCTATGCCCTTAAGTAGTGTCGTGAGGAAACCGTATTTCCAGTTTTGGCCTCACTATACTACAGCTATGGATAAAGAGACCTGTGGTATTTATTTGGACTTAATAGTACTAGTGCTCATTCCATCTCATGTGACCTCACTTGGTCCAGAATAGATGCCTACCTAAAGATACACAGCTCCAAATCTTGAAAAATGTAAGTCTGGCATCAACCCATTTTATAACGGTATCACTTCATATAAAAAAATATTGCTCAAAGCACTGCTCAGCAGTCATATGTGGTTTACTATATAGGCACCTGTTCAATTGACAATGAAAGCTGACATTACTATAATGGAAATGCCCAATGTATATTTATGGAACATTAATTCAGCCTATAATATCACAGCTGTCAAAATCTACTGATGTAGTTTCTATTTTATACTGTTTCCTTTTGCTCCTCATAATCGGTGTTGATTTTATTTTTTACACTCTTATGTCCATTTTTAAAAGGGGGATTTGTTAAATATCCCACTTGAATTCTTTTCTTTGTCTTCCAGATTCTTTGTCTCAATGAATCAGGATGCAGACTTCAGCCTTTTCTAGAAGGGAACCGGTGAAGCTGCATCTGTATCTCGGAGCTTGGGTAGGGCTGAGAAAATCCTGCAGCCTGACAAAAATCGGTTCCACAAGGAGTCCACTCATAAAATACACATACCCATGAAACTTGCAGAGATATTTGAAGAAGTAGGGAGAGATGTTTCAGGCCTTCAGGGTGACATGGAAGGAAGCAGAGAGACAGTCATGGGAAGCATTGAACAAAGGCACCTGTCACCATTGGTTTAATAACAAGGACAGGGTTCAGCATATGCAAGGATCAAATCAGAGTTCAATAGGACCTTGCCAGTAGTGACAAGAACTTCACATGGGGAAAAAGAGGGAGCTTATGGGAGGAAAAATATGCATGAGTGGGGTAGATCCATCAGGTAGGTGGCTGCTGTCAGCCCATGCATTTTGGTTTTTGTTCAAAGGAGTCAATGTGGTGAGTGGGAAAGTCTAAATCAGAGGAAAGTTAAATTATTCCAACCTTCTCGCTAAATTAGTGGTGCAATTACGTTTGTTCACCAGAGCGCCCCAAGGGATGACGAGGTCGAACGGTCACAAACTCCTGCAAGACCGTTGCAGGCTGGACATAAGGAAGAATTTCTTTACTGTCTGAGCCCCCAAGGTCTGGAACAGCCTGCCAGCGGAGGTGGTTCAAGCACCTACATTGAACACCTTCAAGAGTAAATTGGATGCTTATCTTGCTGGGATCCTATGACCCCCGCTGACTTCCTGCCCTTTGGGCAGGGGGCTGGACTCGATGATCTCCCGAGGTCCCTTCCAGCCCTGATGTCTATGAAATCTATGAAATTATAACTCAGAGGTGGTGGCTACTGGCTTTTGCTGGGAACAGCAGTAACGGTGCACAAGTTCCTCTTCCCAGCACCGGCTCCCAGCCAGGAGAGGACAACGTGGGGGAGGGATGGCCAGATAGAGAGCAAACACTGGTTGGCAAACACTGTCTCCTCATAACCCCATCCCTCTAATCCCTTAATCATTTGAATTGTTCACCTCTGAATTTCATTCAGTTTCTCTACATCTTTGAAGCATTGAGCACCTTCAAGGATAGTCGCAGATAGGAATAAGTCTTTCATTGCCAAGGGCCATTGGTAGAGTTGGAGTGAGATTGTAGCCACGGTAGTCCCCAAAACATGATTTTTTGGAATGATTTTGGAAAGGGTTTTTTTGAAATTATATCTTTTTTTGCACCAACTGTATGGTTGGGGGACATCTTAAACAAGCTTTTGGGCTCAAGTTCCCCATCCTCAGGTCCCTCTTTTTTTTTTTCTGTATTTTCATTCCCATATCCCATTGTACAACCACATTTCTATTGTTTATTCCAATGCACCTGAAATAGTTATGGTTATAAAAAAATACAGATACACTTTCATTATTTTACTTTATAAAGCAATGAACCTGTATACTGTTATTTTTGGAAACCAACTGCCATTATGATGCACCCTTTTTACTGATGCTGAAAGGAAAGGCGGTAGGATCCTTAACGGTGTATATTGCCAAAGCTCCACAGAAGACAACGCGAGTCCATTGGCTTACCCCAAAATAAATTTGTTGCAGGATGTTAATGACATATGATTTTCCAGACTTCTGGGAAAGATCCTCAGCAAGTAGAAATCAGCATACCTCCTCTGGAGTCCATGGTGTTTCATCAGTTGATACAAGATGAAGATTTTGCCCAAATCTTCATCTGTGGACACTGTCTTCCTCCACCTTAAAAAAATGCGAGGGGCGGGGGGGATATGCTCCTCATCAAAAAAATCTCATGGCTTGAAAACATTCAGAAATCATCAGCTTATGTGATGTGAAAAGTAATTAAATGCAACAACAGCATGACATCAACAGTGGATAATTTTCAGACTTTAAATGTCATTCTCTCCCATTAAACCCACGGTTGTTTGAGGGTTTTGTCTCCATTTCACAAGATAGAGTACAAAACATTGTGACATGCTTAATATTTCTTCCGCCAAGCCGTCCATTCTGATTTCATTCTCACCCTTTACAGAGTTGTTGATTTCAGCCTGCATTTCCCTGCCAAAAATGCGATTGCACACGCAGCACCAAGAACAAAGTGAAAATGAATTATGCATCGGGAAGAAACTTACATTTGAGTAAAAAAACTTAAGACTTCAGCATCTCCAAATTACAATATAATTTAGGAGGGAATACATTTAAAGAGATAGCAATGGACTGAGGCAAGAGAGGGTCAGCAGTGTCAGGGCTTAATATAATTTACAGTAGCTTTCAATTATTTATTTTTAAGAAGCCACTGAGCGCACTGGATCTTTTCAGTGGTAATGTCAAAATATGGATATTGGGAAAAAGACATGAATAATAGTGACAGGTTGTTATGCATGATAATGGTATATAGGGACATTTAAAATATGGATCGCTCACCACAGCAAGAAGCTCATGTCATTTACTCTGAGAACACACAGCTATATACTCGGTGGCTCTTCTCTTTCTGCACTATAAAAGTTTGCTGAACTGGATTTTTTCCCCTCCTTCCTCAGTAGTGATTTAAAACTTCCTGGCTTTGAAGCACAGACCAATGCATGCAGACTTATTCCCACAAAGGAGAACCAGCTAATGCTGTTTGTAATGACCCACATAGACTTAAAAGACTTTAAAATTTTCACTTCATGGAACCAGAAATGTTTTGCTTGTTTTATCCTTTCCTTGAGAAAACCATTAATTAAGCAAGTCAGGAAAGAAGGGTTTGTGCTTGAGGCACTAGCTGGCAGCCTGAGAGATCTAGTTTCGGTTTCTTGCCCTGCTATAGACCTTCTCTATGGCACTGGGGAAGTGACTGAGGGCTAAATTCACTAAGAGGCCAAATTTACAACCCTCCCTCGATTGCCAATTAATTCTGTAAGGCTTTGACTACACTCTGTCCTGCATCCTGCAAACCAAACCCAGAAATGAGGCAGTGACACTCGTCTATGCTCCCTGCTCCCAGCCACAGCATTAAAGTACCTTGAGACCAAGTTCTCAAGAGCAGTGGCAATGGCCACCTCTAGAGTGGCTTTACAGCTGCATTTCAGGGTTTGATACATATGAGCTGGAGAAGGTAGGCAGGATATACTCAAAATGCTGAGCCCAGGGACACTGGAGACATGGGGGTGCTGTGATGATGCCACAAGACATACGAGGTACCGTGAGAGTGCAGCACAATGTTGGCACTGTTAACAGTCACACGCAGTTTACAGTACAAACCCAGAGGTCTCAACTAGGAACATATAGTGTCAAAAACATTCAGAGTCTATCTGAGATCTTTGCAACAGAGGAATTGCTTTGCTATTTTTCTGTAATAACAAAAAAAAAAAATAGTGAAAGCAATGTGCTGGCATTTTCTGAGGGGTGCCTTGAGTCTGAAAATATTGAGAGCCACAGGTACAGACATCCTTGAACTGCCTAAGGCCCTGGGCCTATACAATTTCTCTTTGTGGACATGATCAACCAGGTCTGGATGCCACTGAAAGGATCACAACCCTCTCTCACATTTGTGTCAGAGAAGGCATCTTAAATCAAGTATTTCCTTGCTGAGCCAATCTGCTAGGCATTTTCAAAGAATGCCTCCTTCATTGGATATAACATCAAGGGTAGACAGGAGCAAGGTCAGGTAGCTTACCATGTGCTGGATGGCTCTTTCTGTTCCTTGTTTACCCAAGATCCCAGCAGTTAAAGCATCCATGCAGGATGTAGGAGACACAGTTTTGTATCACTGTGTTGCCTGAGTTGAGACAAGGACTTGAACACACGTGTTGGGAGAATGCTCTTTCAGTCTTTCTAGCCTAAAGAGCATTTCTTATACAAAGTGGAACCAGTCTGATAGAAAAGAGGGAGAGAACAGCATGACATTGGTGTTTGAGGCTGGGATATGCTGCTTGTAAGTAAGGCAGAGTAGGGATTTGAAAACTTTTGAGGCAACAGCCCTAATTAACAAGCATGTGTGTTTTCTCTGTGGTTCTTCATGAAAGGTTGGCATGGCTTCTCTCCTACCAGAATGACAATCAAAATCCCTCTGAGGGGCATGTTTTTAGCTTGCCCAACTCACTAGTTAATGTGGCTTCCAGCTTCTAAGGACCTAACTCTACGACACCAACCTTTGCCAAAATAGTATATAGGAAGCCAGAACATCTAAGCATGTCTGAAGTTTCTCTTGCAAGCAGAATACCCGAGTATTGGCAGAGATTGTGATATAATGACTAAATTACACTGTGCCAGAAAGCAGGCCTATGGGCCAAAACCAAGGATCTCCCACTGCCTCTTCCCAAAAGAGTGCTCGAACTAGTAGGTCACAATAACACTCCCTCTTGCTCCTTCTCCACAGATTCTTGACCCCACCCAGCTTAGCTCATAACTTGGTGGTTATAGGTGATATGTAGGCTTGAATACCCTCAGGGTGAGATGGGCCAAGCACTTGGGTCTCACACTTCCTGCACATGGCAACGGTTCTGTAGGAAAGGACCTGGGGACTACCGTGGACAATAAGCTGAATATGAGCCAGCAGTGTGCCCTTGTTGCAAAGAAGGCTAATGGCATATTGGGCTGCATCAGTAGGTGTGTTGCCAACAGGTCAAAGGAAGTGATTCTTTCTCTCTATTCAGCACTGGGGAGGCCACATCTGGAGTACTGTGTCCAGTTTTGAACCCCTCACTACAGAAAGGATGTGGACAAATTGGAGTCTAGAGGAGGGCAACAAAAATGGTGAGAGGGCTGGAGGACATGACTTGTGAGGAGAGGCTGAGGGAACTGGGCTTATTTAGTCTAGAGAAGAAAAGACTGAGGGGGGATTTAATAGCAGCCTTCTACTCCCTCCAGGGAGGTTGCAAAGGGGATGGAGATGAGACGAGCTGTTCTCAGTGGTGGCAGATGACCGAACAAGGAGCAATGGGGTCAAGTTGCAGCAAGGGAAGTTGAGGTTAGATATTAGGAAGAATGTTCTCACTAGGAGGGTGGTGAGGCACTGGAACAGGTTACCCAAAGAGGTGGTGGAGTCTCCATCCTTGGAGGTTTTTAAGACCCAGCTAGACTAAAGCCTTGATGTAGTTGAGGCTGGTCCTGCTATGCACAGGGGTTGGACTAGATGTGACCTCCTGAGGTCCCTTCAACCCTCATTTTCTATGATTCTATGAAATTTTCTTGCCACTATGCTATTGAGAAAAATCATGGGCACAATTATGGTTACACAAGATCAACCTTCTGGATTAGACCCCAATGTTGGGGCAGAAAATGAAAATAATAGGACTTTGCATGGATTTGGAAAACATTTAAATCAAGTTTTCTTAACATCTGCCCTAAGCAACCCCGAATAACTTGACCCCCAAAGACTCCTTTATTATGTTGACACCCCTGCCTTATATTGATGACAACAGTCGGAGGCGAGTGATGGTATCACGGAAGATGCAATTGAGAGGCTGTGTGGACGCGAGCCGAAGCTATTGTACCAGTATTCTTTCCACAGATTTTCTAAAGCTCTGCAAAAGTAAAGAGAAAAGAATTTCTTTAGCATTGAATCGTCACTGAATTTCAGAAAGGAATTATTGATTATTTTTTTCCTAGCAGACTCTCATCTGTTAAAGAAAATGATGCATTTTCTGATTCGGAGACCGTCTGCTTTTCTATTTCCTAGGGTGAGAAAAGGTTGCAAGGAAGGGCCAAATTGTAATGCTCAGAGGGCTGTAGTAACATAGGAGTGGGGCAGCTTCACTGGAGGCACCAGCAACTTCTTTAGGACAGGTCCTCTGGCCCACTGAATAGTATCCATCTCAAGTGCACTGATCATCCCAAGGGCAAAAGCAGATAGGGAAAAGACCCCATCCCTCCCCAACCCTCCTTGTTTCTTGCCAGTTCTATTTCTCAACAAGGGAAGGAAGCAGAGGCAAGGAGTCCTGGCACTCCTCCACCCCCTATGTGGAGACTGGACCTGGGCTTAGGGAGATCACACAGAAGACTAAGGGAGTCCAGAGCCTTGTTGCTCCATGCTGTGAGCTATGTGTGTTTCCAGATCCTGGTTAGGACAGAAAGTAACTCTGATGGGCATTGATTAGTCCCGTGTTTGCTACATCAGGGGTCAGTCACACCCAGGGCACTTGTGTGCTGAATGCCTTAGCGGCAGATCTTCTTGGTAGCTTTCATTGTGCATTTGCAGACATCGTTCTTTTGCTTGTAAACTCCATGTGGTCCTGGGGAAGCTTGCAAAACTCCTGAGGTTTAATGGCCTCTTTCCCTCTCTTTCCTCAGGTGACTCTACCCTTCAGGAAGATTTATGC
Organism: Crocodylus porosus; assembly: GCF_001723895.1. Classification (NCBI taxonomy): domain Eukaryota; kingdom Metazoa; phylum Chordata; order Crocodylia; family Crocodylidae; genus Crocodylus; species Crocodylus porosus. Next base: position 16,665,912 of record NW_017728909.1, on the reverse strand, counting down.
ACACCTGTCAAAAGCTGCCAGATTTCCATCTCTCTCTCTCTCTCTGTGTTTCATCCAACCCCTTCCATTTCAGAGCCGGTTGTCACTCTTTAACAGTTTATTTTCCATAAACACACAGAGAGTACCTCGCCGGTTCCCCAACACTGGAGCATATTCTGCTTTCAGATGCAAATCTGCTCAGTCAACAATGTGGCAGGAATATGTTTAAACAAGGAGATAGCTAATCAATGTACTTCTCTAAAATTACTTATTCCTGAGCTCCCTACTCTGTCTTTGCTCGGTCCTTGCTCCTATGAACATCTAGGAGATTTTTTGCTTGTGAAAGGACAGAGTAAAAACGAAGCGAGAGCATTAGCATTCCTTTCAATTCCAGTTCTTATTTCACATCCATGACTGGGTAGAGTCTCAGAGTCTGGCTACTCTGCAGTCAGAGGTGACACTGCAGCACATTACTTATCCTATGATAGCTATACTCTAGCTGTCTTGGACAACCGTAGCAGTGTCGCTGCGGCAGCACAGACTTTAGTACAGGCTGTACAACTTAACACAGGCTCCTGGGCATGCACTGAGGCATCTAGCCTGTGCTGAAGTCTGTGCCGCTGTGGCTTTGCTGCTATTAAGGGTAACTCAGGAATGAACGTGTATGCTGCCATCGTAACTCCAGTTGACATCGCTCCAATATCCATAAGCTTCCTGATGAGAATTTTCTTGCCTCTGCTTAAAGGGTAGATCTGGGAAGTGCTTACTCCTAAAATCTTGCCACTTTTTGCCAGTACGGTGGGAAGGAAGTTTGGTGCCTGGGGCAAGCCCACAGCAGCATCCCGCGCTCACCCTGCGAACAGATCCTGGGGGCACACGCTACCCCCCATGCTTGGCCGGGGTGCACACAGCCACAGGAACTGCCCTCCCCCATCCCCATGCCCCTTGCAAATGAGTGGCTCATGGCTCTGTCCCACACCCTGTCCCTGCTGGGAAGCACCTGTTGGCACCCCTTCACTTCGATGCCCAGGGCGATTGCCCTTCTCCCCCACTTCTCCTTGCTAGGGTACTGCTTTTTGCCATAAGTAATTAGGTAGGTGAGTTAACACCAGGTTTTGAAGTATTTCCTGAAGTCCACGACTACAACACTGCAAGGCCTGGCTGATCTAGTCTTGTACTGGGGCCGATACAGAATAACCACATCTTCTGGAGTGATCAGAGGGATTCTGATTCAAACTGGACACACAAACTACTGAGATCTGGTGGTGCAGGGAGGAGCTCCCTTCCAGTCGTAAGGTCTCTAACATCCTCGACTCTGTATACGCCTGGACAGGATGGAGACTGCAAAGAGGGACGGAGTGGACTGAGCCGTGACTCTCTGAGGCAAGGGACAGAAGTTACACATAAACCAGTTTAAGTCATTAGAAATTGGTTTAAACCTGTAACAAAATAGAAGTTCAGTGAACATAAACCAGTTGCAAACCATAAACCAGTTTGAAAATGGCTGAAACTGGTTTAAGATAAATCTGGTTGAATGTAGTATGAGACTTAACTGATTTAAGCGAAACCAGTTTATGAAACTTCTGTCCCAGACCTGCTTGTTTTGACTTATTGGGAACTGTATTTATCCAGGCTTGAGCAGATTCAGAGATTTCATAGACATTCGGGCTGGAAGAGATCTTGGAGGATCATCGAGTCCAGCCCCCTGCCCCAGGGGCAGGAAGTCAGCTGGGGTCATAGGATCCCAGCAAGATAAACATCCAAATGTCTCTTGAAGACGTTCAAAGTATGGGCTTGAACCGCCTCCGGCAGCAGGCTATTCCAGACCTCGGGGACTCAGGCAGTAAAGACGATCTTCCTTACGTCCAGCCTGAAATGGTGACGGGGGAGTTTGTGACCGTTCAATCTTGTCATCCCTTGGGGCGCTCTGGTGAACCGACGTTCCCCCAGATCCCGGTGAGCACCCGGATAAACTTATAGGTGGCCACCAGCAGAGAAATAAGCTGCTCCTAGTTTCACCTCTTGAGCAAGTGTGGAGTAGTGAAGAAATTATGCTTTAGAGGGAGGCTGGGGCGAAATTTGAAATGATCCCCACCTCACCTTGGTCTGTTTTGTGCCCACTAAAGGGTTATGGTTTGGATGGAGAGTCCATTACTGAGACTGGTGTGAGATTACAGACCTAGACAGGCCTGCTGCAGGCAGAGGAGCAACTTATGGGTGTGACTGCTCCCTGGCAGGAGGAGGCAGGCTGTAGTCGGGCTTTACCTCTCTCCGCAGCACCGTAAAGCGGGAGCCAAAACCTATGGGTGTGAACACCTTTGTGCTCTGCTCATTCTGACAATAAACAAGAAATTTTTACAGTGATATGCTGAATGGGTTTTTCATCGCCAGGCGTCTGTAGAGGGATGGAATTGGACTCGGTTCAGCTAGCAGGCCCATTTTACTGAAGCAATGCTTTTGGGCTTCTGTTAGATGGCAAAATAAAACATAACCCTTCCCTATCCCCCCAACTTCAGAGACAACTCTTGTTGTATTTTTCTTTTTGAGGTTTCTATTGGCAGAACATCAGTCACTTTATTTATACAGCACCTCTCTTCACAGCACTAAAAGCGCTTCATATAAGCTGGTAACATCCAGATTTTTGAACACCAGCTGCCAAATTATTTGTTTAGAAAATAGACTTAATGCACCTTGGCTCTTTGTTTCAAAACCTTCTAGATCTAGTTTAGCTGGATGCTTAAAAATAGCTTGTTGTATATTGTAGGCACAATCTATTTATGTGATAAGTGATGAAAATAAATGCTAAAAAAAGAAATGATAAATACATGATAAATATCTATATGCAATAAATGGTAAATACATATTATGTGCTTGTTATATATGATGGGTTTTATGCATATTGTAAGCCTTTAGGACAGCCCAAATCCTGCAATGAGGCATTAAAATGCATTGCTGGACACACTGGGTCAAACACAAAGGTTGCTGCTAAATTGTGATGCCTTCATCCTTGCTAGTCTTTACCTAGATCCATGCTCTGGTTGCTGGCCAGGCTCCACATGCCTGGATCACCACTGCTGGAGCCCTGGGAGGTCCCCAGGACCCCACGTAAGGATACTGGGGCCAGCCTAGGTGCTGACCCCAGACTCCTCTACCCCACCTGGGTAGGGGCAACTTGCTGTGGGGCCAGAACATGTGTGCACAGATATTCCCTGGGAACAAGTAGCAGCGGTGCAAATATGTGCTTCTTCTTTTTGGCCCTGGGAAAATGCATGTGCCCGCTCATCTGGACACAGCCCAAGTGTCCTGGATCCCAGCCATGCCCCTGCTCACCACTACTCCAGTGGCAAGTCAGAGCTGTGCTGGCAAAAAAAAATGGTTATAACTTTCAACATGTGACTGCTCACAGCATGGTCTAACTTTAACACAGCTTAACCTCCCACAGATCTAGCATGGGCTAAGTGTAACGTGTAACCTCCCGCAAAGAGGACACTTAACACATGCTAAATGCTTGAACATGTGGCTGCTTGAGTTTTCTCTGTACTTAGTAAGCATTAAGTTGAACATGTGACACCACCTTAAGACATTCATCCCCGCAGTATCTACATACTGTTTCTACTGTTAACATTTTACAGACTTGGCCTAAAAGGACTTTCCAGTTTTACTTAACAGGTTTACTTCCTGGGAGAAACGCATAGGATTCATCTGAGGCAAAGATTGGGCACCCACAGCATGTGCACAGGAGTTTGCTATTGTAGATATTTCCCCCTCCGCACTTCTGCTATTATTAACATGTGCATTCAGAAACATGAAGCGAACCTTAAAGCCATATTTTTTTGCAGAGCCCTAAAGCAGATTAAATCAAATGCAGATGTGGAATTGGTGCAAAACAGATGCTGAAAAGCCATGTCAATATCCTAAAGGAATCCATTCCCTATCAGAAAGAAACTTAATTTCTACTATAAAGAATTTGATTATGTATTGTTATACCAAATGTGATTAATGTTTTGTGGTGATTAATCAACTGCAAAATATATAATTATGCCATCTGTATTTTTCCAGCTTCTTGTCACTTAAGAATTCCACTGGGGAGTGGGAGGTGGGGTAATGAGAACTTGTGGTATTTAGAGTGCTTAAAAGCGTACTTCGAAAGCCTGGGGAATCTAGTAACAAAAAAAGAACTGGCATTTACTCTAATGGCAGAACACTAAGCATATTAAGCAAGAGCCCAGAAGACCTATTGACTTGATAGCTACTTATATGGAAGACCCCGTTATGGGGTTCAGACAGCCAGGGACCCATGAGGGCTTGCTCCACTTCAAAGGTAACCCATTAAGCCCTCAAGAGAGCACTTGGAGATGGTGCTTTCAGATCACCTCCTGCTGGCTGATTTATGAAACAGCACTGACTCCAATGCAAGGATCATCAGTTGTGTTGCAGTTGCGGGGAAAGCGTAGCTTATTTGCATTGATCAATCACGGCAGAAAATAGCAGTATGTATTTGCACTTGTGTTGAACTATTCATGAACAAAGCACTGGGGCAAATCTGGGGTGATGGAGTGCTGCTCCCAAACAACTCCTACCAACCTGGTGTGAAAAAGTGGGAGATGAAATAGGTTTATGTCTTGAACATAACAAGCTAGAAGTCACTCACATCAGATCTGAATTTGGGCGACAGTCACAAAACCTATTCCTCTTCTAAGACAATAGACTTTCTTTTATACCATCATCTCACTCTTCAGACTGGTGGCAAACTGAAGGCAGCTTTGGCTATTGAGGGTTGGGGAGCTGTAAAGATGGAGATCCTTGATGGTGCCCCAGCCTTCTGACTAGCAGAGTAGGCCCACAGCTAAATGCAAAATAATTCCCAGGTCTTACTGCCTCCTAAACTTTTGAAGGAAAAGTGTTTTGATAACACAGTGGGCACGTCTACACATGCACTTTGTTGCAGAGTTGACTACACATGTGCCAGTATTAAGGCATACTAATTAACTCTGCCATAAGAAAGTACGATCAAGGACAGTACTATCCTACATCGGAGTAATTAAGTGTGATGAAACGCACATGTAGATGGTAACAAGGGCTGGTTGGGACACAAGGGGCTGTCTGCCACCTAGCCACACAACTCCACAGGTTTTGCACCCTCATGACCCAGCCAGCCCCTCCGCCACCTGACACCGCCACCCGGGGCCTGGGGCTGACCCCCTGAGCCTGCTCCCAGCCTGGAGATGCTCCACCCTCGTTCAAACTGCTGCTGTCCCAAACTCACTTGTAGATGCTGCTCCTAGGAGCAGTTGACTCTGGCTCAAACAGTTCCAGATTTTATTGTCTTACATTAATTGAACATGCAGCTGCCCCCTACATGCTATGCTTTATACCAGTAGGTATTTTGTATGTGGTAAATGTGCACTAATAGGGGCACTTTCTTCTGTAATCCTCTCTCATTAATTCAGTAATTTCAGAGTCCAGCTTTTCTGATACGCCAGTTCTCTAATGTGGAAATGATTTCAGTATGAAACAAAAGAGTCTCCTTTGGCTAAAACACTAGATTTTGACTTAAACAATCATGTTGCCATCCTTTGTGCTGCCATAGATTTCCCATGCAACTGTGGGTTTGCCGTGACGTAGAAACACAAACATACCTTTGATGAGCTAGGCCTAAGTCCCACTGAAATTACTTCCCATGCAAATCAATGGTAAGGAAACACCTAAATACCTTTGCAGCTCTGGGCCTCAGCTCTGCTCTGTAAAATGGTGATTAGGCTTTCCTTATCATAATTTTTCTTTCTTATCATTGTTACCTCTTTGGGGCAGATATCACAGGTACATTGGTTTTGATTGGGGTCTTTTGCAATTATTAATACTGATCTCACTCAATTGCAATAACTGTGAAGCAGGTATGGACTAACAAGGAAAGTGAAAGATCGGTTGAAGAGTGAGATGCAGGGAGTTGGGGTGGGGAGAAGGATGGGCAGCATGCCTGGCAGTGGACCCAGAAGTGGACTGGAAGTATTTCTGCGTTCATGAGCTGTGCCTGGTACCCTGAGGAATACAGGAAAAACAATTAAAGCTATGTCTATAGCCAAATCTCTGAGTCTCTGAATCAGCATTGGGTCTTCAGATTCGGCCAAATTGAATTGGGGGCACTGAGCCGAATCAACAAATCTAATCTCTGTCCCCGATTTGAGCCAAATCCAAATCCGAATCAAATACAGCCCATTTCGCACACCTCTAAAGACTACCACTAAATAAATAATAACAATCAAACAACAGGAAAAAAACAAACATTTTCGGGCCCCTTTTCTGTCCAGGCCCCAGGCGGCTGCCTGGTTTGCCCATGGCTGTGTCCGGATCTGCTTCCAAGCAATAAACAAAGATGGAGATTTCAATTTCAGGTCTTCCCCAGTGGCTGATTTATGGTATAACTTGGTCCTATCTAAAGTTCAACACTCTTCTGTTCTAGCCCAGGTGAAACTCCAGGCTTTGACATTCAATTGTGATGAAGAAGTAGAAATTGTTTTCCCATAGAGAGGATGTTTGTTTTAAAATACAGTCACAATACATGAAAAAGGTGCTTGCATTGAAAAAAGAGCTGCTTGTAGATGACGGCCTATGTTATGAATTAGAACTGCCCAAAGTGTTCGTGACAAAATAATCTGATAAATGCAATTCTCACTTAGTCCTTAATGCCAGACCCTGCTGTGTGTCATAATTGCTACAGAGAGTGTTGCAGGCACAATGCTGGAAATTGGGGAGGTCTATGGTGCAAGTCTATATTGTTGAAGAGACATGGCTACCTATCTACCCACCCACCCCTTATCTTATTTCAGCTTCTCTTCTATTGTCTTAATTGCCCTGCTTTAAAATAACTAATGCACCACAGAAAGATAAATGCCCACAATGAACAGAGTGACAAGGCAAGTCAGGAAACTTGCACTGTTTTATCGTTGCTATTTCCTAGCTGTAAAACATAGTTATTAAGGCTTCAAATCCTGCAGTGAACTCTGCATACATGGATTCCTGCACCCACCTGGAGTTCACAGTAGGACCAGGATCCTAAATCAATATCTGATTAACTTCTATGCCCCAAATCTACCCAGCAGCTATTCTTGTCTTCACCAAAATGTCTCCAGTTGCCCCCCTGAAGTTATGTGCACTGCATGCGATGCTTCCAGTGCCGACCATAGAGAGCGGATTCTCATTTTATAAATTGCGAGGCGTTCCATGGACTTCAATGAAAATATTTTTGTTTTATACTGGTGCAACACAGAACAAAACTTGCCTCTACCAGCCTATTTGTATTCCAGGCATCCTTTCACTCAGAAATGCTCAAATTTTAAAGATGACTGGACAAAGCACTACAAAATACGGGGGAGAGTCCTGCACATTTCTGGGATGAAAAGAGGAGCACGAATCAGATGACCCAACAGGTCTTTGCCACTGGTAACATCTAAGATTTCCTCCCAGTTCTTTCTTCCACGTCTTGATTAAATATTTAAAAAAAGCATTACTTATACATAAATCTAATCATTTAAAGGTGCTTCAAAAGGAGCCAACTACAAACGCTTTGTTAAAGGAAGGCAACGTTCAAAAGATACCGTATCTCTGAGTCCCAATTAGGCCAGATCATTAAGGAAATATATTGCAATTAAGTTTACATCCACTGGATGGAACTTGTTGCCAGATAACAGGGATCTTTTAAATGTTCACCCCCTACCCCCGCCCCTTTTCATTCTATCATGATTATTATCACAGTATGAGTTCATTATTTCAGATAAAATATAGTCAAACATTATTGAATTTTGAAAAAAAAATAAATTAAAAAGTCAATTTACCTAATTAAACAATTATCAGTTCAAACTTACAGTTACAAATGAAAACAAATAGAAAGCCGCACAGTGCTAAAGGGTCTCTTGTCTTCTCAGTAGGTGCATGCAACTTCCATTAGTGTTAACCCTTTGAGCACTACAGCTGGTTATGCTTATTCTCATTATATTGCAAATGAGGAGGAGCTGAAGCCATGTCATGTCATCTAGCACTGCCAATTTTGTCTGATTTGGAGCTATATACTGTCACCTGCCCCTACCTATATTTACCTTACCAGCTTCCTATGGATGCATCCCTAGCAAAAATGTAGCAGATCTACCCTGGATCCCTTGAATGCTGACTTTCTTCTCACTACTCCTCCATACTTTATTGTAATTCTAATCTCTCTTTCAACTGCTAGAAAATGTCCTGCAACCCCCTTGTGTAATCCAACAAGCTCCACTCAGCAGCTGAGTAGTATCTGCTGTACCTGCTGGGCTTTTGGACCTTTCTACATGAGTCTCAGGTCTTGAAAGCTGCTGCTTCCCCCCCAATGTCCTGTCCTCCTCCAAGATAGAAATTTGTGGTTATATTTCCCATTCTCTGTCATGTGAAAGGTATTAGATCCAATTTGTGTCTCAAGTCAGAGAATACAACCCTAATCCAGCCTGATTTAAATCAATGGAAATCCTCCACTTACTCCAGAGAACCTCAAGTTTGCCCTGAGCTCAGAAAATATCCACCTTACGATGACATACAGCCTTAATTTTCATCAGTCCCTACATTTCATACTCAATATATCCCATTGCAAAAAAAAAAATTTTTTCTGTGGATTGAACATATATATTTCTGTTTTCTGGAACGTTTAGGCCCCCAAAGCCTTCTGATTAGCTTGCCTCCATTTAAAAAATGCCACCTTGGGCTAGATTTACTGTGGTGCTAACTACCAGGCTGTGATTTCATTTGGAGTTGTGCCTCCTACATTTGCTGAGCGCTGTTCCACACATTTCATTTGTAGCATAAACCCTAAAGAGTCTGTGAATTAATTAGTTTAGAATTTACAGCAAATAAGAATGAAGCATGCACGGTAATATTTTTTAAATGTTTCCCATTTAAGGGCTCTTGCTGGCTCTCTGCATGACATTGATTCACTCCAACCTGCCTTGCCTGAACATCTTGGCTCCAGGTGGGTATATTTGCACTAGTGCATTATACAAATCCTATCGGGAAATTCAGACCTTCCAGTGCTACATTGTTAATTAAATTCTTCAGCCTCAAAGGCAATGGTTCAGTGGTCCCACTACAAAATGTAGCTAGACTCATAGAAGGATCCGCCATCATCAACGTTCATATTTTTTAGATAACTCTGTCCTTCAGCGAGTCACCCAAAGCAAACAGTATAAGCATCATGGATCATTCATTTACTCTAGTGGCTCAGGTCTACTTTATGTCTTCTGCTGGGCACTGATACGAGAAGTCAATAAAGAGGAAGTAAACAGTTACTGGAGCACAGCAATTTGAGTGACATATAATATCATACTCAATGGAAAGAGTCTCATGGAAGAAATGAAATGGTCTCTTACTAGCATCAGATTCCCTTCAGAGTAAAATCTCATAAGTATCTTAAGTAGCCCCTTCCTCCCCCCCACCACCAAAGAGGTGGCCTGTTCATCCCTCACTTACAAAGGTGCAAGTTAGGGGAATCTTCATGGAGATCAGCAGAGCTACACAAGAGGAAAAGTAGTATAAGTGAAAATAAAATCAGGCTTGAAGAGCAAAATTTTGTCTTGACTTTTGCCTCCTGGAACCCCCTGATGACAGCAACAGCTCTTATTATGCTGACACTTACACAGGGCACATCTACACATTCATTAATGTACCATAATTAATGTGCATTAAATTTAGTACTTGTATAATCAGCTACTAAATCAATGCACACTAGCACCAGCGCATGCCTTTTAGTGACGCTACTGCACAGTAGTCTAATACAGGGTATGTGCCATCATGTGCTGCGACTACCTAAATACATATATGTTGCAGTCCATGGCATTCATTTCACAGTGAGGTTTGCTTATATCAGGACTACGACTGGTCTCCAAGTTGACATTTGATTATTTTTAAGAACACCAGGGTTACTTTCATTACAAATCCCAGAGTTTTATGATTTTCATTATGATATAATTCCACTAAAGATCTGAGGATTAAGAAGTGGAATCATTAGTTATGTCTTCAGGGGATAAGCACCTTCACCTAAAAAGAAAGGAAGAAAAAAAAAAAAGAACTTGTGAAGTTGTCATAAAATGATACATAGGACATCTTAAATGACTTATTAAAAAGTAATGCTTTGCCAGTCAGCAACCCCCTCAGCATATACAGAGTATAAACCATATATTTAGGGAAGAAGTGTTTAAATGGCCCTACAAACATAAAGTGCCCTGTGCCATACTTATCACTTACCCATAAAAATATAAAAGAGCATGGCTCAGGGCATTGCACAGCTCAGTGGATGTAAGAACTTCATCAACTTTTTTAGAAATAAACCATCTCTCTTCATTTTTAAAACATTTGTTTAGGGTCAGTGGAAGGTGCCAGACTAAACAGCACAGGAAAGTTTGAAAATCTAAGTTCTTTTTTTTAGCCGAAGAGAATATACAGCCCATATAGCAACAAAGTGAGCTTTCCCCCAAATACTACCCGACTAGCATTTCTCAACCTTGACCCAGTGTCTGTACAGTGATAAGAATAATTCAGTCTCCATCTCCTGAGATCTATCTATCAATCTATTATGGGCTTTCTGTCATGCTTATCTGTAGTGGGTAACTAGTCTGACGCTAACAGAACTTTTCACATAGGCCAGCAAATGGTAATCATTTTCTTTTACTACCAGTCCGGACTGAATGTGAACCAGTCTCTAGAATTGGGTAAAAATGACCCAAACATGCAAACAAATATACAGACAAACAAATCATGGGCATCCATTCACGCAAAAGCTAAGTATTTTCCTAGAAGTGATTTATGATACAGCTCGTACAAATGCAATATTTTGTTTGGGGAAAAAAAAAATACCTGAAGGAAAGAAGTGGGGTGGAAAATAGCTGTGTGAATGTGTGTTCACACATATTTACATTATTATTGTATGTGTATGGTGAGTATGTATGCAATAGTTGGATTGTCAGGTGATGCATCCAGGCAGGGCATAGTAAAGCATGGATCCCAGTGCTTCTAGACCAGTCCTTGAGAGACTGGGCCATTCACTTTGAAGCTCTCACTCAGACTGC
>NW_017728909.1:16641050-16654237 GCF_001723895.1 Crocodylus porosus | reverse complement strand
TAGCACCAGCGCATGCCTTTTAGTGACGCTACTGCACAGTAGTCTAATACAGGGTATGTGCCATCATGTGCTGCGACTACCTAAATACATATATGTTGCAGTCCATGGCATTCATTTCACAGTGAGGTTTGCTTATATCAGGACTACGACTGGTCTCCAAGTTGACATTTGATTATTTTTAAGAACACCAGGGTTACTTTCATTACAAATCCCAGAGTTTTATGATTTTCATTATGATATAATTCCACTAAAGATCTGAGGATTAAGAAGTGGAATCATTAGTTATGTCTTCAGGGGATAAGCACCTTCACCTAAAAAGAAAGGAAGAAAAAAAAAAAAGAACTTGTGAAGTTGTCATAAAATGATACATAGGACATCTTAAATGACTTATTAAAAAGTAATGCTTTGCCAGTCAGCAACCCCCTCAGCATATACAGAGTATAAACCATATATTTAGGGAAGAAGTGTTTAAATGGCCCTACAAACATAAAGTGCCCTGTGCCATACTTATCACTTACCCATAAAAATATAAAAGAGCATGGCTCAGGGCATTGCACAGCTCAGTGGATGTAAGAACTTCATCAACTTTTTTAGAAATAAACCATCTCTCTTCATTTTTAAAACATTTGTTTAGGGTCAGTGGAAGGTGCCAGACTAAACAGCACAGGAAAGTTTGAAAATCTAAGTTCTTTTTTTTAGCCGAAGAGAATATACAGCCCATATAGCAACAAAGTGAGCTTTCCCCCAAATACTACCCGACTAGCATTTCTCAACCTTGACCCAGTGTCTGTACAGTGATAAGAATAATTCAGTCTCCATCTCCTGAGATCTATCTATCAATCTATTATGGGCTTTCTGTCATGCTTATCTGTAGTGGGTAACTAGTCTGACGCTAACAGAACTTTTCACATAGGCCAGCAAATGGTAATCATTTTCTTTTACTACCAGTCCGGACTGAATGTGAACCAGTCTCTAGAATTGGGTAAAAATGACCCAAACATGCAAACAAATATACAGACAAACAAATCATGGGCATCCATTCACGCAAAAGCTAAGTATTTTCCTAGAAGTGATTTATGATACAGCTCGTACAAATGCAATATTTTGTTTGGGGAAAAAAAAAATACCTGAAGGAAAGAAGTGGGGTGGAAAATAGCTGTGTGAATGTGTGTTCACACATATTTACATTATTATTGTATGTGTATGGTGAGTATGTATGCAATAGTTGGATTGTCAGGTGATGCATCCAGGCAGGGCATAGTAAAGCATGGATCCCAGTGCTTCTAGACCAGTCCTTGAGAGACTGGGCCATTCACTTTGAAGCTCTCACTCAGACTGCGAATGGGTCTGCCAGATGGTTTCTCCAAATGATTTTGATTTCCATGAAGCGGAATAGGGTTTAAGAAGACACACAGTCCTAGCAGGAGATAAGATAAAACCCAGACCCCAGAGGGATAGGTGTAACTGGGACTCTAAGAAAGACAGGTATTCATGCATACCTACATTTAGTAATTTTTCCCCCCCTCCTGATCCCAAGGTTAAACAGTATAGCATTTCAAAATGTCTCTTCTTGTTTTCTGTGATCTATTAGTTCCCACAAGGAAGAACGGCACGCGCCTGAATCAAACTTGATCTGCGCGGTAAGCACAGCTGCTCGCAGAAGACTGTAGCTCAAGGTAAGGAGTCTCTTGGCAGGAAGGTGAAGGCAGCAGGCCTGCCACTTGAGGAGGGTATGCTCAGAGATGCTAGCAAGGGGCCAGAGGCAGAAATAACCCCGTGACTATGACGAAAAAAAAAATTCTCTAAAAATCTGTGTCTGGTCACATGCATAAATTGCAAGGAGGAAAAAGGGCCCACTTGCATGCAATAAGCTGGTCACTGTGAATAGTTCAGCCAGTTCTACCACAACCTAGATGGGAATGGCTGTCTTACTTCTGCAAGCTTTTAGGTCTTCATGGTCACCGCATCTTCTCCCTTGTCATCAAGATGACTTCTGTAGACCGCCTCCCTTTTGGACCTGCCACTTTCCCAATAAGAATCCTTGATGAGATGATTATGATTTCACATTTTTGCCAATCCAGGCTGTTCTTTCTATGCTTTAGTATACTCCGTTGTGAACTCTGCATCATAATATTTGTATACCATTTCAAGAGCTATTGCAAGGCTCAGCTGGGTCATGTCTGTCTGATATCCCCAGTCTGTTCTTTTTGTCAATCCAGACCGTTCTTTGGAAATGTGTTTAGAATCCTTTTTTTCCGCAGTTTGAATTGCTGATGAAGGTTTTGCTGCCCAGTGATGCCAACAGGGCAGCAACTTAAAAATGGACCAAAGTATTGAAATTTGAGTCCTGATCTGAATGACAAATATCCCAGTGATTCAGGATGTTTGGATCCTGGGTTTATATTTACTGATCATAATGATCGGGTCTACTTGCAGAATTGAAATCTGGCTCCATTTTCAGATTTCAAGCATGCACAGAGTTCACAGGTACAACAAACAGAGGGCCGACATCAGTAGGATGGTTTTTTTACCACAGAGATGCTATTTTCCACTGTTTCAATAGAGCTACTATGGATTTATCTCAGTACAAATGACGTCTGAATCGGTCCTTTGCACCTAATTTTTATCTGGAGATATCACACAGCCATTACCAAGCTGAGCCTTGCAATAGCTCTTGCAATGGTATACAAATACTATGATGCAGAGTTCACAAAGGACTATACTAAGGCATAGAAAGCAAATTATATAGGGGTCCTTAGGACTCAATGTTAAACAAGAGGAAGTTTGATTCACTAACCTGTGCTCTAACCTTTGAACAGACATATCTTCTTGCCCCCAAAATAACCTGAGCCATGAAGCATAAATGGGTTGGTTAGGTCTGTATCTCAGGGCACTGGTTTCCTGAATATAAGTTGCAGGGTTTAACAAAACCCTATTAGTATTCATCACAGATGCCTCAGGTTGAAAGGCGAGGAAGAAACCCCAGAAACATGAGAAGGAGAGGAGATCAAAGGACCAGCAATGAGAGGGAAAAAATGCTTTTCAAGTGCATTGTAGATTTTCTCTAGCTAATGGATTCTCATCACAAACCCCAAGCAAAGCAAATATCACATGGTATGGATACAGTATATGATCCTGCTGCTAAAAAGTCTGTTACACACTCCACATAGATTGCTTGATCTTAGAAGATATTTAGAGGAAGAGGTCGACCCAAAAGTTAGACGGCCATTGGTTTTAGAGGATTATGGATTTGGGAAGCTTGGTGATTATTAGGCAGTAATATCAAAGGGACCTTGCAAATAAGGTCCTAGAAGAAGATAACCTTTTTAGGTGAGAGGCAGCTGGGATGAACTACGAGAGAGTTTGAAGGAAGAAGGGTCTTGAAGAATGTCGTACTGATGATACAATTAGGCAAAAATGTCATAAAAACATGAAGAAGAGGGGTTGGAAGCAGAAGCAAATGGCCAGGGACTGAGGATCACATTAGCAATAATGGCTTGTTTACAATCCATCAAGTAACACAACCACCGAATCAGGCTTGGAAGGACAAAATCATCAATGCATAGAGAAATCCTTCCTAGGGCAGTGTCCAGATGAAGGCATCTGTGCAGTATGTGGTGCGGCAAACATGTCTGTGGCACCACATACTGCCCATTCAGATGTTCTCCATGCTGCAAGGGAGTGGTGCCTGTGCATGCGCTGTTCCACCTTTTTTTCTCCTGTGGGTTTTTTAGCAAAAAAAAAAATCTGCAGGAGAAAGAAAAAGGGGAGCAGTGCACACGCGGGCAGCACGCGCCGCTCAAAAGCAGAGCCGGGCTGCCCAGAGCTTTGCTGCAGCTGTCGGCAAGGCTCTGCAAGGCAGGATTGCCACTGCCGCAGCCCCAGGAGGCCCCCAGGACCCCAAGTAAGGCTGCTAGGGCTGGCCCAGAGCTGGCCCCAGCCTCTGCTACCCCACCTGGGTTATCTTGTCCCCAGGCACGAGCGTTCCCTGGGGAACCAAACGTCCATGTTTGTATTGACACAGCCTAGGAGAACATAGCTATACTGATGTTCCTCATTTTATAACCTTCCCTTGCTTATGAAATAAGGAACTAAGAGCAGCAGCGAGGGTGTCGTGGTGGTTGTCTGCCTACAGGCCTCCAAAACAAGAGGAGGAGGTGGGCAAGGCCCTCTTTGAACAACGATGGAAACTTCCAAATTTCAGGGCTTGGTCCTCACAGTGGGACCATGAGCTGAATATGAGCCAATAGTATGCTCTTGTTGCCAAAAAAAAAAAAAAGGAAGAAAAAGGCAGACATTATACTGGGTTTTATTAGGAGGGAAGTGCAATTCAAGGGAAGTGATTATCCTACTCTGGTGAGGCTTCACCTGGATTACTGCATCCGATTTTGGGCCCCGCACTTCAAGAAAGAGGTGGGCCTTTTGGAAAGAGTCCAACGCAAAGCAACAAAAATGGCCAGGGGCTTTGGAGGTAAGATTTATGAGGAAAGGCTGAAAATACTAAGGTTATGTAGCCTGGGAAAGAGAAGTCTGAGGGGGAACGTGATAACAGTCTTCAACTACCTGAAGGGTGACTATAGAAAGGATGGAGAAGCGCTTTTCTCTTTTGTTGCAGGAGACAGAACTAGGAGCAACAGCCTCAAGCTGTAGCAGGGCAATTTAGGTGCTGGAGGTTAGGAGAAACTTCTATGAGAAACTCTCCTATGACTGTGAGAGGTATCATGCACTGGAACAGGTAAGGGAAGCTGTGGATTCTCCATGCTTGGAAATTTTCGAGGCAGGTTGGACAGACGCTTGGCTGGGATGGAGCTAGTCAGGGATGATCTTGTCTTGAGTAGGGATGTGGACTAGATGATTTTGTGAAGTCCCTGCCAGCCCTACATTCCTATGAACCCACACACTCGTTTGAAGAGTGTGAGTGCTTTTTTTTCCCCAGTGAGAATAGCCACAGGCCAATTGTATGCGACTTAATGTGAATTTCTATTTTGCATTATAGACTCCTTCTACGTAACAGTAATCAATGCAAGCCGAAAAAAAGGGATCATCCCAGCAACAGACCCGTTATGCAGTTTTTTTCCCCCTGTTACAAAAGACCTTTCTCCATCATTCTCTCTTTCCTATTTTGTGATTCTAGCTTAAACAATACCTTCTAACACAGACGTCCCAACCAGGTTATCCATTGTCTGTGGGTCTGATGAGTCTTAATTCCTATGCTGATTAGAACTGCTCATATATTATCAGTCAAGTGCATTTTTGAATTGGTTTAATATTTATTTTGTAGCTAGGCAAACTATTTATAGAGTAGAATATGGTTGATTGGCATTTTTCTTTCCCCCCCTACCCTCCAGCTCTTTTTTACTTTCTATTAGCTCCATCTGATTTCTAGTGATTGGCAAGTTTCCTACTAACTAAAAGAGTTGGTAGCATTCGAGAAGGAGAGGGGAAAGTAGTATATACATTTATGAGTACTAAAAATAGGCATAAATAAAATAGCAAATATTTTTGTTTTAATAAGACTTTTGGAATGTATGTAAAAACTCATGCTTTGGGCCATACTATAACCTCCAAATGCAGAGAGGGCTAGAGGAAAATTTCCGAGTGATAGGTTATTCCAAAACTGTCTGCTGCTGTTTTTTTTCCCCCTTTGTTGCCTCTTGGCCACTGTCAGTGATAGAGTACCAAACTAGATGGACCACTGCTCTGATCGAATATGGCAATTTCTACATTTCCTATGAACAGAATTTAAGTGCTACTTACTGTCCCTGATAACAACCCGTAGATGACACTAATAATTTCAGCTCCTTCTCCTTCCTTCCAGCAACAGAAATGTATTTTGTTTTTAAAGTTAAATCAAAAGTGACCGTTGACATCTGTGAATGATAGTAATTGTACAGATAATATTACTTGTATACTTGAGATGAAGGGGGGAAGAGAACATAGTGTGCTGTTGCCATTGGTTTTGAGGGAATAAAAATTGCTCATTCATAATTTTTTTATGGTCTGTGAGCTGTAAAGACCACTTAAGGTCACTGCTTCATACTGTATTAGGTAAACATTTAAGAGGTAAATACTTTTATCCAACTTTGCTGCAAGCAAAGAAATAGACCATGAAAACTCAAGAGAACTGCCTTGATGTTTTCACTCTATTACTTTTACTGAGCTGAGGCTCCAGTGTTGTGAGGTGTTCAGAGCCCTAATATATAAAGTCCAGACAGGAAAACATCACCAAAGGAAAACTGCATTGAGACAAGCTTCAAAAAGAAGGGATGCTATGGTTGGTGGATTAAATGTCTCAATACCTTGGCGCACCAGTAAGAAGTTCGGGAAAGGCAGAAGAGCCAGTGTGGCCTGCTGGTTACCGTGAGAGGGGTATGATTCAGAACGGCTGCAGTTTAGCAACAACTCTGCCAGCAATTTCCTACCTGACCTAAGCCGACTCACCTATTCTCTGTGTACCTCAGCCTACCAAGCTATAATGACAGCATTAAAATATCTTGTCCAAATCCCAGGGCAGTTGTGATGCTTGAAATCACTAGAAAATTAGAGTTATATGTGATAACTCACATTATAGTTATCAGAGGAAAGCTCCAAAAAAAGGTCATATTTTGGCATCCTCAGGCTTGGCACTCATGGCCAAATTCTGCTCTGGTTTATTGATGCCACTCTGGCAGCATATAGTGGCTGCAAGCAAGCTCAAGCAACCACAGTTCTCCTCTTGGGGTACTTGCCATATAGGAGGAATCAGTATTCATAGCCTGACATGTTGCTCTGATGTTTAAGTGAGTTATAGAGGCAACCTTAGGTCTGCTTTAATGATTATTTTAGCCAATTAATTTCCTTAGATATTTTTGCAGCCCATTAGAAATACATGCTTGGGTTTTTTGGCTGATTTTTTTTTGGGGGGGGGGAGGGGAGAGGTTTGTTGTTTCTCTACACCATGAACCGGAGAAATGTTGCTGCAGTAAATTCCCTTTGTTTTGCCTTCTTCAAATCATAAAAAGGGTGTATTATCTTCATTTGTCTTCCTTCTTTCCACTTAAATATGTACAAAATTGCTCTGAGGATGAATAGGGAGAGTAAATATATGTAACGATGTTTTGTGTTACTGATGAGAAATTGTCATGCCCTTACATTAGACGGGGTGAAAGCAGAGTAACACACACACACACACACACACACACACACACACACACAAATCCTCTGATAAGAAAAGAACAGACAGCATTGGTAAGTTCATGCATGAAAGATCTTGATTCTCAATTACTGCTTTCCATTACTGAGAACAAGAATGGAGTAAGAGGAAGCAAAGAGAGCTGTAGTGCTACCCACGCCATTCTTCCTCCCCCACCCGGACCTTCGGCATCCGATTGACCGTGTGAGAGAAGGACCCCAAACCCACCCCAGATGTCCCAGACAGTAGAGGCTCAGTCTCTCATCAGTGGACCGCAGGAAGGGGATGGAAATACTTCCATCCCTCTGTCACCTCCCACTGAGACCTCTTTTGCACACCTTACATTAACCTGCCCCAACTCACTCTTGAGAGTAGTAGGAGGACCCAGTCCCTAAGCAAAAGGAAAGGAATTATGGAAGAGAAGAGGCCTCTATAGTGGTGCAGTAGTTCAAGCCATTGAGGCCTTCCCCTCCCATTTCCCCTATTCTTTCGGTCGGAGGCCCAGAAAGCCAAAGGTATGCAGAGTAGAATAGCCAAGCCACTCTCTAAGGTTTTTAGCACTTGATTTATGAAGGCAATAAATTAGAAGAACTGAATATGAATAAAATGGCTAAGCAAGGAAGGTAGAGTAATGCTCTGCAAATATCCAAAGGGTGTAAGAAACACGAAGGAAAAGGAATTATTCATGGGTCACAAAAGGCATTACAATGTGTGGTGGAGTTAGATTAGAGATGGAACATTTCTGCATGGAAAAAATGTACTTACCTGGTGAAACAGTCCTTCTAGCAAGGTGATAGAAGGCAACTAACTATTTTAGTCCATTTAGAGCTTGAGAGGATGATAAAATAATAAATACACAGATTCCCTATTATAACATGTATTTTGTCTGTCAATGAGCCTCCCATATACATCCCTCCTTCAAGCACTGCACTATATCAGCAACACTTCTCCTATTAATCTGAAAGGGAGGCATGAGATTCAAAATCCCAGATGCCTCTTTAAAAATGCAGCGGTTAAATATGAAGCATCATTACTTCACTGGAGGATGACACCCCAAATGTGAGCTCCTCTCTGTTTCCTTTCATCTGAGCTACCTGTGCCCATACGCTCAGTCCAAAAACAAATACTAAGGCCTGTTTCACAAGTGCCTGCACGTTGCTGAAGGTGAAAAAGAGGAAAGCAGGGACACTTCTTTAACCATTAAAAAAATTAAAGACTTTACTTTTGCAGGGAGAGCATGATTTAAGGGCTAATCAGCACCATGTCCTACACATTATCTACAAAATTGGAAATTACTGGCTACTAAACCTGGCTCTCAGCAGCTCCAGGGGGAATCTCTGCAAGTCCTCTGATAACTTTTGAGTCAGTGCTTGAATATTGTTTCCCCTTTTAATATGACATGTCTGTAAGAGGATGTCCACGTGTACCTGTATATATGTCTGAATCCGTGCACAAGCTTGTATATACACAAAGAGAGTATGAGTAAATATATGTGTGCATAAATGTATGTAGGTATTGTGTAACGTACGTATGCACCTTAACTACATAATCCGATGACCTATTTCCATGCCCCCATTACGTTTGGCAGAATATGCTCTCTAGGCCCTGTTATCCTCTGCTGTGTTCACAAGGACTTAGGAATGCCCTGTTTGCTTTCCTTCTTCATATTGAATTATTTAGTTGCAGTATTGCCAACGCCACTGTGCCAAAAATCATGAGATGAACACATAAAAAAACCCAAGAGATTGGCATGTAAATCATGAGATGCTATTTTTGAAGTGTGTGTGTGTGTGTGTGTGTGTGGGTGTTGGGGACTATGGGGTGGGGGGGTCTGGAGCCCAGAGAAGGAGGTCTCCATACGCCCTGGCAGGATGCAGGGTATTGTGAGTCAGGAGTGAGAGGCAGCTGCAGGGCTGGGTGGGCTGTGGCTTGGGAGTAAGGGCAGACAGAGACACAGACAGCACCCAGTGGTAAGTGAAGGGAAAGGAGTGTGGGAGGGAGAGGGAATGGGTTTGGGGGGACACATTGAACCCCTTGCAGTGAGGGATGGTGGCAGGAGCAGGGGTGAACGGGGTCCTGGGGCCAGGATGGGTCATCCAGAGACATGGGGGAGGGTTGTGGATCCCTGCAGCAGTGTACACCCCCAGGGGAGGCATGGCGGCATGTGCCCCTGTGGGGCAGAGGTGGGCTGCCCACTTCAGCCTGGGGCTCTGCGCCCTGCTGCCTTGCCCCAGGAGCTCAGCCATGCAATGACATTGCTGGCCGGCAGGGGCCAAGGGGTGCACAGGTTGCGCAGCACATCCCCTACCTGCACATCCCCACTGACGTCATGCAGCTGAGCTCCTGGGGCAAGGCAGCAGGGTGCAGAGCCCCAGCCCACAGCAGGCAGACAGCCTCTACCCCTCCCCACCACTCCTCTGGATGACCTGCCTGAGCCCCGGGACCCCATTCACTCCCGCCCCTGGTCCTGTCCCGTTCCCTCCCTCACTGCGGGGGCCTCGATGATCCCCTACCTCTTCCCTCTCTCTCCACCTCTTTCCTTCCACTTACCAGCTGGAAAAATCTGGAGATCTGAGGGTTGGATCAGGAGATCACAGGTTGGAGTTATTTTGACTTTGAAATCCGGAGTCTCATGACCATTTCACGACAGTTGGCATTAATGGAGTTGCTAACAATACACGTGCATCTCAAGAATATCATCGTCGAATGAATTACTTCGAAACTGAGGTTAAAAAAGGAGAAAATCATATCCACTACTGTAAAAAGAGGTTTTCTTTCATTTCAGGATACCTTGGGTTAGGTTAGAACTTGTGAAACTTGGATGTAAAAGTCCTTGCTCCACCACAGATTTCCAGCTGACCTTGAACAAGTCATTTAGGGGCAGATTTTTTGAAGTATTTAGGTGCCTAACATGAATTGATTTCTCATTTAGAGTTTTCTAATCAACTGGAGTTAGGCATCTGCATCTCTATGGGCATGTCTACACGTGCACTGTACTGTACAGTAGACTAATTTACTGTGCAGTAAAACATCGCTGCCTACACGTGTGACAATTGGGTTGGTGTAGACTAATTTACAGTGCTGTTGGATAGTCCTGTCAGACACACATACTATCCAGTGGCGGAGTAAATTACTGCATTTAACCATCCATGTAGATGGTAATATTGGGATTAATTTATTCTGGCTCAAATTGCACTGGAATTTATTCAGTCACATTAATTGCTGCACATGTAGATGTGTCCTGTTTTCCTTACTTTCCAGTCTTTAAGTCTGAGCTAATAACACTTTCCTGTCTCACAGGGGTGATGTATAAGGAAAAATACATTTAAAAGTTTGAAGAGCGCAGATACTAAGGTAACGTGGAACAAGTAAGCACTGAGCATAGATCAGTTTGTTCCTATTAGGCCAAGCTAAGATGACATGCTTTTCTTTGAGAACCATTCTTTAACTGCACTTCAGTCAGCACACTGATTCATCATTGTTTTAGCAGCCTTACTGATCTTCCATCTTGATTCACCATCAGAAATAGCATGTTTATTCAAGTCCTTAAGCAAGATATGTTCTATTTGCCAAAACTGTTTTATCCTGTTCTGTGAAAACCAAGCTCATTAGGTTATTTTCCTTTATTTATAATCTACACACATATATATATATATATTACTTTTGACCTTACTATCATCATGCAGAATGAATGAAAGTGTTTTGTTACAGCACTTTGCTGGGATAGCTGCATTGATCATGCATGAGGCAAAGCATAATCCATCTAGTTTTCTTTGACATCTCTACTTTCTTCCTGATTTGGAAGCAGCAGGAAAAAAGATATGAAAAATCTAAGCAGAAAATATGAAAATATGTGAAAATATGAAAATATGTGTGGAAATTAGTTACCTATGACACCAGAAGCAAGTATATGCCAGAAGCAAACTGTAAATGAGGATAGATGTTTTAATGAGAAATCACAACCAAGGTGACCCAGGTCTTGTTCAACCTCTTCCAAACATTTTCTGAGTAAACTTGACGCAATCACTTTATCTGAGTTTCTCCGCTTATAAAAAATATTTCAAGTTAGCTCAGAGGCACACATTAATATTTAGAGGTGCTGAAAATTGGGGGTGGGGTGGAGAGGGCAATGTCAAAAATAGCTTTTTTTTAATGGTCATTTTTGCAAAAAAAGATTTTGAAAAAAATAGGGAATATTTGTTCTAAATTTACACTCCCGCATCCTCGTTCCACTGTGAAAAAGAAGAGAGGGAGGAAGGCTGGAAAATTTCTAAAGTAAAAGATATCTAAACTCACTGATCCTCATAAGCATGCCAGTTACTGAAGTCCACAAACATTAGGAAAAGCCTGTTGATGTCATTCAGTGTGTGAGTATGTTGAATGCCTATAGATTATTGAATGTGAGCTTCATTGAATGGTAAATCAATCGACTCCTGGTGAAAGGTGGCATACTGGCCACCCTGAGCACTGAATGAATCCAGTTGCACCTGGATTTTAGCAAAGGCTTTTGATGAGGTCTCCCACAATGTTCTCACAGGCAAGCTAAGGAAGTACGGGCTGGATGAATGGACTGTAAGGTGGATAGAAAAGTGCCTGGATCATTGGGGTCAGACAGTAGTAATCAATGGTCCAATGTCTAGTTGGCAGCTGGTATCAAATGGAGTGCCCCGGAGCTGGTTCTGGGCCAATTTTGTTCAATGTCTTCATCAGCGACCGGGAAGATGGCGCAGAGCACACTCTCAGCAGGTTTGTAGATGACACCAAGCTGGGGGGAGTAGTAGATACAGTGGAGGGTAGGGCAAGGATTCAGAGTGACTTAGACAAATTGAAGGATTGGGTCAAAAGAAATCTCATGAGGTTCAACAAGGACAAGTGCAAAGTCCTGCATTTAGGAGGCAAAAATCCCATCCACCGGTACAGGCTGGGGGTGACTGGTTGGGCAGCAGATCTGCAGAAAAGGATTTGGGAGTTACAGTGGACAATAAGCTGAATATGAGCCAGCAGCATGCCCTTGTTGCCAAGAAGACTAACGGCATCCTGGGCTGCATTGGTAAAAATGCTGCCAGTAGCTCAAGGGAAGTGATTCTTCCCCTCTATTTAGCACTGGGGAGGCCACATCTGGAGTGCTGTGTCCTGTTTTGGGCCCCCCACTACAGAAAGGATGTGGACAAATTGGAGAGAGTCCAGTGGAGGGCAACAACAATGGTTCAGGGGCTGGAGGACATGTCTCATGAGCAGAGGCTGAGGGGCTGAGTGAGCTGGGCTTATTTCATCTAGAGAAGAGACGACTAAGAGGGGTTTAATAGCAGCCTTCAACTCCCTGCAGGGTGGGTCCAAAGAGCTGGACCGTTCTCGGTGAGGGAAGATGTCAGAACAAGGAGCAATGGGCTCAAGTTGCAGCAAGGGTAGTTTAGGTTAGATATTAGGAAGCATTTTCTTGCTAGTGGGGTAGTAAAGCACTGGAACAAGTTCCCCAGAGAGGTGGCAGAAACTCCATCCTTGGAAGTTTTTAGGACCTGGGTAGGCAAAGCCTTGGCTGGGATGATGTAGTTGGGGATGGTCCTGCTTTGAGCAGGGGCTTGGACTAGATGTGACCTCCTGAGGTCCCTTCCCACCCTCACTTTCTATGATTGTATGATTCTGTGATTTAACTATGGGATCGGATCCCACAGAATAAGTTTCCATCTAGCCTTGGAAGCTGGATTGAGGCCCATTTATAAGCCTTTACATACCATATTATATCACATAAACCACATCACAGAATGGTTTTTAAAGAGAGAACGATGAAACAAAGACCTCTCCTTGTAGTAAGTAACCAAATAGCAGCATGTAGGGAGCCAAGCATGTTCACCGCTCTGTTTCCTGTAGATGATGTACCAACTTTAATTTCCCTTTCACCCAACAGAATCTTAAACGACAGAAACTGCCGTTAGTGTATTTCCTTGCATAAAATGCATGTTCCAATTTCTGATAGCTATTTTTTGGTGGGAAACATATATATATATATGTCTTGTAT
>NW_017728909.1:16633712-16640950 GCF_001723895.1 Crocodylus porosus | reverse complement strand
TAGCTCAAGGGAAGTGATTCTTCCCCTCTATTTAGCACTGGGGAGGCCACATCTGGAGTGCTGTGTCCTGTTTTGGGCCCCCCACTACAGAAAGGATGTGGACAAATTGGAGAGAGTCCAGTGGAGGGCAACAACAATGGTTCAGGGGCTGGAGGACATGTCTCATGAGCAGAGGCTGAGGGGCTGAGTGAGCTGGGCTTATTTCATCTAGAGAAGAGACGACTAAGAGGGGTTTAATAGCAGCCTTCAACTCCCTGCAGGGTGGGTCCAAAGAGCTGGACCGTTCTCGGTGAGGGAAGATGTCAGAACAAGGAGCAATGGGCTCAAGTTGCAGCAAGGGTAGTTTAGGTTAGATATTAGGAAGCATTTTCTTGCTAGTGGGGTAGTAAAGCACTGGAACAAGTTCCCCAGAGAGGTGGCAGAAACTCCATCCTTGGAAGTTTTTAGGACCTGGGTAGGCAAAGCCTTGGCTGGGATGATGTAGTTGGGGATGGTCCTGCTTTGAGCAGGGGCTTGGACTAGATGTGACCTCCTGAGGTCCCTTCCCACCCTCACTTTCTATGATTGTATGATTCTGTGATTTAACTATGGGATCGGATCCCACAGAATAAGTTTCCATCTAGCCTTGGAAGCTGGATTGAGGCCCATTTATAAGCCTTTACATACCATATTATATCACATAAACCACATCACAGAATGGTTTTTAAAGAGAGAACGATGAAACAAAGACCTCTCCTTGTAGTAAGTAACCAAATAGCAGCATGTAGGGAGCCAAGCATGTTCACCGCTCTGTTTCCTGTAGATGATGTACCAACTTTAATTTCCCTTTCACCCAACAGAATCTTAAACGACAGAAACTGCCGTTAGTGTATTTCCTTGCATAAAATGCATGTTCCAATTTCTGATAGCTATTTTTTGGTGGGAAACATATATATATATATGTCTTGTATTTGAGAAAATATGGTGTTCCCCAGATGTTCAGTCACTACTGATTTTGGATTTGAACAAAGGTTGTAGCATCTGCTTTCTAACCCAGCAAGCATCATTTTCTGTGTGGATATTTCCTATTCTGTATTTTGGATTTCAACACAGTTACTTAGAGAAAGAAATAACTTCAAATCTGCTAACACAGGAGAGGAGCAAAAGTTTCCATTGTATGAAAAAATATAGAAAGATGACCACATTTTCAATTGATTTACACAGGTATGAATGCAGAATAACTCCAGTGACGCCACTAGAATTTCTCCTATACATCCCATGTTGAAGTCTTGCCCACCAAATACTAAAGTAATAGAAGGAATGACAAAATCCAAGTGTTGGATGCTGTTTTTTTTTCTCAGCAGTGACCTGATCTCCCAATGCTGAAACCTATAGGATATTAAACACTGAACAGATTTACTAAACAGAAAGATTACACACAGCACAGCTGACGCAATTCACTGTAGCTCCAGAGGGAATGTGTTCAAGAAGGAGAAAACAGAGGGGGGAAAGTTCATATCCTATTATTCCATTAATGCTAAAGGGGAAAAAAAAATAAGTTAACTCATTCACATTCCTCATTTAAAGGTGGGAAAGGTTTTTCTAGAAGATGGTTGAGAAAGATATATTCATTGCACTGTTGAGGCAAAAATCGTTCAGCAGAAAATATAGGTGCCATGGCTGATGAGCAAACAACAAAGGGGTTTCTTAATCTTCCCCCCACCCTCTTTAAGGATGTGAGAAGAGCAATTCAACCTGTCTCAAAAATTACAGATAAAATGCACTTAGATATTACTAACTTGACGAATTTGCTGAGTTCATAACCCTCCCAAAACGGCATTGAGTACCCCTAAAAGGAGAGAAAGCTACCATAAGAAAACTATGACTTTAGGAGGGACATCAGAGAGGGTTTGTTACAGGTCCACCTCAGTATGGAAGGTGTTCGCTGAACCTTTCTGAATCGGGTAATCAGGATGTGAGGAGGTGACTGGTGGAAATATTGTTTTGAGGCTTGGAGTATTGTTTTGAGGCTTGGCAAATATTAGCAAGAGGCTGAGCTCTGAGGAAGGGTCATAAATCTGATGCTTATGAACTTGGACTTCCAAGAATAGGTTTCCTAGTTTGGCTTTAAAATGCAATAAAGAACTGAAACACCAGTGGTGGTGGATGGCTTCAGAGACGAGCACCAAACACTGCGTGCATACTCGCTATGGGAGGACCTCTGTGCAGTAATTTATATTGCTATTCATGAAATATTTTGACCCATCTTAGAAGAATAGCAGGAGTGCATAGGGATTCACTGAGATGGCTTTAATCTATTTTCTCAGACTGAACTTGAAGATTGATTATGGGACCTGCTTCTTTGCCTGCAGGCCCTTCATCTGAAGAGTCTTGCAAGGCTATATGCACTCTGTCACCTATTCAATATCTAGGTCCCACCAAGAGTTCAAATGACAGGAGAAAAGACAAACAGGAAAGCCTTCCCACTCCTTTATACCAACCTCAGACAGCTCAGTTCTGGGAAGAGAGTGACACCCAGATGAACAGAATCAGTGATTAAAATTCTCAGAATTGGAACAAGAAGCATTAATTGCATTAGCCAGGGAGGAAGGAGAGAGATAATAGAAAATTAATAAACAGTGTGGAGTTAGACGGTTCTCTTTTCTCAGTGGTGGCGGATGACAGAACAAGGAGCAATAGTTTTAAGTTGCAGCAAGGAAGTTTAGTTTAGATATTAGGGAACTAAAACCTCACTAGGAGGGTAGTCAAGCACTGGACCAGGTTGCCTAGAGATAATGTGGACTCTCCATCCTTCGAGGTTTTTAAGACCCACTTAGACAAAGCCCTGGCTGGGATGATCTAGTTGGGGCTGGCCCTGCTTTGAGCAGAGGATTGGACTAGATGTGACCGCCTGATCCCTTCCAAACCTAATTTTCTATGCTTCTGTGGAGATACCATTCAGTCAAAACAGGGGAGGAAAAGGAAGAGCTTCTGCTTATTTTAAAACCTGAATACCAGTAGGCAGAAGCTAAACACAAGACTTGATATTGATTGACAGGGCGAAGGGTTTCAAAGAACCAGTCATTTGCATGTTACCTCCCAGTCATCAAGACCTCCTTCAGCCTTTCTGAACTTTATCCAGGGGTCAAAAAACCCATGTGAAAACCGCCCCCGGTGCTACGCGTGCTCAGGGAGTGTGCCTTTGCGGTGCGGAGATCTCCAGACTGCACGGTATGTGGCACTGCACATGTGTGTGCAGCACCACGTACCGCATACCCGTGCTCATCTGCACACACCCTTTGTGTTTAGATTGACAGTACACCTCGATTTAGCCCCTACCCATGTGTTTCTCCCTCTCTCCGGCTATTTATATTCAACCAGCATTTCCTTTCTTCCTTGGAATTTCTGAAAGGGCGAGCGTAGCTCAGCCACAAGCCCTGAGGATGTGCTACCCATTTAGGAGCAGACTTGGGACCAGATTGTGAGTCTTACAGCCTCTTTGTAGTAGCAGGCTCCCTCCTAGTCATTCCCCCGAGATAACATGAATCCACACTTCCCTATAGGCAGCCCATGTTTGCAAAACTAAACTGAGTCCTATACGGTGAGTCTGTGGCAGGCGAGGAAGTGCACATAGCTTAAAGGAAAGTAGAGCAGATGCTCATCTAGTGTAAATCAGCAGAGCCCCTGTGACTTCAAAGGTACCGTGTTGATTTATACCAGTAGAGAGCCTGGCCAGCTATGTGCAGTTCATGAACAATTCATAGGCAGAAAACTGGTTGCATAAACAATTTGTCAAATAACTTGGAATAACAAACTGAATTTGAAAATAACTCTGCACAGAAATCCCTGTTTCTCTTGCTGACCAATGTTGCCTCCTTGTTCCCTTGTACTCCCTGTATCTGTGTCCTTTCTTGTATTTACTCTGTAAACATTTTGGGAAAGTAGAGCTGATTTGTTTCTGCTTTGCTTGTACGGTGCCTAGTTAAGTAAACTTTTGGTTCGTGTCTGGGGTCCCTAAGTGCTATGGGGTAATAACGGGAATAATTGATATACAGATTTAAAGAGTCATAGCAGTTTAGGGCTGGAGATCATTGGGTTCAGCCTCCTGCTCTGGGCAGGAAAGACTGCTGGGGTCATTGAGGATCTCCAGCATTAGATGATGATGATGGTGGGGCTCACATTTTTTAATTCCCTGTAAATGCCTTCCACTCATCATCATTTTTTGTTATCATTTGATTTGTTTCTGAAGCAAAGTCGAAGTTCACCTGAGCCTATTATCCTATTGGGCTAAGGCATACCAGTTCCCAAAGCCAATGACATCTGAAGGAGTAACTTGGCCATTATTGGCCAGGTGTCCATTTACAGCTTGGTCAACTAGACTCAGCCTTTGATGTGGGTCCAGAGCAAAGTTTGAATTTGCACCTCTGGAGCTGTACAAAGAACGTTTCCCCCGCTACCACCATGCCCGCCAGTTTTGAAAGCTGAGATACACTTCTCTTCAGAAAGAAAAAAAAGAACAAGACGATTGTGTGCCATATTGTAGGTGATGTAAATCAGTGTAGCTCCTCTGACTTCCAGCGTTATTCCAATTTATGCCAAACGAGCATCCGCCCCAGTGTATTTTTGGATAATGATGTGAGGCCTGATTTTGATATAGCGCCAAGGATGTAACAGCGCTGAATTGTCATCAGTTGAGTTATTCCTCATTTACTTCAGCACGAATGAGATCAGGATCGCCCCTTTTGTTTCCCATTGGCCCTGCCTAACAAGCTGCTTACTGAAATCCAAAGAAAATAGCTCCTGCTCAAACCTCATGATGAGAAGGAGCATGTTCTTTTCACTCTTAAAATTTTAACAAGGTGGGCAAGCGCAGTACTATCTTTGCCTCAGCAAGAGCATGAAAGAGAAAGGTGTGCTGCTGTTCTCACCCCACATACATATTAGCTGCTCCTTTATTCTCTTTTTTATTTAAAATTCAAAAGCGTGCAGGTCTGAGAGGAGGATGTGATTTTGAAGCCAGCAAGACAGCCCAGAGGAGCTTTAGATACTGTAATATGGATGAAACGTTAGTCTGATGAATATGAGACGCACACAGTACCATGTCTCCCCCATCCATATGTATACATGCAAACACACGCGCATGCAGCAGGCCTTCCAAAAGAGGAGATGTGCGTCTATTTAAATGAGTCTCTTCAGAAGAATAAGAGGACTGCCCTGTATTACACAGCAGATGTTGAGCTGTTTTTTCAGCTGGTTTAGATCAGTCTAGCTCCACGGAAGTCAATTCCACCTGAGGTTTTGACCCTAAAGTTCTGGTTTTCAGGCTTGTGCTATATTAACATAGCTGTCCACACTGCTGATTTCCTCTTGTGCTTCCTCCTAGCCTGTCCTGCTAGCATCCTTCTTGATGGCCATTTCTTTTCTGTGGTTTTATTTAGTCCGTCCCTATTTAACGGAACAAAATGATTGCGTTGAGATCTGGGGTGCCATCAAACCCAAGGGTCTACTTGCTCAGTCAACTGAATAGACGATGATCATTCCAAACACCAGCATTCAAAACACTGGGTCCCCATAAGTGGCTTTAAAATCACAAGCTGTCTTTTGTTCTTCGTAATACATTTCAACTCATTTTTATTTGCCTCCAGGTTTCTGATCTTTTAGGAGGGGTTGGGTTTGGGCATCCTGTTTTTAAAAATCAAGTGAAAGCTGACCTTTTTCACAAAATCGCTTCACTCCAGGAGCTGGGGCTTTAAAGAAAAAAAAACAAACAAACACCTCTGAATGCTGCAAGCTTCACGAGAAAATCATGAGAGTTGGCAATATGACTTGGCGAAGCCATTGTGCTTTTTGCCTGAATAAGAAGGCTGGATCACCACCATGGGAGATACGGAGAGGTCTTTTGGGGGACAGTTCTTCCACTGGTATACACCGCTGTGGCTCCAGCAAAGTCAGTTTACATCAGCTGAGATTTTCTTCTTCTTTATTTCACCTAGTCTATCTTTGCACTGCAGTATTGCTGCCGACAGAGCCCAGTGCTACAATACAGCAGGAGTCACTTTACAGAGGCTTTTGTATATTTGCAGCTCAATGCAGAAGTGCCCTTGGAGGTCTGAATGAACAGCCCACTACCACAGGTCATTTGTACTCCCTTCTGAATCAGCAATAAATTCCTGCTCACACACTCTGCTGTGCAAACAAATAATAATGAAAAAAGAGCAATTTTCATTTCTCTGCTGCGTAGGCAATATTCCTAAGAACAGGACTGTACAGTTCAGAGACAGGTTTGTCGTTGCACTATTCAACCGAGGGTTTATTGCTAAAAGCAGGGAAGGGGCTTGCAAGTTCTTCTAAAGCTGAGCAGTCTGTTCAGATGCAATGCTGGGGAGATGGCACGGAGCCTCTCCCTGCCTTTCCCTGCATTAGATGTTTCCTCCTGATACATTTAAAGCAATTTGCACCTAATACTTTTCTTTTCTTTCTTGCTTATCTCCGAGGTGAAGGGATTTGTTTTGCTTGGCAGTAATTACTGTAAACTGTACGGCTGCCTGTATCCTAAGCCTGCCTTTGAAAAAATGGCTACTGTACTATGGCACTTATACTCCATCAAGCTCTCCCCACGTCTCCGCAGGCTGCTCTGTAACCAAAGTGTCGCTTTTGGGATTCCCCAAATTAGCTGGTGGAAGAAAGAGTGGGTTTCAAGTGTATGATGTCTCTCGCTCTCCCTCCACCCCTCCAGTCTTGTAAGGGTACAGAGAAGGTGCAGGCTCCCTCCTCCCAGCCAGCTAAGTCGGGAGAGGCTGTATGGCCTAGCGGTTAGGCTGCGGAGGGAGGGCAGGGATAGAAAGAAAGATGTCCAAATCCAGGGGGGACGTCCAGAGGTGGAGTCACCGGCTGAGTCTGGCTTCTGGAGTTTAGGGTGTATGTAGATGAAATGGGGGCTCTCAATTGAAGCAATGGGTTTTAAAAAACACAGCTTCAACTCTGGGCTGAATAAGCCCCCATGTCGTGCACACACCCCGCTTACTTACCTGCCTCTTCGGCAGGAAGGAGAGGGTGAGCTGCCGGTGGGCAGAGCGGTCCTTGGGCTGCGGGGGGTGCTGGTGCTTCCCTCCACGGCAGTGGCAGCCCTCCCCCAGGTGGTACCTGCCGTGGGTGGCCCCGGGGGGCACCGCAGCTGCAGAGGGAAGCACCGGGCCCCTGCGCTGCTCAGGCAGGCTCCAGGAGCGGGGGAAATCAGGCTCACCACTTTTCTTGGCAGG
>NW_017728909.1:16615298-16633612 GCF_001723895.1 Crocodylus porosus | reverse complement strand
GACTTACCTGCCTCTCTGGTGGGGCGGGGTGGGGCGGGCAAACTGCCGGCAGGCAAAGCAGTCCTTGGGCTGTGGGGGGGAGTTGGTGCTTCCCTGCATCTGACCACAAGCACCCAGCCTGAGCAGTCCCAGAGGGCATTGAAGCTGCGGGGGGAAGCACCGGGCCCCTGCGCTGCTCAGGCAGGCTCCAGGAGCGGGGGAAATCAGGCTCACCACTTTTCTTGGCAGGAGCTTGCTCTCCCAGGCTGCTGCCAGGCTGCCTGCAGGGCTTCCTGCAGAGCCGCGGGGCTGCACAGAGCCTGGTGCTTTGCTCTGCGGCTGTAGGGGCAGCAAACTAAAACTGCTCAAAGGAGTTTTGATTTGCTGCACCCCAAGTCATTTAAGGTGCATTACACCACCAAATTTCCTACAGTGGCTGGAATTAATGTGCAACACACCACCGAGGCGGGCAAACACCGACACTGTTAGAGCGTGCAAAAGCATTTAGCTCACTTTAAAGTGCCATGCACACACGCACCTCATTTTATCTACACACAGCCTCAGAGTCCAAATTACCAAAGCTGAGCTGTGTTCCCCAGAGGAAAGAAGCAGAAATGAGCAGAGTCAGAAAAGCAATGAGCAGCGATTCACGGAGGCTTAGCCCCGCAGTGCCGGCTGGCCTGCGGGCTCTTGCCACAGCTGGACTTAAACGAGGAGGCTGCTCTCCCCAGCAATCAGTTAGGGAGCCCTAACATGTGCCCTAATGTGAACAAGTGGCCAGCTTGTTCATCAGCCTGGGTGGCACTGCCAGCTAGAGCCTCTGACAGGTTTGGAAAGCTCGGCAATTAGTTTGGGCTGGGTTGCCTGTCTGTCTGTCTCTATTTTGTATGAGCAATGGCTACAGGTCAGAAGACCTACCACAACTTGGGAGATCTTGTTAAGACCTATCTGTGTTTCCCAGTGGCTACATCTACATAAGACACTGACTGCATAGTTGTTACTGCACAGACATTTAGTACTTGCATACACAAATGCTAAATGACTGTGCGGTGACTAGCATTACTGCACAGTTGCATCCCCGTACAGCTTCCTAGTGATGCTGACTGCACGGTAGTTCATTACTACTGCACTGCAGCATCACATCGCAATTTGCGCCCTGCAATGCTACTGCACAGTATTAACGACCTACTGCACAGTAAGCATCTCATACAGGTGCGGTCAGCGTGACCTTGAGCAAGTCACTTAAAGCCATGTCCAAATCAGTCTTGTAGGAACCTCCTCTCAGATATCACAGTGTCACAAACTTAGATGACTTGGTCCAGGAGGGTGATGCAGATCAAAAAGGTTAAGAATTAGGATGCCTGCGCCATGAATAGAGATCCCAAGGTGATCCAGAGTGCTGAGGTCAGTGATTTTCAAGCAGGATGCCATGGCACCCTGGGGTGCCCTGAGAACCTTCTAAGGGTGCTGGACAGCATTTCACAATATTAGCACTATTAAGTGTGCAAGTCCCTATACATAATTCACAAGACAAACCCAGAGATTTCAAATAGGAATCCATGATGTCAAAAGCATTGTGCCCTGTTGCCGTCTTTCTGAGTTTTTTGCAACAGAAGCCCTGATCTACTATATTTCCGTAGTCAAAAACATGGTGAAAACTAGGCGTTGGCAGTTTTGGAGGGGTGCTTTGAATCTAAGGAGAAGCGTCTTGAATTTAAAAAGGGCAGAAGCACTGGCCTCGGTGCTGAGTAGGCAGAAGCTTATAAATAGCCAGTTGCAAACGCTGGGTGGAGAGGCAAAACTCAACATCCATTCTCCCATGGAGTAGAGGTGTCTGATTTAGGATTACATGTTGGGGCCCTTGTAGGGCTGACGAGACAGCTTTGCAAGATAACCTATGTGGGTATTTTGCAGCTAGGGTACTCGGTCTCCTCGTAGGGGTGCATTGGGCATACGGGCAGAACACTGTTTCATTCCAAACAATGGCCAGCTATTGGTACAAGTTAGCACAATTTAGAGTAGTCTTAAGACTGCTCTAAGTTACATCGGTTGCTGAACTGGCTCCTAACACCCACAGGGAGTACAGGAGTGCAACGGTAACCTGCCATTACCCTCAATCCCTGTTGAGTCCTGCACCAAATGAAGCTGAAACAGAGCCAAGGTATAAATCTGTCCTAGCTTACAACAGAGAAAACCAGGAGTAACCTTACTGCACACAATGATGTCACATCAATATAAAACCAGGTAGAGCAGAGCACTCAAGTGTGCATGCATGCACATGCACAAATTCACACTTACTCCCACACTACAAGATATTCCTGTAAATCCTAATGATTTCAGATTTCTTGTAAATACTTATGGTTTAGAGTTAAGGATGCTGGCAGGGTTCAGAACTTAACTTCCTTTCGCCCCCTGTGTAACTTCAGCCAGAATTTTCCTTGTGGCCAGAAAACTGCCTGTCTTCTTCGCAGATCAGAGAGGAATTGCTCCCATCGATTGGATGTACTTACTGATAACTCCAGAATGTCTTCATCGAGCTTCCTGCAAAAATGTTAACTCAGCCAGATTTCGACCCCCTATTTAATTTGAGCGTATACTGAAGAAGTACAGGCCCAACTCCTTCGCGATGTTGAGAATCTGCTGTGAGTTTCTGAACACTGTCCTTGATCCTCTTGTTTAACCTTTATCTACATGCAAATCTCACGCTGAAGCCCTTAAGATGCGAGGCACATATTTCACACAAGAGTAATGGCATGTCGGAAATGTGCTTGGGTGACAAATGTTGGAAGTAATGATTGAGAAAGGACTCAAAAGAATATTGCCGCACATAGGAAGGCAAGAACAGTACTTTAATCTTAACAGATGCAGATTGTTCTTCACTCCAGCTAGCTTACTAGGCCGTGGCTTATCACATCTCTGCCCAAAAAGGGAGATTCTACTTTTCCAGGCTCCTCTTTCAACACTCCCAGGTACATTAACCAGAGCAGGTAACTGTCTGGAAACGGATCATCTGATGGGATGCAATCAATAGACTCTTAACAACAGTTATTCAATGTGACAGGTCCTATATTTACACATTGGTTTTCAGGCTGTTACAGAGTACAATGTGCCTTTGTTGGTGTATCTTTCCACCTTCTCAGAGCTAGTTTAAGAATTGGCATTCTCAGCTCTCAGTGACTGTGAGAAAATCAAATTCCTTTATCTTCACTAAAATGTGGGGTGAAAAGATCAGCAGCATAATCCTCTTTAAAACAAAACTGGAATCTACTTCTGAAAAAGTGTAGGGGAACTTTTGCCATCTGCAATAAATGTTTTACATCCCAATTAAAAAAGAGTTAAAAATCAGATAATAGCCAGGCAGACTTGGAAGTATATCCATGTATTATTATTATTTTATTTGAACTATTCTGAATTCTCTGTTGGTGGCAAATGGTCACAGTAGGAAAAGTATTTTCCGTGGAAAATGAGATGGATACAAAAGTTCTTATATGGCTATCACTGAATATCACTGTCTAGCAATCCAATATAGTCACTACACTTAACATTTGGCTGGGCCTACTCTTTTATGCTGTATTCCCATAACCCTACAGGGCTAGTCGCAAGTTTTGGCTTGGGGATTTGCAAGAAGTGGACCCCTTCCTTACATATCCATTTCAGTCCAGGTCCTCGGTTCGGTACCAGGTTGAACTATCTTTCAGATGTTCTTATAATTCAAATAAGACTGATTTGCAAGTTCCTGATCACTTGTGGACTGTAAAGATGTCATGCATAGTTTTTAATTAGAAAGGCTTTAGCCGCACTATCCTGGCTTAGTTCCAGTTTGGCTTATTTCATTCTCCCTATCATTTCTAACACGGTTCAGTTATATGCAGCTTTTTTCTTTGCTTCTTCTCCTAAATAGTTATGTAGCATTCATGCATGCTGTTGAATATTTACCCCATTTCACCCCTGAGGCTGCAGGTTGAAGTGACCCTTTTTTCGCTTGGGAAGTGTATGGCTAAGGAGGCTTTTGAAAATGAGAGACAAGGAAAAAAGAGCTAGTTAAAATGTGGAATTTCATTTTATTAGTGATAATGCTCTTTCAAAATGTTTTCATTGGATCCAAATCAGAATGAAATTAAATAAATAAATGACGATTGCAACCAAAACAATGTTATGTAAAAACACATTTATAAAATATTGAAATGAACTTTTTGAGTAATTTCATTGCAATAGTTGCATAGGGTGTCATCTGGAGAAGGTCAGAACACATTGTTTTGGCTTTTTTTTCCCCAGCTGTTACAACCTAGTCTCATCTACACCTCTACCATTTATTCTGTACAGTAAAAAAAATGAGGCTCTTCAGCCTGGCTGACTTTCTTCATTGATATCAAACTGCACATTTGACACTTTTCCCCCTAAAAGTTTGACAAAACCAAAGTGTTTAAGCAACATATTTCAATGCTGTGAAAGCAGCATTTTGATTTGCTTACTGCAATGTTTTGGGCTCGTTCAGGTTGCATGAAAAGAAATGTTATTATTCCATATATTTGCACGCTACGTTTATAGGCACGGCATTACGCACGCCAATGTTTAGTATTCTTCAAATCAATTGCCAGTTTACCCTTTTCTACAATAGCAAACAATCCCAGAAGTTTACATGGTCTGTCCCTGGCTGCCCTTTGGAATGAATATGCATTCATGACTCCCTCTTGGCTTTTATCTGTATCATCAGGAGACACTCCAGAACAGGTGAGATAAGATGTTCGCAGAGACGAGCTAGCGTACGCATGTGGAATGAGGTCACATCAGTTGACCCAAATGTCATTTTGGGTCCTTCTGCTGTATTCTCTAATTCTGTTTCATTGGAAGCTTTTAACTCTCCACTCCTTTTCTGCCTTTTTGGACTAACGCAACACAGGAATACCTAGTGCGGCCCCAGTGACTTCAATAAAGTTATACCGGAGGTGGATTCAGCCCCATATTCCTCATCCCTCCATAGCGGCCCAGCAAAATGCTATGGTATTCTTTGCAATTACACACCCTCCATCACCACCCGCATTTATCATACACTACTATCATGTCTCTCACGGCCATCAAGTAGGGGAGCGGGTGGGGAAAGCGATTTCATTATGTTTAGTTTATCTCTGCAGGCAGGAGGCTTCTGAGAACAGAAGAGAAAGTGTGCTCCATCTCAGTGGCGGCCTGATAAAATCCTTGTCATCTGCAGTTTTCCTTTCAGAATTTTTCTTATTTGGGAGCATTTCATCTAAATCATCACTCTTTGGGCAGTCCTGTGTGAATCATAATCTGCTCTGATACCGCTATCAGTGGAAATGGCGCTGTCAACATTTATGTCAATGCTGAGGTTGTAATTTCTTGACAGTAATGTTCCTCACTTGATATAACACTCTCCTTTCAACTTGATGGAAGCTATTGCTCAGCACTGGTGTGCGGAGATAGTCCCATGCTATCCATGCTTTTGAGTAGTTGGATGGTCGTGAGCTAACCCAAGAACACACGCTTTGGGCCTGTTAAAATGTCTACGCTTACACCAAGGGAACAAGTCCTTCAATGTTCCTCGCAAGAAATTTTGAGGCTATTTGTTCTTCCGCAGCTATTCTTAAGGACAGGAGAGGGAAGCCATATGCCTACCTATCAATTGTTTCCAAAGTTTTAATAGAGGTCTAACATAAAAATAAATGTTCATAATAAAAATGGAAATATCTCCACCAAAATCTGACTATCCATTTACCTGTTTATTTGTCCTTTAAATGCAATCTTCAGTGTAGTACTTTAATTAGGATGCAAGAAGAATCCAAATACATGTCTATAAAGAAAAGAAGCCCTATGCCTCAGTGTCAGATCCCCTGATGCATAAGGGGTTATCAAGTTCTTCCTTGCTTCAAGAGTCAACTGGCGGGGTTATAAAAGGAAAGGGGAAGTTGGTTCAAAAGGGACTATGGTGCAGAGATGTATCCTCTCTTGTCCCAGCCAGCTGAGTCTGGAGAGGCCTTAGGTGGTTAGTACTCAGTGGTGTAGAGTTGATTTGCACTGTTTTTGAGCTTTGCTCTCAGACATAAATCAAGTTCTGGGCTGGAAGAAAGGGATGGGAAGCTGCTTCATTTATGACCTCCTTGGTAATAACACGAAATGGCTCCATGTTTGTAAAACTAAACTGGCTGTTTCTTAAGAGAACTGTTTGCAGAGTTTCAGCTAGCAGCCTAGCAATGTGCACACAAATTTCCTCCTGCACCTATGCTCCTCTTGCACAAGTTGCTATGTCTTTGCTTTTGATAGGTTTGGCTGTTGTGCTTTTTGCACAAACATTTGCTGGCTTAGCTGGGACGAGATGCCTTATGTATGCCATACCACAGGGTTGTGGTCGTTATTGCCAGCTCATTGCAGCCTGATAAGACTCAAGTTTCTTCAAGTATTCTGGTTTCTTTAGGTATGCTGATCTTGAACACATCTGTTTTTTTGTTCATGTTATTCCTGTTACTAGGTGACTCGCTTCCCACCTTTCTGTTAGCTTCATTCTTTTTGGGTAGCCTCTCATTGGCCCTATGTATCAATTACCTGGTTTCTTTTGATTCTCCTACATTAAGTCAAAGTCTGAGACATTTCCTCCACCATCATCTTTGATTTATTCTCTCTATCCCTGTTCTGAGTCAAACACATCACATGTAGCTCTAACTGTTGAGCAGTGTTGTTTGACTTTAAGATAGATGCCTCACTTATGATTTTCTGTATGCTTTCAAGTATGTTTTCCTGGGTTTTGGATTCTCCCTGAAGTGGTCCACAAAAATCTGATAGCTTTGTGTGAGATCTGTAGAGAGAGAGTTTGTTTTTAAAATGGGCATTAAAGTACAAGAAACTCATAAATCACTAGGCTCCCTTCATAGCCTCAGCCTGGGCCTTTCCTTAATGGCTCTCAGAGTTTTAAGGTCCAGGCAAAGCCCACTAGAAGTCAAAACCCCATTCAGTGTGGGGAACTTCAATTGTTCTCTGTTTTATTTTGCCTGAATTTATCTCCCAGCACCTCCCAGAGAGTTGTTGTAACTGGTTTCATGGTTCTACATTGCTCCCTCCTTGCTAGGTGTAGGGCATCCTTCCAGTGCTTAAGTCACTTAATAGACTGTTGCTGCTGGGTATTTGTACCCAGCCGTACCTGCCAAACAGGTCTGGAAAAGCTTGTCAGGTGTTTGGATGGGTCATCTTGCTCAAAATGCAAGCTCTCATTCTTGACATCACAAACAGTGAACACTTCTCCCCTGAGGAAATCTTGTAGTATTAACCCAGTCATTGGTGACAGGCATTTACTTCCTTTCAATGCTCTGAAAGCTGGTTTTGTGTAAATGCAGATGCTTACTTAAGGCTGTAGATCCCCTCTTTGCTAGTTTTAATAGATGCACTGGTGCCTCTTTTCAGGCTTGTCCCTTCAGTGATCCTGCCATAGCTAACAAAACTCTGAATTTCAGACACTCCTCTGCTGCATTTGCAGGCCTATCTCAAACTTTGGCTTGCTCTAAATCTAATAAATAAATAGATATGCCCTTATATTATCTTAGGATGCTGGAAGTGTCCGATGGTGATTGTTCTTCTTCCTATCTCACAGTGCAACATTCTTGTAATGTACTGTGATCAGATTCATGGTTCACACTGGCCCAGTATTCATGAGTGGGTGGTACTCATCTTTGCCTACTACTATAAACTCCAAGTAATAAGGTCTCTTATTTCACATATATATATATATAGTTATAGATATAGATATAGATATAGATAAAACCATAAATCTTTATTTGCTCACTGGCTGCAAAATGGATTTATTGTACATCAGTTGACAATTTGTCTAGTCCAATATTACCACTTATCATTATTTATTAGGGTTGTGCAAACTTTTGCCAGCTGTTTTGTTGTGATGCTGTTTTGACCCAGTTCAATCTTGGTACAGTGAAATTGAAACGAAAGGCTTCGAAACAAGGGCACTTGAAATGTTTCAGAGTTTCAGAACGTTTCAAGCTTTGAAGCTGGGCTTGCTTGCAGGGAAATAGAAACTAAGGAGAGGGAGGGGGAAGAGGGGGGAAGGACTGCTTTCTTATTGACTGTGTAGCTGGCCAGTGATTCTGATCCTTCCCTGAGGTCCCTGCCAAACTCAGTGATCTGGGGAAGGGATGAGAAACCAGAATACAAAGAATTGTTTGAACTAAGCTTTCTCTGTGCCTTCACACTTACAAGTAACACAAGTTTTGCTCTGAACAGCTTGAGGTGCAGTTTCCCAGAAACACCTGCACCTAGCCCCTTGAAACTTGGCAGATGTCATGGCCCCAGAAGGGCTACCAGGCCATCAGTTTTCACCCCACTGTGCCTTAAAACACATGTGATACGAGTTTTGCATTCAAGATTTGAGGTGCAGTTCCCCAGAAACCCCTGCATCTATCTCCTTGGAAGTTGGCAGACTTCATGACCCCAGAAGGGGCTACCATCCCTGCAAGTTTAATCTGAATCAGGAATGAAATAACAAAGTTATAGGCAGTTTTGTGCTTCCCCATTACAGCCTATAGGCAAAACGTTGAAACAGCATGAAAACAGCAAAACAGTTTTGACGAAATAAAACAGAACAGTGCTGTTGAAATGAAGAGAAACTCAGAATAAAACACTGTCCTGTTGATAACAGTGAAACAGAAGTCAAAATGAAATGGTGCTGTTTCACACAGTCCTACTATTTGTGCAGGTTACTTGCAGCTGACTCCACTATCCAGAAGAAATTTAATTGTTTTTAGTTTCAGCACAGTAGTGGCCAACCATTTTGGCATAGGTCCCACAAGTTAGGCCTCTCCCTTTTCCCAAGTGCCTCTCTAGTCCCTGCCACCCAGAGATGTACCTGACAGCTTGAGCCCTGGAGTGCCAAAATAGAAGCAAGTACTTCTCTTATCAGTTGAAAATCTACCCTGTTGGATTTAATGCAGTCTTTGATGTAGAGTACCACTCCCCCACCAATATAACCTACTCCACCATTCCTGTATAATTTGTATCCTGGTATTAGAGCATCTCTTTGATTTTCCTAATTCTACCATGTTTCAGGG
Organism: Crocodylus porosus; assembly: GCF_001723895.1. NCBI lineage: Eukaryota > Metazoa > Chordata > Crocodylia > Crocodylidae > Crocodylus > Crocodylus porosus. The sequence goes on along the minus strand of NW_017728909.1, from coordinate 16,624,568 downwards.
ATACCTATGATGCCATTATTCACTACTAATCATTCAAGTTCTCCTGAGGAGAATTCTTCTCCTGAGGACCCCCCTCTCTCTAGTTCACCTCTCAGAGCCCTTTACCAAGTGGAGATGCATTGTCAGCCATCAACTGCTCAGCAAGACCTTGGTTACACGGCCTTTAAGTCAGGACCCAGGGAATAGTCTCCACCTGAAGGGACCTCTAGGAAAGGCAGGGCCAGCATGGCTGAGAATTTTTGTGGATAGAAATGGTAGATTTTAATAGAAAAAAACCCCCCAAAACCAAGGAATATACTGTCAACGTGTAGACCAAGACAGAGGCAGCAAGCTAGAAACGCTAAGGGGATTGAGAGGGACTATGTGCATAAAACTCAGCAACAATAGAAGACATCAACTATCCACCCACCATCGACTATCCACAGATAAACTGTGGTGAGCTAAAATCAGGCTGGGATGAAGAGATCAAATTTTTTGAAGTTATAAAAGACTGCTTCCTGGAGCTGTTATCCTAGAGCCTACCAGAGGAAAGGCCATTCTTCACCTAGTCCTAAGTCATGCACAGCATTTGGTGCAAAGAGTAAGTATCACTGAGCCACTCATCAGTAGCGACCATAATGCAATTGGGTTTGACATCCACATCGGAGGCAGGACTAGAAAAATCCATCACAGTAGCCTTTAACTTTAAAAAGGGAGACTACACTAAAATGAGGAAGCTAATTAGATAGAAGTTAAAAGGGGTCCCTAAGGAGGTGAGGCCCTTGTGAGCAGCATGGGAACTACTTAAAAACATCATATTGGAGGCACAAAGCAAATGCATACCGCAAATCAAAAAAATGGAAAGCCAGTATGAGAGCTGAAGAAGCGATAAGAAGAAAAAAAGCTTCTTTCAAAATGTGGAAGTCAAATCTTAATGAGGAAAATATAAAAGAGCCCAAATTCTGGCAAATCAAATGTAAAGCTGTAATAAGACAAGAGAAAATTTGAGGAGAATCTAGCTAGAGATACAAAAGGTAACAATATAAATTCTTTAAGTACATTAGAAGCCAAAGACTTTCCACGGAGTGATAGAATCATAGACTCAATGAGTGGGAAGGGACCTAGACAGGTCATCGAGTCTGCCCCCCTGCCATGGGCAGGAAGGAGCACTGGGGGTGGCAGGGGTCATAAGGCCCCAGCCAGGTGCCTGTCCAGTCTCCTCTTGAAGATCTCCAGGGAAGGTGAGAGCACCACCTCTCTGGGGAGGCTATTCCAGGCTCTGACCACCCTCACAGTGAAGTAGTTCTTCCTAATATCCAACCTAAACCTCTCCTCCCTCACTTGTGGCTGTTGTTCCTGCTGACCCCAAAGGGGGCCCTGGTGAACAGACTTTCCCCAAGTCCCTGCTGGTGGCCCCTGATAAGGTTGTAGGCAGCCACAAGATCCCCCCTCAGTCTCCTCTTACGGAGACTGAAGCGATTCAGGTCCCTCAGCCTCTCCTCATAGGGCTGGCCACAGAGGCCCCCAACCATATGCGTGGCCTCCTCTGGACCCTCTCCAGGTTCCCCACGTCCCTCTTGAAGTGCGGCGCCCAGAACTGGACACAGGACTCCAGCTGCAGCCTGACCAGCACCGCATAGAGGGGGAGCAAGACCTGTCTGGACCTGTTAGTGATGCCCCTGTTGATGCAGGACAGGGTGCCATTGGCTCTGCCTTTTGCTTCATCGCATTGGCGACTCATATTCATCCTGGAGTCAATCCTGACTCCAAGTTCCCTCTCTGCCTCTGTGCTGCTGAGAGGGTCAGCCCCTATGTTCAGCACATGGCTTGCAGGGGAGTAATCAAACTTGACTTGCTGGAGAGTCAGTTAGGCCTCTGGAGGGTCAGGATGTAAAAGGGGCGCTAAAGGATGACAGGGCCACTGGAAGACACTTACTGCATTCTTTGCATCTCTTCCCTGTGGAAGATATTAGGGAAATTCCATCACCAGATCCACTCCTCTCTAGCACAAGTCAATGAAGCTGACACAAATTGAGGTTTCAGTGGATGAGGTCGTACAGGAAATTGATAAATTAAACAGTAGCAAATCACCAGCTCCTGATGGCGTTCACACTAGGGTACTGAAGGAGCTCAGATCAGAAATCAATGAGCTTTTAACTGTATTATGTAACATCACTAAAGACAGCCTTGGTACCCGAGGACTGGAGGGTTGCCAGTGTGACTATAATTGGCATGTATTGGAGGCTTTAGAAGGGACACATGGAACTACTGGCCAGGAAGCCTAACTTCTGTTCCTTGAACATTGGTAGAAACCGTAGTAAAAAAAAAACTGTTCAGCACATGGCTTGCAGGGGAGTAATCAAACGTGACTTGCTCGGGAGGAATCAACATGGCTTTGTCAAAGGCAGATCATGCCTCACCAATCTACTTGAGTTCTTTGAGGGTGTTAGTAAGAAGGCAAATTGGGGTGATCCAGTTGCATATAGTGTATTTGGATTTTTAAAAAACCTTTGACAAAGTCCCCCATCAGAGGTTCTTAACTAAATTAGATACTCATGGGATTACAGGGAACCTCCACTCATGGATCAGAAATTGGTTGAAAGACAGAAAGCAATAATTAGAATAAATAGCCCATTTTCAGGATGGAAAGAAGTAAACAGCGAGATCCCCCAGGGATCTGTGCTGAGATGAGCACTGCTTAATATATTCATCAATGATCTGGAAAAGGGGTGAATAGCAGAGTGGCCAGATTTGCAGGTGACACAAAAGAGGTGAAATCGGTGAAGACCAAAGTGCACGTGAGGAATTGTAGAAGGATCTGGCGTGACTGAGTGAATGGGCAAATAAATAGCAGATGAAACTGAAAGTAGATAAATGTAAAGTGACACACGTAGGCAAAAATAACCCAAGTACACCTACACTATGATGGGCTCTACAGCAGCTGTTGCAACATAGAAAAGAGATTTGGGAGTCATTCTGGACAGTTCTCTAAAATATCAGCTCGGTGTTCAGCAGCCACCAAAACGTCAAACAAAATACAGTAAAAGCTCTGGTATCCGGCATCCCAGAAGGGAATGGAGGATGCTGGATAACAAAATATGCTAGTTAATTGAGTGGCCCGGGCTGCCACTTCTCCCGCTGCATCTGGGGCATCCCGTCACCTCCCCCGCACACCCTGCAAGTCCCGTGGGACAGGAAGGTGGGCCCTGCACAGCCCCGCATAGCCACTTATGTTCCCGGGCTGCGGGGGCTCAGCAGCGCAGTCTGCTTTGCCCCGGGCCGTGGGGGCTCGGAGAAACTGGAAGTGTCACGGTGGGCACTTCTGGTTTCACTTTATCTTACAAGCCAGCATGCCAGTTAATTGAGCACGTTGGCTTGTAAGATGCCAGTTAACAGAACTTTTACTGTATTAGGGATTATTAAGGAGAGACTTGTAAACCAAAACAGGAGGAATCAGCGTGCCCCTTTATAAATCCATGGTGCATCCACCCCTTGAAAACTGTGCCTAGTTCTGCTTCATGTAGAAGAACTAGAAAAAGTCCAAGGAAGGGCAACAAGGATGATCAGTGGTATGGAGGGTCTTTCATACAAGGTTAGACTAAAGAGACTAGGTCTATTTAGTTTTAAAAAAGAGAGGATTGTAGCAGACCCAGCCTATGAGATGATAAATGCTTTTTGGAGTGGGCCTGCAGTTAGCTGGAAGGCCATGTAGATGCCCTGGCTCCAGTGAGAGATTCAAGACTTAAAGAGTCCTGTGGATCAAGGGCTTTGACACAGGGCACGGAGTCTCAGCTGGGTCTGTAAATGGAGTATGCCTCCCCGTTCAGGAGCCTGGGTGAAAATCTTCCTTCTGTTCTGTTGACCTTTAATGTTGATAAATGAGATCCCTACAAGGGAACATGACCCGATATATAAAAGCCTGACTGGATTTATTTATGACCCAATCTGGAAAATGCAGGCAGGCAGCACCTGTAGTAACACACCTGACTACAAGGATGTGAGGGGGATGCAGCATACTCTTGACAGGCTGCTCTTCTTTGCATCTTCTCCCTGGATGGTTCAGCTGCCTTTTCCATTTAGAGGCAAGTCTCCAAGGTTAGATCTGTTTCTCTCAGCACTCTCTCTCCTAAAGCACAAACATGTGTCCCACAAATGGCCGCATCTTTAATTAGGTAACTTTTAATGTCACCAGAGACTCATGCAGGTGCCGGAGTTGCTATGTAATGCATGCATCCCCTCTTGTTCATATGAGGATTGAGTAAATCAAAGCAAAAAAATTAAAAAAGGCCAATTACAAAAGGCCACATTTTGACTAGGATCACTATGCTCACCACTGTCACCAGCTGTACCAGGGTAGTTGGCATTATTCCTGGCAGCAGCATTTGTCTTCCTCACTGTTCATCCTCCCCCCGCAATGGGATAATAAGAAAAGTTTTGCCTTTAGTTTCTCAACTTTATCTCCCATACAGCTCTGCATACAGCCTCTCTTCTCGAGCCCACAGTTGTAAAGAGTTTTTTTTTCAGGAAATTCAGCATTCCCAATGGCCCAAGTCTCCATACTGCACTGCAATCTATTTCTAAGTCACGCTGTGCTTGCCTATCAGACTCCCACTCTTCCTTTCTCTTGGTCTCACTAGACTGACCACTATCACCACGTTTCATGTACTGCATGCTGGGTTACATAGTGAAATAAAAGACTCTGCACTTGTAAAACTGCACTGGGCTTTTAATAAAAGAACCGTTTAAAGAAATGTGGTATATTCAGCAGCACTCTAGTCCTCTGCCCACAAACTGGTTTGTTGGTTATACCTTCAAATGCTCCCCTCCAGCAAACTATGTTCCACTGTCTGTAGTCCATAACGGGGCGGGGGGGGTCTACAGATGTACCATGTAGTTGATTTCTTTTTTCCATTGCCCAGCTGGTGGGGTCTGCACACTGGCTGATACACACAAAACAATGCTATACCACAATATAGGAATAAAAGAAAAAGAGATGTGCTGTAGCTAATTAAGATAGTGCCCAGAATTTCAGTGGGATGGAATATGAGTATCCAGCCTGGAATTTAACCTGCACTCCTGTGCTGTGATATATTCCCTTAAAACAAGCACATGAAAAATGATTGGGGAGGGAGGATTTAGAAGGCCACAGGTCACCAGGAATTCTATAATTTGCCAAATAGCTGTAGTGCCATACATGCTCACACATAAAACATTTTTTTAAGAGACTTTTCTTGGAAAGCAGATTGAATCTACCACCGGGACAAATTTCAGCTAGAAACTGAAATTATGAGTTATGTCCATCCAATTACAGTAAATACAATTGAAACTACCATGTGTTCCATCCGAACTTAACTAGAATGTCTGATAATGGATATTCAGAATGAACTGCTAATGCTCACATACAGACCCAGGCTAAGCTCCAATTGCAGAAATCACTCAATGAATCATCACGAGGGAACAAACGAAGTCGAGGAAACTGTAATCTGTTTGCAGACAAATGGTAAAAAAAAAAACCCCATGCTAAATGCATTGGAAATTATTCACTGCAAATTATGCACTTAACCATAATGACCATTATGAACCCTCCACATCCCACTACTCTGCACTCCATTATGTCTTCTTACCCCTATGGTACCTGCCCTTTTACCTGCTTGACACTCCCCCCGCCTTTTCTAGTTGTCAAACTGTGTGTTTCATTCCCTGTTTAAAGGATTTCTCATTGCTCCTTTGTGTGCTGCCTGTCTCCTGCCATCTCTAGGTCTCCTTCTTGTGTCCCCATCAGAGAGATGGCTTTCATGCCTAAATGGTGGGGTAAGATGCTGGTTTAAAGACCAGCTTTCTTCTATTCACATAGACACTGTTGAATACCAAACTGGTTTCTTGAAGCCCATATTGAAGTGTAGAAAACTGTTCGGTTTTTATTTCCCCCTCTTTTAAAAAGAGATTTTTTTTTTCCTTGAGACTCCAGCCAGGATCATGAAACCTTTGCTGACAAGCAGAAGCTCTGCAGGGCTTCCATTATAAGTAGCACTAAATAATTCTTAATGAATCCTTCCTTTATCAGCAGGGCTTAGCCCAAGAAAGGAGGACTGCACATTGAATGGGATGTGGAGGACACAAATACACTGGCTAATGGCTACTTGCTCATTTTGGGGAGTGGCTGGCATTGCTCTGTCATGGGAAGCCTATATTAACTAGTGGTGGGTCTTGGCTTATCCTTTATTTGTGCAGAATTTCTGTGGCGTTGCTCTGGATAATGTCTGAGCTCCCTAATCTCATAACAACCCTGTGAGGTAGGGAGAGATTACATTCCTCATTTTGCAGATGCCAGGGTAACTTAAGTGACCTGCCAAAGGTCAGACAGAAAGTCTTGCACTAGCAGCTACTGGCCAGGGGATGAGTTCATCTTTCCTGTCCGCTCCATCTGGGAGCAGGTGTGGGGTGGAAGATGCCCCTTGCTCAGCCCATTGCTGCTGCTGCTGTCCCAGCTAAGCCCACCCCTCATGCAGTCTGACTGCAGCAGGCAGGACAGCTCTGAAGTGTCTCCCACCATGGGACAGCACTGAAAGCAGCAGCGGCAGGAAAGGGTGGGAGAAGGGGATGGGAAGAGAGGGGGGATGACTCTGAGCATGGAGGAGAAGTCCAGCCATTCTCATGTTTTTTGGGGACCTTAAAAAAGTCCCCAGAATTTCCGAAGTGTGGTCCAATCTATAAGGGGGATGCTCTCCTGATAGTAGAAGCCCACCAGATTAAAACTGAAATGGATAATTTTATGATACTTAATTGTGTGTACCTTTCAAGTGCAGCTTTGCATGTAAGGGCAGGATTTCAGGATGCCATTTTTTCACCAAAATGAATTCTGGCTGGCCCTTCCACAGTCCCTGAATTCGTCCTACCTCTTTCTCATTTCCAGATCTTCTCTGCATCATTCAGTGGAGTTGATTTGACTGTAATGTGCTAAAAAATACATGCATTTTATCCACTGTGGAGTAACTGAGCATGCAGAGAAGGTAATGGCTTTAATCCTACAGACATAACTCTTTTTAAATACGGATGTACTGTGCATGGTGGCACAACTCATTAAGTGGGCATTATACATGAAAAACCACTGGAAAATCTTGTGACAGTTCTTATTTTTGCAAGTGGAGGCAAGGGGGAAGACCAGCCAACATGCCTGCAACCATAAGCTTGGCTGCTTCTTTTGAGCTTTGAACAACTGAGCCAAAGCAGATGGATAGATTATGGTAGGGTGTACAAGTTCAGTTTTTGGACCGTATGTAAAGAAGTCAACATAAGGAATATATCAGAAGATCTACTGTCCTATGTTTTTTTCCCATTCCCCCCATAGCACAGTGACCTCCTAACGATGCCCAAAACTTACTTGAGTCATCAGACCATATGAGATTTCTTCCGTCTGGCTCTGGACCTGTGCTGTGGTCCAGATGGCACACTTCCATCCAGGATTACCTGTACATATTCCCATCCTGGCTATTCAGGTTGGATGCTGGATTTACCTTGTAGCTAAAAAGATGTGAAGTAGAGCCAATTGTAGAACGTGTGGGATGATTATATTCTGATTTTGTTGATCCTTGAAATAATGTTGCAAATTGTATATAGAACAGCTGAAATCAAAGCAAAATTACCTTTGCCAAACCAAACACTCAAAAGATTCATAGAGTCAAAAGCTGGAAGGGACCTTACAAGATCATTGGGTCCAGCCCCCTGCACCAGGGAGGAAAGACAACTGGGGTCAAGTGACCCCAGCAAGGAGACTGTCCAGTCTCCTCTTGAAGATTTCCAGGTTTGGCGATTGTACTACCTTTGGCATTTCACAGTCTGGACAGCCTGACAGTGAAGACGTTTTTCCTAATGTCAAGCCTGAAACAGTCTTCCAGGAGTTTGTGGCCCTTATTACTCCTCGTTTTCCCCAAGGGTGCCCTGGTGAGCAGTTGTTCACTAAGCCCTTGATGTACTCCCCTAGTGTAGCGACAAGTTGCTACCTAGTCCCCTCTCAGCCTTCTCTTTTTCAGGCTGAAGAGTCCCAGGTCCCTCAACCTTTACTTATACAGCTTGCCATGCAAGTCTCTGATCATACGGGTGGCTATTCTCTGGACTCTCTCAAGTTTTTACCACATCCTTCTTAACAGTTCTCCAGTTGCGGTCTCACAGTACTGAGTAGTGCAGAAGAATCACTTCTTTGCTTTGCTGGAGATGCATCGATTGATGCATGCCAGAGTATTATTTGCCCTGCTGGCTACAGCATCACACGGCTGGCTCATGTTCATACGGTGGTCACTTATTACCCCCAGGTCCCTTTCCTTCATGGGGCTGGTCACAAGGATTGAGAAGCATGGACGACATTAACCATATTCTTTTATACCAGGGAGGGGTTGAGTCTGTTCTGACTAAAGATCTCTCATGGACATACTTTCTAGAAAGACTGTTATATACTCTTTGTCCTTAATACATACAGTAAACGTCTGCACAACCTGCACAAGGCAGACTCACTCTGTTTGAATGTGCAGAAGAACTATTGAGTGTCTTAAGCCTTACATTTATCTTCACATATAAGTGTGACATAAGTACTGGTGGCTGACTTTGCATTAAACACATTGCACAAAGAGTCTGTGCAGTTTTAGTATGCCGGTTGGAACAGTAGGGACGTATTTGGATATTTTACAATGCCTTGATTCAACAAGTATGTAAACACATGTCTAACTTAGAGCATGGGGAGTCCCTTTGGAGTTGGCAAAAGAAGGCTTATTAAATTATGGACTTTTCCTCCAGGTTTGTTTTTACCCTTCTTAGTATTCTTTGTTCAATCCTGTGGGAGTGTTAAAGAAATCCCATAGAAAGGTTATAAGTTCTTATTAAATACTGCAGAGTTTTCCTGTAAAGAACACAGTTATTCCCAACAAACTGGCATGATTTGAGAAGACAAGTTCACGGAGGAGAGTGGAAATTGCAAAATGGACCACATCTCCTCATTTCCCATCCCCCCCCAACCCCAGAAAAGACCAGTTCACTTGCACAGACCCTCCTCCATCTGCATCCCACCACAAGATAACTTAAAAGGCAATAAGAGAGGGGAGATTGCTTTCATCGACACTGCCTAAAACAGAGCTTAACTATGTCTGAAAGTTGTATGGGCTAGTAATATGCCTGCATGATTTCAAACAGAAAAAAAAAAATCCCTTTTCAATAAGCTTAGTCTTTTAACCTCAGTCATTGTGGCTGTTGTAACAGAACTACGGCCCATAGGTCCTGGTTCATATTTCATTCATAGTAGCA
>NW_017728909.1:16576848-16615198 GCF_001723895.1 Crocodylus porosus | reverse complement strand
CTCCTCGTTTTCCCCAAGGGTGCCCTGGTGAGCAGTTGTTCACTAAGCCCTTGATGTACTCCCCTAGTGTAGCGACAAGTTGCTACCTAGTCCCCTCTCAGCCTTCTCTTTTTCAGGCTGAAGAGTCCCAGGTCCCTCAACCTTTACTTATACAGCTTGCCATGCAAGTCTCTGATCATACGGGTGGCTATTCTCTGGACTCTCTCAAGTTTTTACCACATCCTTCTTAACAGTTCTCCAGTTGCGGTCTCACAGTACTGAGTAGTGCAGAAGAATCACTTCTTTGCTTTGCTGGAGATGCATCGATTGATGCATGCCAGAGTATTATTTGCCCTGCTGGCTACAGCATCACACGGCTGGCTCATGTTCATACGGTGGTCACTTATTACCCCCAGGTCCCTTTCCTTCATGGGGCTGGTCACAAGGATTGAGAAGCATGGACGACATTAACCATATTCTTTTATACCAGGGAGGGGTTGAGTCTGTTCTGACTAAAGATCTCTCATGGACATACTTTCTAGAAAGACTGTTATATACTCTTTGTCCTTAATACATACAGTAAACGTCTGCACAACCTGCACAAGGCAGACTCACTCTGTTTGAATGTGCAGAAGAACTATTGAGTGTCTTAAGCCTTACATTTATCTTCACATATAAGTGTGACATAAGTACTGGTGGCTGACTTTGCATTAAACACATTGCACAAAGAGTCTGTGCAGTTTTAGTATGCCGGTTGGAACAGTAGGGACGTATTTGGATATTTTACAATGCCTTGATTCAACAAGTATGTAAACACATGTCTAACTTAGAGCATGGGGAGTCCCTTTGGAGTTGGCAAAAGAAGGCTTATTAAATTATGGACTTTTCCTCCAGGTTTGTTTTTACCCTTCTTAGTATTCTTTGTTCAATCCTGTGGGAGTGTTAAAGAAATCCCATAGAAAGGTTATAAGTTCTTATTAAATACTGCAGAGTTTTCCTGTAAAGAACACAGTTATTCCCAACAAACTGGCATGATTTGAGAAGACAAGTTCACGGAGGAGAGTGGAAATTGCAAAATGGACCACATCTCCTCATTTCCCATCCCCCCCCAACCCCAGAAAAGACCAGTTCACTTGCACAGACCCTCCTCCATCTGCATCCCACCACAAGATAACTTAAAAGGCAATAAGAGAGGGGAGATTGCTTTCATCGACACTGCCTAAAACAGAGCTTAACTATGTCTGAAAGTTGTATGGGCTAGTAATATGCCTGCATGATTTCAAACAGAAAAAAAAAAATCCCTTTTCAATAAGCTTAGTCTTTTAACCTCAGTCATTGTGGCTGTTGTAACAGAACTACGGCCCATAGGTCCTGGTTCATATTTCATTCATAGTAGCATGCAGGAATCACAGTGAGACCAAGGCCAGCCAGCAAATGATGACCCTGCTGACCGGCTTTCACACTGTGGTACGTTCACTTCCAAAGCAACTTTGAAACAAGGGTGGTGAAGGATGTTGTAAACAGTGATCAAGCCTCGAAAATCCTCTGTGATCTAAGTGGGACCAAAACACCATGGCCACTGGACATTTTTCAGGCATCCCTGTTGTTTGCACTCTGGCCCTTTCCCAGAAACAATAGATACAGAAGAGACCTCCCCAGTCTGAAGGGATGTGGATCTGACATTGCTTGAAGGACCCACTCCTTCATGGGTCCTTCGGCAATTTATTATTATTAGCACCCATGCACTAATAGCACCCATGCACTAATACTTGTTTAGTGCCTGCCAACAGCAACAGAACCTGTCTTGTATGGTACACCACCTGGGCAGTCCCAATGAGACTGCCTTTAATGACAGGGCTTTGAAGAGGCAAAGAAAATAGAATAGCTGTCATCCCTATTCATCCAGGTATCACCTGGATGCTCAGTTTGGACATTCAAATATCCTAGCCAGAGAGATGCCACCTGCCACATTTCAGCTGTATGAATACAAATAATAAATAAATCCACTCCATGGGGGGGGAAAAAAAGTTTCACAAAGAAAACCATTTGCAGGGTGTAAGAAGCTTAAGTGATTCTACAAGGCCCAACAACTACGCTAAATATTCTTGTGTCGCCTCATTGTCACCTTATGCATTACCTATTTAAATAGATGCAGGCAACTCGCATATACAGAGCACTCTCTTTCCACCCCTGATTCCAGCTGATAGAAAGCAAGCCACGTTCAGGCAGGCCACTAGAACAGTTTTATGTATCCACAGCTTGGCAAAGAGGCACACTGAGAGGTTAATCAGCATGGTCAAGGTCAAACAGGATGAAATTCAGTCTTTTGTAGTGGGGCCAGCAGAAGGCTTATACACTCCTTGAGTGCCACTCAAACCCAGTGTTAAAGGTTTAAAGGGGCTTTAGGGAAAATGAGTTAGACTCTTTTTATAGGGATGGATATCTCCTATGGTGACTCAATGACAGAGGCAGACCTAAGTGTTCTCATCCCGTCTCACCAGGGCACAGCACAACAGTTTGTGCACACAATAAATGTGCATTACTTGCTTATTGATGTTCCAATCATGTGAGACCAAAATGGGTTAGAGTGGCAGCTCAAGGTTGATGTGGAAAATAGTATAGAAAAAGCAAGCAGAAGGGGTATAATGATTTTTCTTTAAATGATGATAATAATACTACTAATAATAATGTGACTTCTTGGCTAACAAATTTTATCTAACCAGTAATGCGAGCCCTGCTGTCAGTCAGGGCTTTACATAAAGAATAGGTCAGCCTTTCCCCCCATCATCTTTTGCTATAATTAAAGATGTGTTTTCTTTTAAAAAAGAAAGGAGAGTGGGAAGTGTCTGGACACGTACTGTACATCAGTCGTCTGGTGACTGCGACAGGTGCATTTTTCAGGCCCCGGGGAGCGACTGCATTAGATTCACTTTATTAATTGAGCAGATTAGACATCTTAGGAGATCTCCCCCACTCTTTCCCCCACCCCCCCAATGCTCCCTTCCTTTTATTCAGCATTCAATGGTTAAAAAGAGAGAGGGAAAATAAACTTCCTTTTGACTTTATCAAGTTATAATTAAGCATGATAGGAGCTAACGAATCTTACAGCAATGCAGAGGGCTCATAACACTGACAAGGTCAATTATCTCCTGATAAGTCCTGCACCGGCAAGTAGTAATAATATGACTAATATTAATTGAATGTGAGTTCATTGAGTTTCATTCCTTATTTTAAAGTTCTCTTAAAGAAGTGTGTGTGCTGCACGGAGAAGGCAAGATAATGAATGAAAGCAAGAGAACAGTTAATAGGGGCTCCTGCCCTGAAGACTAGTGGCAGGATCCCCTACCGCTATGTGGAATGGAGATTATTACAGGTCCTGGTGCCCATTGCGGTGTTTGGAGTGTGGTGAATCATGGAGGGACTCAAGAATAGCTGGCATTTTATCAGACTTTTAGGCTCCTTTCCTTTTGAATCAGGGTTTGGTAACTCACAACTCCTGAACAAGGTTGCTTGTCAACAACTGCCAAAAGGGGTCCGACCCTAATGGCTAAAGCAAAACAAATTTGGGAGTGTGTGGACTCTGAACCCAGACTCAATTGCAAATGGCTCTATAATGGGTAGAATCATAGATTTAGGGCTTGTAAGGCTAGAGGGACCCCTAGTCTGACCTACAACCAAATGCAGCTGATAGATTTTGCCCGTGAGTCCTACATTTACACCAATTACTTGTGGTTGAGCTGCAGCATACCTGGTTCCTTCAAAAGACTCCCAGTCCTAAAGAATCCACGCAGTGTTGAAATTATCCCTTGGTTCTCATGAGTCCCAAAATATAGGGTGCTCAGATGCAGATGTTTCAGGTTGGGATGCTTTGTCCTAATGGGTTCCCCCCAAAAGGTCTAGAGTTATCAACTGTAAGATGAGAAGGGATTATTACCAATTTCGAATATCTGCTGCAAATTATGAAAATGAGAAGCTAAGTATTCAGAGCAGGTTGATAAAGGTAAGTTTTCTTAACTCTAGGGTAAAATGCATTTCTGTACAGAAGGTCAGTAGATAGTTCATGCCCCATTTAAAACCCATTCGGAGCCCTTCTCTGAGGGTTCAAAGGCAGAAGTGACACACAGGCCTACAATACCTCTTTGCACAGCAGTGAATTTTATCCATTGCCCCTTTCTACCATCAATGCAGTGTCATTCCCTGCAATGTATTTGTCATTACTTTTTTTCAATTTTCCATTGTGTTACTCATCATTATAACACGTCTAAAATGTCTAGCAGATCAGGATTCAATACATTTAGCTGCTTGTCCAAAAAGGCTACTATATATATGTGTGTGTGTGTGTGAGCGCACACATATGTATGTATACGTATGTATGTATATATAGTGTATATGTGCATGTGTATGTGTGTGTGTGTACCCACACACACATAAAGCAGTTTATCCAACGGCTCAGATATCATTTTTTTGTAGAAATAGCATGTCCTGGAAGAGAAGACATTGTGGATGTACAAAAAGGGTCAGTAATTCTGAGTCTCTAGAAGATGAGGAAAACTATTCAGAGCCATAAAATGTGCTCACTAGGGGGGCAAGATTCATGGGACGTTGTGTGCACAATGCAGCACAAATATTGACTAGTAAAAACACTGTTTACTGCAGAAGAGATGGGAGACTCATTAGTGGCATAACAGTGCCATAAGCTGGCCTCCTCCAGAGGCACAGAAGTTAGTAGCAATGAAAATGACGTCTGAGTAGGACGGTGCCATCTGTAAGTTTACACGTTTGATGGCTTAGGGGGGAAAGAAAGGCATGAAATTATTCCAAAATACTGATGAGAAAGTTCCTTAGAAGGAGAGGCAAACACTCGGGAAATAGATGGAATATAATCAGAAAATGCTTTCTTCTTTTTTGCTCCTTTTTTCTTTTTTGATAAAGCATGGCAGTTAGTAATTGAGAAAAATATTTTGTTTTCTGTTATTTTTTCCCCTTTTAAATGCTATCTTTCTGTTTCCCCGGGGAGCTGTAACACATTAATTTACATTCCGATTATCTAGTGCTACGATAAACAAAGTGCCCTAATTATTATGTCTGGACTATTCTCCATCATCCTACCCCCAACCCTGGCTTCTGTGAATTTACAGACCCGATATGATGAGTGACAGCAGTCTGGAGATGGAATATTAAAATCCAAAGACTGCGAGTCTTGTTCAATAAAAATACATCAAGGGGGATGAAACCTTTACAATTCGCCAACACATTTTACTCTACAATTTTCACAACAGAAAGTAGCAGAGGTCTCAATTGGAGCACGTTGCAATATTCCATCAAACACGTCTTTTCTAAATGTAGCCTGACAGTGCCTCTTTCCATTTCCCATTTTCTCACTTAAATGGGTAACACATGTGTAAATGATGTTTATTTTATTGTAAATAGAGTGTTGGCTCTGCCCTTTAATATCATGGCTCTGTGCTTTCCTTCTCGGTCCTTCCTCTAACGGCTAATGCAGCCATCTCCTACACACATTCATTAGGGCTGAGAGAGAGACCTCCAGCCAGCCACGTAGCTCATCCCCCCTGCATGGTGGCAGGATTGATTTCATATACTTCTTCCCATCCCTAATAATTGGGTATCACGTCTTGCCTTGAATATCTTCTCCTGTGTTTATGCGACCCCCTTTGGCAGTCATTTCCATTGCCTGAACTGTTCCTAGGAGAACGGTTAAAGCCTACCCCGTCATTCGTAACCTACGTTCTCCCTGCTGAAGCTCAGCCCTTTACACCCTCTTCTGTGCTCATTGAGGAAGGCAAGAAATTGGCCCATTTCTCTCTCTCTTTTATTTATTTTTTTTACAGCCTCCTTTCATGTACTTCTGGGTAGCTCTGTCCCCCTCCGTCACCCAGTTGTGAAGCTGAACCAGAGGCAAATAGATTTTCAAGGTCAGAAGGGGCCATTTTGATTATCTAGTCTGACCTCCTGCAAAACGCAGGCCATCGAATTTCACCAGTGATTGCTGCATCAGTAAAGGCACCCTGGTCCCACACAAGCAGACTCAGATCAGCACTGAGGCATGCAGAAATATAACACTGGAGTAAGCTCCGCCATTCCTCTTCTGGTCCGTCTCTGACAGTGTTTCCTAAGAGCTGCTTTCGAGTGAGTAGAGGTTGCGCAGTCACAGGGGAAATTTCTTTAAAACTCTATTTGGTCCCGAATGTGCCCATGGAAAGCTCTGATAAATGACTTCTGTAACTAATTTAAAGGTATCGGTTAGACACAGAAGTTGGGCTTTCTGTCTTCCTCCCTCCTCAGTTGGACAGGTTCAGGGACAATGCAAGAGACAGAACTCCCCTGAAAATAAAGACCAGGTATGCCTTCGATGTGACTTGGCTTTCAGTGGGACTACTCCTCATTAAACCAGGGAAAAATCGGCCCCACTGGCTGCATCCAGATGAGCGTGGATGTGCGGTATGTGGTGCTGCAGAACAGTCTGTGGTGCCCCACATTGCACTTGCAGGCAATCCCTGCATTGCTAACTTGCAGTGTCAGGGGTTTTTTGGACCCCAGGGAGATCCTGGGGTCCAAAAAAACCCATGTAAAAAAAAATAAAAAGCAGGGTGGCGTACTTGGTGGCTATCTAAAGCCAGAGCCTGGCCAGTCGCAGCCACACTCTGGCTACTGGCCAAGCTTCATCCTCAGGAGGCTCCCGCAACCCCAGGTAAGGCTGCTGGGGCCAGCCCAGTGCTGAACCCAGCCTCCCCTACCCCAGCTGGGGTAGCCTGCCGCATGCCAGAGTGCGCGTGGCACAGGCGTTCCCTGGGGACAAGTAGCAGTAGCACAAGTTGTGCCGCCGCTACCTGCCGCCAGGGAAATAAATGCCTGTGCTTGTCTGGACATGGCCAATGAGAGCAACCAATGCAGCTAGTTTCCTGAACGGACCTTTCACCAACACTTTTACCATTTTTGATGCTCTCTTTTGACTTCTGTGATCTGTGACACTTATGAAGTCTATGCTGTTTTAGCAACCTCTGCAAACACTCGGGGCAAATTTAAAAGGACAAATTTGGCAAACCCCAATCGAGTGCAAGTCTTAGATTTAAAAAAATAAAATAAAATCAGAGCGCTAACAAGAAGTGAACATGACACTGCTTTCATCGTTTTGCATATTCTTACTACTCTTTTAATTTATCCTGTGTTTTAGACTCTGAGCCTGCAAACATTTTTGTGGGTAGTTTAACACACATGAATAGTCTCATTAATCACAGGGGCAAAGATAGGTAAGGTTATTCACATATGAAAGTGTTTGTAGAAATGGAGCATTACATTGCGAGGACCAGATATTTAATGGTTTGTAATCAATATTTGCTCGGTGATGTTACACCGAGATCCTCAGAAGCAATGAGTTAGGAGCCTAAACACTTTTTCTGATCTGCATCTAAGAGGCTTAAAAAGCTAACTCCTTTTTAAAATTGATGTAGGGCCAGACCCAAAAAAGAGGCTTATTTACCGTAATTTGCAGTTGGTGAAATTGTGGCCCCTATGTCAAAACCCCTATTCCAATTTTTCCAAACCCTGGAGGTGCCTGAACACCGTGGTCACATCAGTTTTCAACATTTTGTTTCCCCAGGCACACAGCTCTGCTTCTGCACATGCACAAATGTGCTTCAGTCCTGACAGGCCTGAACATTTTGGCACTTACCTTCATTAGGATTCAAAAACATAGGACTTCACACCCTAAACCCCCCTGACAGTCTCAAACAAGTAAGTTTTTCCAGATCACGTCTACTAGATTGGGCTCCACACACCATGCAGTGATGGCTACCACTTTCTTGAAACCACTGATGGAAGAGGAACCCCCTTTTATACAAGATCTGTGTGGTTAAAACACAAACCCTGGATGTGAGAAACATGGGTTTGGTGCCTGCTTCTCATCCTGCCCATGAGTATGCACCCAACACTAACTGATGGTTAAATCCAAAGGGTGATGCTCGTTTTCCTGTGCTTAAAAGGCATAGGGGTTGAGGGAGAGCAGGTGGGGCAGAGAGAAGGAATCACACCAAGCATGACATGTGACTTCCAGTCCTTTGCTGCAAGGTTTCATTCAATGAGTCGTTCCAGTAAAACACAATGATGCTAGTCACAGAAACTTCAGCCCACCAGAATTGGCTCAAGAGGTATGTGCGTACAAAACTGGGCTACTTGAACTAATAGGTGTATAAGTATAATATGCCTAGTATGGAGATAGATATACTAGTATAATGGGCTTTTGGCATTCATGGTAAAGGGAATAAACCATGTAGAATCATAGAAAATGAGGGTTTGAAGGGACGTTAAGAGGTCACGTGGTCCAACCCTCTGCTCAAAGCAGGATCATCCCCAACTACATCATCCCAGCCAAGGCTTTGTCTAGCCGGGTCTTCAAAATCTCCAAGGATGGAGGCTCCACCACCTCTCTGGGTAACCTGTTCCAGTGTTTTACTACCCTCCTAGTGAAAGAGTTTTTCCTAATATCTAACCTAAACATTTCTTGCTGCAGCTTGAGCCCATGGCTCCTTGCTCTGTCTTCTGTCCCCAACTAAGAACAGCCCAGCTCCATCTTCTTTGCAGACCCCCAGCAGGGAGTTGAAGGCTGATATTAAATCCCACCTTGTTCTCTTCTTCTCTAGACTAAATAAACTCAGCTCCCTCAGCCAGTCCTCAGAAGTCATGTGCTCCAGACCCCGAACCATGTTTGCTGCCCTGCACTGGGCTCTCTCCAACTTGCCCACCTCCTTTCTGTAGTGCGGGGCCCAAAACTGAACGTAATAAATATTCCAGACATGGCCTCACAATATAATTATTACACAACACACAGAAAAGATTGTAAGGGTATTAGTAAAAAATCACTCCCCCCACACCTAAAAGAGTTAGGTCACTTTGAGAGCGAGATTCAGCAAAGCATTTCAATCTGTAAAAAGATCAACATACTTTATGTGAGTGCTCATCTGGTTTTGAGTTGCTTAAATACTGGTACTACCTACATATTATCATTGGAATATCTTCTGGGGCAGGATTTTTGGTCCTTATCCAATAGGATTTTGGCAATCATTGTTTTTTTATTTACTAATGATTTATACTTATTTTATTCATAATGTATTATTATATGCATTTATATTTATAAATTAAATAAATACATTTATATTGGTAAATTATATATTTATATTTTTTATGCATTTGTATTTCTATTTCTTGTTGAAGATGAATTTTAAAAAGAGAGATTCCCGTGAGTCTTACTTTTCTCTTCTCACTCAGTAACCTTCCTGCAGTTCCCCTTGCACTGTTTTTACTCTCCTTTGCCCCTTTAGCTAGCCTTAGCTCACTCTACTTTTTTTGCTACCTTTATTATTTCACATCAAGGCTTACCTGATTTTTCTTTTATTTCTTAAGCAGGTTGCTGGGTTATTAGGGAAGAACCAGGCCAGTAGGCAAGTTATCACTTTGTTCATGGCCTTGCATAGCTCAGGTGTAGCTAGGGTTTAGATGGATTCCAGTAACATAGGGAAATTGGCCAACTTCCATACAGCATACCTAATTAATTTTGGAAGGATTAAGTGAAGATCAGACATTAGACTAGAGAAATACTTGGTCTGATCCACAATTTTGAGTACCAGTTGTTTTTTTTTCAAAAAGGGGACATCCAAACAAATTATTACCTTGCTGAACAGGATAAGTTATTTGGGACTCAATTAAGATGACCACATACTGTATCCATCGCTCTGCTGATAAAAGTCCCAACCCTAGAAATGGTCCAATTTTTTTTTTTTCCTGTTATGCATCCGTATCCCATCATCTTTTCTTTGATCTGTCTTTGAAAGAATCTGTGTATCTTCTTAACTTATATGCTGGTCCTGTTACAGAAAGAGTTGGGTTTTTTCCCTGCTATTTTCTGTTGATGCTGGCCAACAACAAAGAGATTGAATTCTGGTGAGAGCAAATTTGACCAGAGTTGTCAGAGACTTTAGGATTGCTGACTCCAAATGCTAGAAACAAAGTAAAATAAAATATTTTTGTAAACCCCAACATAGCTGGAACCTCTACCATTTACTTTAGTAAACATAAGAACCAGCAACAGCAGAATAAAAACCAAGTGCCACCAGATGCCAATAGCAGAAAAAAATAAAAGTCAAATGCCACTAGGCTTCTGCTATGCATGCCTCTCATGACAGAGCAAGGTGATGGAGGCAGCTGAAGTAAATCAACAAGGAAGGATCTTTCTTTTTGAAAAAATGATATTATCACCTGAATGAAATGTGTGTGACAGAGGCCAGACTGACAGTCCTGGATACTGGGATGCTGTGTTGACCCTGAGACTCCAACTATAGTACAAACACAGAACTGCTGGAGGGCCCACTTACAAAAAGTTGTCCTTTGATTTACCTACTTTTAACACCTTTTCAATTTGAACTTAATCAAAATCAGGTTAAGCTGTTACATGTTGGGCTAGGTCAGGTTTTTAGCTCACTTACAAAATGTAGTTGAAGTCCCATATGCATATGGCATAGACAGGGGGAAACCTGGTCCCAAAGGATGGGTCCATTTTTTAAATAATGTGGGATAAGTTTTATTGCACCTTTACATGCATCAGGGTAATTTTTAAAGCCATGTCAGTGCAATTGTTGGTACTTCTACAGAGTTTGCCCAGTGCTTCCTTACTGAAGATGCCTCTAGACTCCAGGGCAAAACAGAATCACCCAGGAAAGCCCTGAAACTTCAGTCATAGAAAAAGGGCAGCTTGTGAGTACTTGGAAAAGGAGGACCACCCTCTCACTTTTTAGCCCCAAATCCTGGAAGTTAGAGTGCAACATTTGAATGTGCCTATGACAATTTAAGGTTGACCTTCTTAATATTGAATCTGCTGGAGGGAACTGATTTACAGGTTCATTTTATTCTCATAATATATTCTTTGCTGGCCAGTATGGCTGCACTCTTACCCATACCACTGTGTTGAGCCATCTTGTTCCTTAATGCACTTGAGGAGAATACAACAGTAGGCATGTCTACAGGTTCACTAATGCACCATAATTAAGGCACATTAAGTTTACTACCTGTAATAATAGGTACTACCTTAATGTGCTATGATTGGCGCTCCTGAGCATTAAATGAGTGCACACTTTTTTGGTTATGCTAATGCACAGCAGACTAGTTCTACTGTTCCTTAGCACATTAGCATGGGTTTTGGTTGCCATGCTAATGCATAGTAGAATTACTCTACTGTGTTCAAAGCATCTTGTTTAGAAATGCCCATTTAGAGCCTAATAGCCTTTCAACACCTTCCAGTTAATTTTCATTGAATAAAATGTATAAATAGAAGCAGAATAGGACCTACAGCATTAGGGTCAGACCCCATCTTTTCCATGGCATCAGCTATCCCAGTGATCCACCTTCCCTATGCCTCAGCCTTTTCCACTTGGCCTTGCAACTCCCTCTTGTCTGGCTTCAAAGTGATCCAGGTCCACGAGGAGGGCTGGAGAGTGCTTTGGGAAAGATCTAGTTTGTAGTTAGAGAACTTTGCTGAGAAGTGTGAGATGAAGATTGAAAACCCTGTGTGTTTGGGTTGCAGGGGAGGGGGAGGTCGTCGGGGGGAGATGTGGGTTATCATAGAATCATAGAGAAGTAGGGCTGGATGGGACCTCCAAAAGTTATTGAGTTTAACTCCCTGCCTGAGGCAAGAACACCCCTATCCAAACCATCCCATAGAAACCATAATATAAACTCTACATAAGACTACCCTCAACCCTGACACAACATAGACCTGACACCGTAACCTCCTCTAGGTAAAGCAGGGGAACCATGGAAGCCAATGTCCTTCTATAAAATGTTGTCAATATATGTGAACGCCTTCAAGAGACATTTGGATGTTAATCTTGCTGTGATTCTATTACCCCTGCTGACTTCCTGGCCCTGGGGCAGGAGGTTGGACTTGAAGATCTTCCGAGGCCCCTTCCAGCCTTAACGTCTATGAAATCTATGAAATCTATGTTGAAGATGTCCTTAGTAGAGGGCAACACCCCCGTACAGAAGAAAGCTAAAAACCCTCACAGTGCAAACCAATCTGACCACAGGGTAAAAATCCCCTCCTGACCCTAAATATATTAATTAATCTGACCCCAAGTGGAGGGGCAAAACCCTCCAGCCAGGAGCCTCTGACTTTGGTCCCAGCAACAGCTCTGGCACACTTTAGCCAACATGCCTAGCTCCTTTAGCCCCTGTTCATATGACTTCCCTTCCACACCCTTGATCATTTTTGTAGCCCACCTCTGGACCCTCTCTGACTCCTCCACATTGATTTTAAAACATGTATCCCAGAACTGTACTCACTATTCCAGATGAGGTCTAACCAGTGTCAAATAGAGAAGCACTATCACCTCCTGTGTCTTGAACCTAATGCTTCTATTGATAAAACCCAAAATCACGTTCACTTTTTTGTGTGGTTGCATCACACTGGAGACTCGTATTGAATGTGTGGTCTACCAAGACTCCCAAGTCCTTTTCCACTGTGCTGTCATCCAGCCAGGTATCACTTATGTTATATTTGTGTATTTGATTGCTCCTCTTGAGGCATTTGGCTGCAGTGAATTTCATCCTGTTATCTCTAGCTCAGCTTAACAATTTGTCAAGATCTTTCTAAATTGTGCTAATATCCTCCAACGTGTTCACAATCCTTCCCAGTTTTTTGTCATCTGCAAAATCACTCAAGATGGCATCCCGGGGCTTTCCACTCTCTGGACAAATCACTTAGCTCTTGGTCTAAAAGGTAGAAAGATTGCTATCCTCTACCTCATTTTGTTGCAGGCAGTCACCCACATACCTGGATCAAAGAGCTGGTAAGTATCATAGCTCAGCCACTGGCACAGATCTTCAAGAGCTCCTGGCACTCTGGCAAAGTGCCCGAAGACTGGAAGAAGGCCACTGTGGTGCCTATCTTCAAGAAGGGGAGGAAACTGGATCCAGCAAAACACAGGCTCATCAGCCTGAACTCTATCCCGGGGAGGGTCTTAGAAAAGATTATCAAAGAGGCCATTCTTAACAGACCGGCTGACGGCAGCATCCTGAGGGAAAACCATCATAGATTTGTTGTGGGTAGGTCTTGCTTGATCAATCTTATTTCCTTTTGTGCCCAAGTGACCTATCACCTGGACAAGGGAGAAGAGATTAATGTTGTATATCTTGACTTTAAAAAAATCCTTCTATCTGGTATCCCGCGATCACCTCTTGGCAAAACTGGCCAACTGTGGCCTCGGCTTCATCACAATCCACTCCTGGGGAATTGGCTTTGTGGTGAGACACAAGGGGTGGTGGTTGATGGATGTCAATCGTCACGGTGCCCTGTGACCAGTGGGGTTCCTCAAGGCTCTGTCCCTGGACCAACGCTATTCAACATCTTCATTAATGATGTGGACATTGGTATCAGAAGTGAACTGGCCAGGTGTGCCAATGACACCAAACTCTGGGGTAAAGCATTCACACCTAAGGATAGGAGGGCGATCCAGGCTGACCTTGACAGGCTCATGAAATGGGCAGACGAGAACCCGATGGTGTTTAACACCGGAAAATGCAAGTTCTCCACCTTGGGAGGAAAAACCTGCATCATGCTTATAAGCTGGCAATGCTACGCTGGCTAGCACTACACACAAAAAGGACTTGGGTATCAGGATTGACCACAAGATGAACATGAGCCTTCAATGTGATACTGTGGCTAGTAAACTGTGCAAAACGCTGGCTTGCATCCATAGATGCTCCTCAAGCAAATCCCAGGACGTCGTTCTCCCATTGTACTCAGCCTTGGTAAGGTCGGAGTTCGTGTACTGCATCCAGTTTTGGGCTCCACAATTCAAGAAGAATGTGGAGAAGCTTGAGAGGGTGCAGTAAAGAGCCACACGCATGATCAGAGGTCAGGAAAACAGACCTTATGATGAGAGGCTGAGAGGCTGGAAAAGCTCAGGCTCAGGGGTGATCTGATAGCCACCTATAAGTTTATCAGGGGTGCTCACCAGGAACTGGAGGGAACGTCTGTTCACCAGAGCGCCCCAAGAGATGACAAGGTCGAATGGTCACAAACTCCTCCACAACTGTTTCAGGCTGGACATGAGGAAGAACTTCTTTAAAGTCTGAGCCCCCAAGGTCTGGAACTGTCTGCCAGCAGAGGTGGTTCTAGTACCTACTTTGAACACCTTCAAGAGAAATTTGGATGTTTATCTTGCTGGGATCCTATGACCCCAGCTGACTTCCTGGCCCTGGGGCAAGGGGCTGGACTCAATGATCTTCTGAGGTCTCTTCCAGCCCTAATAATGTCTATGAAATCTGATTTTACCTTAAGTGAGAACTGAGTCTAAAAACTAGATAAATTATAAACATTGCGCCTATATAACTAAAGAAGTGGCACTTGAGGGCATAAAGGTAAAACCACTTTAACCTTTAGAACTCAATTTTCTCTAAACAGTATCCTGAAGTATGGAGGCTTCACTAAATGTATGAAAGGCTCCTGAACCGGCAACTTCTACCAGAGAGTCTTTCAAGCCTAAAAGATTCCCCGGTCTCTTTCTCCCAGGCCTCCATACTTTCCCCAGATCTCTAGAGTCTCCACGTCTCTAGAGTTTCTCCTCAATTATGGCTTGAAACACCATAAGAAAATGCCCAGCTGTGATATTTCAGTATTGTATAGGCCCAGTAATTAATGGAAATTAAGAATATGAAAGAAAAATAGGGTTAGGTCCCAGCTTCATTCCAACCTATTCAAGAGTTGTTGTAATGATATGTCCATTTGCAATGTATCATTTAACCCCCAAGTATCTCAGTATGACATGGTCCCTAGTAAAAACAGAGACAAAGCTGAAATTCAGCCTGTGAGAGAGCAGTTTTCTTTGTATCTTGAGTTGCAGAGTGTTTCTTTAATACAATCAAGGACAATGAGGCTTGAAGGGACCTCAGGAGGTCACATCTAGTCCAAACCCCTGTGCAAAGCAGGTCCAGCCCCAGCTACATCATACCAGCCAAGGCTTCGTCAAGCCAGGTCTTAAAAACCTCCAAGGATGGAGCTTCCACCACCTTTCTGGAGAACCTGTTCCAGTGTTTTACCACCCTCCTAGTGAGAATTTTTTTTCTTATTATCCATAGGATCAACAATAAATATCCTTGTTTAATAGGTATGTGACTCCATACAAACATGACAGGTCCTAACTCAGACATTTTGGCTCCAGCTGACAGCTCTCTTTTAATCAGGGTGAGGTTTGTATCTAGGTTTTCTTGGCTCATCTGATTAGAGCTAAGGACCGGTCACAAAGTTTATTTCAAACTTTCATGGTGTTAGGGATCTTGGGTTGGAACTCAGTTGACACCTCAAATTTCTTCATATAGGCTTTGATCCAAGGTCAGTTTTAAAACTTAGCCTTCCAGTCACTGCTCTGAATGGCAAAGGGAGAGGGGAAGCTCCCCGAAATTCTGCATTTGTCCCACTAATTATTATTACCTGTGAATTAAAAATGTGCAAATCAACAAATCAAGGGGCGAGCTTCTGATCTCAGTAACACCAGTGAAACTCTAGTGTTGTCTAGAGCAGATCAGCATAAGAGCAGACACTAGCCCAAACCTCCCTCTATTATTTTTTCCTTTTCTTTCTCAAGGATAGCCTAAAATCCCTAAGAAGAAGAACATAACCATCTGGAGTCCACTGACTGCATCATATTTCCTCTCGGCATGGAGACAGATTTGAATTTTATGTAAGCTGTCCCCATAGGGGAAGACCTGCTACCTGTTAGCAGAGTACCTGATTCTTCCAAAAATTAAATAAAATGCAATGTGTCTTTAATGTCACTCTTTGAATTACAAATTGGGGAGCTGGCACATCTCTCATTTTATTCATTCTAATTACAATTGCCCTGTCACTGAGATGCCAGCCTGACTAGGAGCAAATCAGGTAGCGTCTCCCCCGGGTCTTCTTTATAACAGGAAGGCTGTCTCTAGTGGCTTCAAAATGACAATTTCCTCTCTCCTACTTCAAAGTGGAGTGTTTCCCCTGGACAATTTCACATTTGATTATTTTCACTAGCCTCTCTGTCTTCAGTTGCTTGATTAGCATCTCAGTCACCTAAGAAATTAGACTAAAGTTTGTGCCTGGGAAAAAAAAAAAGCCAGTGAAAAATGATGTTCCCAGTGAGAAGGCTCAGAAGACAAGATACAGCAGGAAGGAAGCTCTGGCACAAGTTCTCCAGGCTTACGGTCCCATTTCTCCTGCAGGACGGTGCAGTCTTTTTCTTTTCTTTTTCTTTTTTCAGTATGTTTATTTTATAAACAAGCCTTTCCTCTGCAGGGAATTTAAAGGGAATCCTCCTAGTTAAACAATGATCTTAGCCTGACAAATGGTTTATCTACTGCTGTTACAAGTAACTAAGACTACTGGAAATGAAACCATTGGCCCCCATGAAATCAATTGGATGCTATGGACCTATTCTACCTACTAATGAATTTAGGCCCAAGTACAATTTTATTCCATTTTGTTCCAACCTGCCTGAGTCCCTAAAACTGTTAATGCAACAAGCAGGTGGATCTTCCTCCTCCTCCTCTCTGCTGTTTGGTGACTCAGTCTTCATCTTAAGGAGTGAAGTTTACTGTATTACAAGATTGTGGATTTTCAGGGCCTTGAACAGGGTGGGACACAAGGTCCCTAAGTCTAATGACATACCTAATAGATGAACTGAATCTAGGCCTATGAATCATCAGCATCTTTGAGAGTGAGATCATTCCTGCCCATTGAACTGCTGAACCTTACACCTCCAAGGCTACATAGCACCAGGAAGGATTTTCTCTCCCCCTCTCCTGCTGCTACATGTGTCAGGGCTTCTCCTTTTTTCTTTTTTCCTCCCCTTCCTCCTTCCTCAGAAGCATTGGGTGTTGGCTGCAGCCAAGGTTGGGGATTTTGACTGGGGTGTGCCAATGCTGCTGCTGACACTAAAACCAGACAACCCTAGTTAGAAGGTCTTGCCCTTCTGCTTAGGGTCAGACTCATCACATCATTTGGGGTCTGGAAGGATGTTTACCCCATGGTCAGATTGGTATGGTATCCAAGGTATGACCCCCTTCCTTGGATCTTGCAAATGAATTTTAACAGTTGTTGAAGTAGCAGAAAACTGCCGTTCCCTCCTTGCTTTACCTGTGGCAGGTTAGGGTGCTATGCCGTACGGTTGTGTAACAGGGTTGACTGTGTTGCATTAGTAATAGGTTAGAAAAAGGATCTGTCTGGGATGGTTTAGATAGGAATCATCCTGGAAGTGGGGTAGATTAGATGTGGGGTAAATTCGATGTAACCTCCAGAGGTCCTTTCCAGCCCTGCTTTTCTATGATTCTAAGTATGAAATTATTTATAAAATAAGAATATATATTTATCTTCCCAATGTGGTACTTTATGTTTATAACACTCTTACTGAAATCCATCAATATGCAGAGAGCCAGCACAAGCCCTATGCACCACCCAGGGTCTTGGTCTAAAATCTCTCACTGACTTCAGAGGACTTGGAATTAATTTCCAAATATTCCTAGCTGGATCTCATCTAAACAACCTGAACAGGGTAGATCACACAGAGTTTGGCTGCATCTCCCTAATTTAGGCTGAATCACATCCTACTTCAGGTTAAATGAGTGTTTCTAATTATTTATTAGAATCTGTCTTTTTTATTAGTTCATTTTTGCTGTTTCTGATATGCCCACAAGGTTGGCTTCTATACATCAGGCACAGGAATTAGGGTAGCTATGACATTGTCCAAAGAGACATTGTCCAGAGTGAACTTTCCCCCTCTGATCTACTAGTATTTCTGTGTTTTTCTGATGTGCCTTGGTGGTTTCCTTCTTCCTCAGGGAAAGGGTTTTAGCATGTTATTTTAAAGACAGTCGGGGGTAGTGGCAAGCCCCAATCCAAAACTTCTTATACTTAGTGAAATGTTTTCATTGACTGCAATAGGCATTGGATTAAGCCCTGGTGGAATAGTACATTTCTCAGCATTTAACTTTCTCTACCCAAAAGACCTGTCACATAAAAAAAGAAAAAGTTACCAGCTATTTACTCTTGAAGTGAGGGACAGAATAATTTATACTGTCCAGTTGCACTTGATCAAATGATTAACGCCGTTCCATCTGTTTTGTAAATATTCCCACCTTTTACTAATTTCTCTGAAATTTTGCCATTTCAGTCAAACTGGAATTTATTACTGCTCACTTACCCTGATTTACTTGTGAAAAGATTTGCATGGCTTCTGTCAATGCTATTTGCATGTCTTTATTATAAACACATCTTATTTGGGGGCAGATTTGATTTATGAGTGTTTGGCATGCGTGCCCTGTTATTTAGTTTTCATTTTTGATTTACACAAGGGAAAAGAATACACCGCTAGCTCTTGCTCTCATGACGGTTACATATATAGGCTGGTAATACTTGGATAAGAAACAATTTCTCCCCCGCTCCTCCTCCCCCCCTTTTTAAGTCTGAATTCTTCTTGAATGCAAATAATTATACGTTTGGTCAGGCATTTATAACAAATCAGAATCAATCTTTCTTTCTCGGCTCAGATGAAAATAATGACATAGAAACTTCAAAGAGAAAACATAATTGTTGAAATAAATGCTGGGAAGAGAGTGAAACAACAACAACAGGAAAAAAGCTGTCATTTCCTCTGATGTGCGATCCTGTTCCTAGCTGAGAAGAAACAGAATGTGACTCTGGGCATAGAGACAGCAGCAAGCTACCGTGTTCA
Organism: Crocodylus porosus; assembly: GCF_001723895.1. Taxonomy (NCBI): domain Eukaryota; kingdom Metazoa; phylum Chordata; order Crocodylia; family Crocodylidae; genus Crocodylus; species Crocodylus porosus. The sequence goes on along the minus strand of NW_017728909.1, from coordinate 16,596,449 downwards.
CATTGACTTATATAATCTGGCCCCAGTCCATAGCTCTTTCATTGACCTTGTCCCTCAATATAGCTATATAATACTGCAGGAGGAAGGTTAACAGTGTTTCATTAATTATACAATTACATATTAGTTCTTCCACCTCCTGAGATTTTTTTTTGGGGGGGGGGGGCGGGGTTGGTCCTCAGAGTTGAGTCAGGGGTTGTATTTCATTGACAAGTGGCTCATTTCATCCTGCTCCGAACAGAGATCACCTCAAAACCTAATAATTGGGTTCAGATTTTAGCACACATCTAAAGTAGCATCTGAACTATTATGATTTTCGGTGCCCTGTGAAACCTAGGCCACTACAACAAACAAAAAGAACATGCGAATGACCACATATAGGATCAGACCTGTTGCCCATCTTGTGCTCCTATCTTGTGCTATGTCCTGTTTTCAACGGTGACCGTATCTAGATATCCCAAAGAAAACTGCAACAGTTCTACACTATTCAGCACTTACTAGGTGTGTCTACATGTGCACTTTAATACACAGTAGCCTATTTTACTGTGCATTAAACCGTTGCGCAAAAATGCCATGATGCTAATTTGCAGTAAAATAGGCTACTGTACATTAAGCTCCACTTAAAGACCATGCGCATTCGTTACTGCACATTAAGGCAGCCTAATTCACAGTTGTTTAGTACCTGGCGTTCGAGGACACCTATACACAAGTGCCGAGGCTGCTCTGACATGCTGGGATTGCATGCGTTGGAGCAGATTCGATTCATCGAGTCTTGTGGAGCGTGGCAATTGCTGCACTCCAGTAGCCTCCTGCATCTCGTGCATCAGCATCCTTGCACCTAGCAGTGGCAGCGGGGGCACTTGAACTACAGTTCATTGAATGAGCTTCAGTTCAACTGCGCCCACCACCATTTTTAAGTGCAGGGACATTAATACAGGAGATTTGGTGGCACTTTAATTAGAGTGGCTCCCGGAACACATTTAAAAGTGCCTGAAGGTACTAAATTTAATGTGCATTAGGAAAAGCACCTTAATGCACATATAGACATGCCCACTGATATGAAAGTCTCACCCTAACCATCTATCTCTGAGACCATGGTTTTTAAAAATATATGCTTTCCAAATCCATTTGCTTGCATTACCACATACCACCAGCTGGACCGGATGATCTGTAAGGTCTCTTTCAGCCCCTAACAACTATGAAGCTATTAATTCTTCTAACTCTGGGTATCATAGTTATCCAAAACAATTCAAACCAACTCACTGTAAGAAAGATACAAAGTGATACTGCAATCTGTGTCGTGTCTAGACAGAGAAATGTTCTCTGTATGGTACTGCAGGCCAAACTTGTTACTTGAAAATGATTTTATTTGGATATATAATGACAGTCAGACAAAAATGCTGCAGCTTTGGGGATGACAAACACTTCTATCAGACCCTTAATTATTGCTGTGTGGAGCTTTGTGACATTTGAGATCTTCTCCTCCCAGCACAGAGCACCTTGCAATCATTAATAGATTTAGGCCGTACAACCTCTCCGTGCAGAAAAGTAATATTATCACCATTTTACAGAGGGGAACTGGGTGGATTGACTTACTGAAAGCTAAACAGTGAACCTGTGGTTGAGCTGGGATTTAAACTGAGGTCTCTTAAGTGTCAGTACAGTACTTGATTCAATAAATATTCCTTCCTACCAAACTTAAAAGTCACCTCTGCCATGCTGCCTACATAACATCATCATCTTACAAAAGGTAGGCCATCGTAAACCAGGACCGCAGCCCATTTTAACAAGACAAGCTTGTTTTACTGCTGTTTCATCCTTCGCTTCTCCTCTTCCTGCTTCCCTACTTTTGATCATCTGTGTAACCTAAACTGTAGCTTCATTGGGGGAAAAAAGATCATCATTTTAATAAGTGTTTAGACAGAACAAAGAAGCTGGTGAACCTAGATTCTACTTTATTATCTACTACAATCAATGGGATTTTACTGGGTGGGAGGAGGGGTGGACAAATAACCCTATATCTCACTAACTAGGGATATTTGCAATAAAGTTAGTGGCTACAACATGTGATTCCTCTCCATTCATTATAGAATGCCATTGTTAAAATTTTTCACTTTCATTAGCTGGTCGCTATGTCATTAACACACTATAGAACCCCCATAATGTCCCATTAAACTGTACTCTCAAGCTTTTGGATGTTAATTAAGCATGGAACATTCTCGTTCGTTACAGGGATGAAATTAAGGGAAGGGAAACTTAAATTATGAATAATACTGTTAAATAATAATAATAATAGGATTAATGGACATCCAACTATGTACATAATTAGCCTAATTCCAATGAGAGGGTGATGGTGAGTGTTTTATCAATGTCACCAAGACCTCACAGCATAATTACAGCCCTATTTGTCCAATGCTTAGCATGTGCTATTCATTATATTGCATGCTAAATTTAGTTTTAAAAAACACAAATTGTTATAAAATGTTTTTAAAAAATGAATTCAAATAGAATTTCCTGGTATAGCAGCCTTTGTTTCTTGACCAAAATGAGGCACACCTACAAAAGTGCCGCCAGAGGAACTCTAACCCACATTATTGTACTGCAAAAAATATTTTTGTGAGACAGAAAGGAAATTTGGCCCATTGGTGAGAGCTTAGATCATCATTAGAAAACCTTCATGGTTTTTCTTATCTTCCTGGTTTTCAAATGAGAATACCTCATTCCAGATATGATCACAGGATTGCTGTAAATTGAAGCGCCATTGCTTCCCCACTCTGCAATGTAATGCTTTTGTATATGTATCCCACAATCTCACATCACATTTTCTGCCCAGCCTCACCTTTTGATCCCCTTTCCTGTTATTTCTTCCTGTGGTTTTCTTTCTCACTAAAAAACAGTGTTTTGAATGATGGGAATAACTTTCCATTGTTTTCTAGTCATTTAAGTGCCTGTCTTCTGGTCATCTACAGTGCATTGGGGCCACTTACACAACCAGAGGAGTCCTCTTCCTGGATAAGCAGTCTGATGCATGTAGACAACTATGTAGTCAATCAAACTTATGAAGAGTGAGCTCTCCTATGTTTCCCTCCAGTGGATTCACTCATCTGGGAAGCCACAGGATCTGGGTCCTCAACCCCCTCACTCAGACAAGGTTTGAACTTGGGTCTCTACGACTTTCCTGCAGACAGCCATTATTAAAGTCTTTCTCTGGCATTCCTTTTGAAGCTGGCCTCTTTGGCAGCCACAAGCATACATGCAAGGATATATAGGACCCGAAAGAAGGACACAACCAGGGGATATGGCTTAATGGGATGCCTGCTAGATTGGAAGGCTGCAGCCCTGGGATTTATCCTGTGCCCTTGTCCCGAGGAAATAAGTCTCTTGTTCTGACCTCCATTTATTTTTCCAGTTATTCAGTTTCAAAAGGAGTGTCAAAGAGGACAGTAAAGGATGACTGATGGTGGTTAGAGTAATGTGCTCAAGGGCAGAGGTTGTCAACTGGGGGTACGTGTACCCCTGAGGGTACTTGGACTGGTCCTAGGGGGCACATGTGGGCAGGGGGGGAAAGAGAGCCGCTGCATCCCAGGGGTGGGGACACCGAGTTTCAAAACCCATCTGGAGGAGGGGAGCTCAGCCTCCAGGATCTCTAGCTTCTGAGGTGCATGCTACAACTACTGAGCTATAAGGGAAAGGGGCCACACATATATGACTCTCTTCTGCTCCTGAAGCTAAGTCAGGTAGTTACAGGTTTTGGCTAACTCCATTTTTGGGCATCTCAGGTCACTGTGTGTCCACAAGCAGCAGGTGTATTTGCTATGGCTGTTCAATCTGCATGACTGTGAAGCATGCAGGTATAGTTGTTCATTCAGGAATAAAATTTCTCAGGGTACATAAGAACCAAAAATGCCCTGTAGACAACTAGGAAAGACCAGAATGCCACCCTTGTTCTTCCTTGATGTGATAGATGCAATTATTAAATTGCCTTCCCCTCTAGGTGTCACTGCAATGTTTTTCTGGGTCTTTCTAATTTAATATCATCTGGGAAATCAGGATTTTCAAGGTCTCTTCCTTGCCCAATGCAACAGATGGTTGAACATGGACACTGTGTTTGATGAAGAAGAGATTAAAGTCGTAGGGCTTACAACTGTCTAGTAACAGTTATTTATAGTGAACAGTAATAGTTCAGTATATTCATAATTGTTGGCACAGATGCATTTCAAAACACCGAAGAAATGATGCAGCAAAATGCATTTTATTGGAAGATTAAAATTCTATACCCTTAATTCTTTAAACAGCGTAGTTAGAGGGATGGATAACAATGACAAAAGCGTCCATTTAAATTCATGCATTAGGTCTGAAACTACCCAAATTTATAGCACTGTTCAGATCTGTCCTTTATTTATCATGATAATAACAGTAACTTATTTTTATAGGACAATGTTCCATGAAACAGGGTGAAATGAATAGGACAATAATCCTTGTCCTAATTTTTAGTAACAGTTCAAACCAAATAGGCTTTCAAAGAATAAAATACCCTTTTTCTAAAAAGCCCCTATTTTACCCTCTCTTCTCCACAACCTTTGCCTGTGCTCTGTTTCTGAAGCTTTCTGTGTTCTTGCCATCCAGAGGCATGTGTCTGTCCCTGCTGTTCCAGTTTTCCAATAGTGTTGGCTTACTTAAACTCCTAAGTGGGTGTTGCTCAGAAATCAGTGTGGCTCCAGGTTTTTATGTCTCTGATTTAAAGAGTAGCCTCCTCATCTAGGAGTAAATTATTATTATTTTACTCTTATGGCTATTGTTGTTATTATGATCATTGTTATTATTAATACTACTACTAGTAATAAAATTAATAATAACAACAACAATAGTAAAAAGTTCAGCATTCTCAGCTGGAAACCTCCAATAAATTGGTAGCATTGATGGTGAAGTACTGTACCAGAAAGAATTTATCATAATTTGCATGCAATCATAATTTAGGACCTTATTCTGTAATTTGCTGCAAACAACAACAACCTTGATGTGGTCTTGGAACATGCCACCCAAAGTCCAATTCCCATACTGCCAGTTCTACAAGTCATTGAATCCTTCTTAGTCAAGCTTTAGCTAAATAACTGTGTTTTAGGTCTTTCACCAAAAATCAGGATAATGGCTCAATTTTATGACTCCAAAAATCTTCCCGGGTTCATCAATACAACTGGAATGTAAGAAACGTAGCACTTAAACTCAAACTTGAGCCAAAAATAACTGTTAACTAGCAGTAGCAATAAATGTTTATCTTCTCTGAACTATTTACTAAAACAACAGTTTTCATGGGAGAATTGTAGTTTTGCCAACACTGGAAAAATCACAATAAAACATTTCATTGTATTTCAATGTAGCCACCATTGAATCACTTCATTTGATCAATCTGAAATGAAATGTATGTGTGTTAGTGCAATATGATTCTTCTTCCTCCTAAGCTGCTGCAGTGGCTCATGGGAGATGTGGTTGGAATTCCTAGTTTCCCACTTCCACCTACAAGCCACGTTTCCTGGGGAGCTTAGACAGCCTAATAAGCATCTGAGGCCAGGTAAGGCCACGCACAGATATTCAGTATCTCCTTGGAGAGTACCAAGTGTACCAATGTCCAAGATTTTTCTCCCAGAGTAAACGTTCACACTGGGCATGTCTACACAAGCCATTTGGGGGGCAGCAATAAACTGTGGTGCTTATTGCTCCTCACTTTATTGCTCCCGGGAAGCTCCTGGGTGCTCGGTTTGCATGTGCATCTGAAGCACAGCACACTGAGCTGGGTCACCACAGCCCTGGCTGGCAGGGGGACTCAGAGGGTCAGCCTGCCAACCCATGGCTGCTCTGGCCAGGGTCAACATGCTGAGCAGGTACTGGCAGGGGCACGAGTGTGCTTCAGTAAGGGGCTACCCAGCAGGCAGCCCCCGTACTGAAGCACCCTTTTGCCCCAGCCAGCCTGCTTGATTTCGAAATGTGCACAGCTGAACACAATGCCCTCCACCAACCCCCCCCCCAAATAAAAACCAAAAAAGATTTAAAAGTCCTACTGTGTATTAATTTCATTCATCCTAATAGGGCCACATGTGTAGATGCTGAAATGTTTACTGTGCAGTTAATCAGTCAGCTGCGCAGTAAATGTCTCATGTAGACATGCCCACTTAATGAAAGATAACTTGGGAACAACCAGGAGTAAATCACTCCGAAGAGTTTCTCCTGGGAGAGTGAATGTCTGCACATGCCTCTTCTCAGAGAATCTACAGCACCAACCTCCAGCATCCCATGGTGCTTTACTCCTACCTCAGCAAGGAAACAGCTTGTTGCTCACTGGACTCTTTTGCTCCACACAAGCAGGGAGCAAAGCATGCCCCCTTCACAATTGTGCTGCAAGGAGACACAGGCTGACCCTGAGCGGTCCGGGTGAGCCTATCAAGGTTGCCCTGTACACTGTTGCCATTCTGTGTCCAGGCAGACTGCGGGAGGCTGCAGTGCATGCAGCAATACGTGCATAGGCAGGGCCTGGCTCTGCAGCATCAGCACTGGAAACTCTCTGCTTTTCAAGGGCTCAGCATTCAAATGTCTATTCAAGGTTGTCTCTAGGTAAGTTTTTGTACCAGGAACAATTCTTCCAGATCACTTGAACATGTGCATGCAGCCATAATCTCCTATATTTCTGCACTGTCGTGATGTATCACGGGAATTCCAGAATTGACGTGCATCATGCCAAGCATAGTCGAAGACATTAACAGGACAGCTCCACACACAAGGCAGTAGCAGCTGTGGTGGTGGCTGTTTTTATACTCCTGTCCCCATTCCTCCCTCTACTTATGCTACCGAATATAGTGTAGAGAAGGGTTCCCATCCCAGCACCTAGGAAAAGAGGGTGTGAAGCATCCAAACAATTCCCACAGGACACAGTGGGCACTTTTACACATGCTCCTGGGTTGGGAGGGAAAGGCACTTCAGCTGAGCAGCTCCAAGAGCCGTTCTAATTAAAGCACCTCAGCGTCTCATCTATTCCGTTGTCAAACCTCCAGGATTAAGTTTAACAAAAACACTTACGGGATTTGGATGCTTGGTTTCTATTAAAATTAACCACAGCATCCCATCTATTATGTCCCCATGCTATGTCCCCACACTTCACAATGGCAGTGGGGGCACTTGAACTAAAGCTTTTTTGATGAACTTTAGTTCAAGGGCCCTGCCACCATTTTGAAGCATGGGGACACTGATACACAAGACACAGAGGCTGGCTGTGTCATGGAAATTTGCTCTGTGAGTGCTGCCAGTACAGAAGCTATCTGGTCTAGGCCAGGGTAACAGTCCCTGCATGTGCCCTTTACATGACCTGCGGACCTGTCACTCACGGGTGACCTAATTTCCCTGTCAGACACATGCCCAGCGTGAGAGAGAGTAACAGTGCGCATGCCCATTGCTATTCAGTGAATGACATAATCAGACCAGAAAGTTCTTCGAGGAAAGCGTTCTAATTGGCCACCAAATTCAAATAAAAGGTTAGCGGACCCCTCCCTCGGGGGGGGCGGGGGAGGAGGAGAGACCTGTGTAGCTGGAGACAGAGGCTGACTTTCTCAGGGACTGTCTTCCAGTTAGGCCCAAGGGCCTATCAGTCTCCTCTCCCGTCTGGCGTTCTGTATCATTGATTATCGCACCAATCTGTCGGCTTACGACCCACCTTCACATCTATCTCTGACCACGATCTCGGATCACCCTTTGGACTCTGGCTCCGACTTCGGCTCGACTTACCTGGCTTCGGACTTCGGCAATCATCTCAGCTACCCGACCGTTCTGTGGACTGGCCAACATTGACGAGTTACAGTTTGTTTCGTCATTTGTTCCTCCTCTATAAACTGTTGACCGTCCCTGGGACTTATCCCACAGGCAGCCGCACCTATTCCCGGGCTTTGGCACCGGGAGTAGAAAGCAAGGGCTAGTCGGTGAGCCCCGTGGGACAACAGGTCCCTCTGTTGTGTGTTAATACTGTTACCTGTAACTGGAGACTTCGTCCCTGCGCTCTACCAAGCGTAAGTCAATAAACCCCATTCTGTTAAAACAACCCCCAGCGTCCATGTTGCTCAGAACTCCTCCGCCGCTAGACCCAGCCTGTTCGTTCGGGTTTCCATCGTGACACTTGGGACCCTTCCCTGGGGAGGTTTACCCAGCAGGCTGGAGCGTGCTAATAAACACGATCCAGCAGACTCAATGACTTGGGTTTGTTCTGATGCACTGTAATTACAGCGCATTGGAGCAGCCCCATAGCACATCTACAGGCACCCAGTGGGTATAGTTCAATGCCCGCACGTGGAGGGAGGTTTTTGGCTGAATCTGAAAAAAGGGAAAATATGTATATTTGCTATTGAATCATTTTGTCTTGCTGTTTTTTTCTGGAAATTTCTTTTGCCTTAAAAATAAATCATCTGTCTCAACTGGAGATAAAAAGCAAATGCTGATAAGTTGTCAGAAGAAGGAAATTCTAAATTCCTGCCCTTTCAGTATGACCCACTTTACAAGTGTATTTTACACATTTTTAAATGATTGAAATGATTTAAAATGATTGATTTTAAATGATTGAAATGATTTCTTGGCACTTTGCAGGTTCTGGTTCTTGTTGGCTGCATGCACAAGCCTGTAACACCAATGCAAGTGAATACTCGAGAGCTGGTCAAAACTCAGAATTTCAAAATTTTGGTAGATGGAATAGGAATCAAAGCCCAAATTCTGAAATCTCCTCCAAAAAGAAAATTTCAGGGGGGAAAAAAAAGTATTTCAGACATATTAAAATGACCGCATCCAATTATTGCACAGATATTATAGCAGTAATAGTAATATTACAGCCCTATTTGGAATAATAATGGAATGGCCCTGTTTGTATTGTACAAAAGCAGACTATACTGCACTATGCTGTAACCTTATCGAAGGCCAACCACATTGATCCAAAACAATTCAATAAAATTTATGAAAATTTCAGAGAAAGATGTTTCAGTTTTGACGGCTCAACATTTTATGGCAGAAAACTGTTAAGTTCTGCACCAGCTCTACAGCAACATGCCTTCCATAATTCATCCTTCTGAACATGACAGGGTTATTTGTGTGAGGAAGATTTCCTCGTGTCAATCAGGTTTGCACGATTGGAGCCAATGACCACAAACCTGCACACACCCCTCTACTTACTCCTGCCGGCGTTCTGCTACATGATTTATAAAACCCTAAACTATTAATTGTCCATCAGACAGTCAGATATTGCTGTTACCTAGTTAGCTTTTATTCTGAAACTGCTGGAACATATTTGAGAACTATGAAGACTTCAGGAGAATTTGCAAAGTCCCTCCTGTTTCAAAGTTTGGTCGATTTAACAGAAAAAGGGAAGCAGGGGCGATGGGAATATAAGGGATAGAAAAAATGACATTTTTTTCATACGTATAAAAGAAAACTGCCTCTTTCATAGACATTGGCATGTGCAGAACAGAACCCTCTTTTTAGGCAACAGTCCTTTTATAGATATACTTTGAATACATTTTTTCTCCGGCTTTATTATACATGGCCGTCTTTGTTAAAGAAGCAGTTTAGGTCAGCCCCTCCGAACATGACTGAAATAGAGTTTCATTAGATACTGTACGTCCTCTCATTGTATCTTGTAACTGTTATCCAAAGATCACACTTCCAATAGTTGCCTATTTTTGGAAAGTGGAAGACCACTCATATCCTTAATCCCACATTCAATGGAATTAAAAAACAAAGGGCAGTTTTGCTTCCTCCAGAAGAGAACCACAAACAAAAGTGCCTGATTCCACTTCTAGGCACCTGAAAGGATTTACTATACTCTACTAGTTTGCCTTGCTCAAGTCCCTGGTTTAAAGAAAAAAAAAAATCAGTTGATTTAATGCACATACTTTTGCAACATATTAGGATTTTATCCACAATGCTAAGACAAAAATCAGCAGGTAGCTTCTTGCCTGGGGCAGCAGCAGAGGAACATGGGGCAGTCTTGGCTCCTAGGTGCAGGTGCTGGTGCCAGCTATTATTTTATGCTCGCCACAAACCCAAGTTGGCCCCCAAGGATGCTGCTTCAATTGTCCCACCTTAATCATGCTAATAAAAACCACCAAGCAGGAGGAGGAACTCCACTCCTTTTGCACAATTTTTTTTTTCAGGTGGAAATAGGATCATACTTAGGGGCCTGAGGCTCCCTACGTGTCTAATGGGTGAGCTAGGATCTACCCCTCAATGCATTAAAAGTGCCCAAAGTCTTTAGACATTACCTGGTCATCTCTCTGAGGTAGGAATCCTGTTTCCTTACAAACAGGTAGCATTTCGTAAGAAGGCATGCTCCATAAACACTCGTCCCAGGCTGTAACACCTCATTCCAAAAAACGTTGACAGGCAGATTTGTTTTTTAATTGCATGGTATGTCAAGACAGGCTTAAACTAATGGGGGAAGAGTTAGCTCTGTAAGTACTGTACATACAGAACTTCTTGTGTGGCAAAAAAACCCAAGTATCAATGAAGTTAGCTAGAATATGCTTCATCATTAAAGTCTTGCTTCAGAAACTGCACAATGACAGCTAAAACTTTTTTTTTTTTATTTGAATGCTCAGAAGAGATAAGAAAGCCAGAAGAAGAACAGATGTGTTAGAAGTGTGAAATGGATTAACATCAAAGCCCCCTGGGAAAATCTGAAACATGAAATGAAGGATCCTGAATGACAAGAGCTATTCAGAATGCATTAAAAGCTCTGCAGTGCATTTTGGTGCTGTCTGTGTGAGCAACACAAGGCCCTGTGTGTTAAAGGAAAGATGCTGATAACGAAAGCTCGGTAAACTTCAGGGGAATTCAGTTCATCGCTGAGAACTCACCTTGTGCCAGGATTCGGTTGAGACAGAAAAGGCACCCAAACTGATGACTGCTAATGTTTAATGTCCCCAGTTATATGAAATGAATAAATAATTAGAGACTTAGATGAACAAGGTGAACCTGTGAATCGATAACTATTTAAATAGAGGACCCATTCTTTAAGGAGAAATAGCTGATATTGAAATGGCTCTTTGAGTCTTCTTGATTCATAATGTTTGTCCTTCTCAAGCACAGACCTGATGATCTAGCTAGAGTTTGCCAGAGATTTCTGACTGGCAGGCATCAGTAGCTATATAGTAATTCATAATACAGAGTGGCAGGTGAACTAGGAGGGACAGTATTTGGGGCCTCTCTTTTCACTTCGGTCAAATTTGGGTAAAGTCACAGAAAGTTTGCCAATGTTAAAAAAAAAAAAATGTAATTGTTCCCATATTTCATCCTAGTGTTAGGCAACTATTAACCTACCTATTGTGTTCAGAGTATACATCTCAGACTGGGCACGTTGACCTAGATTCTAGTCCATCTCTAGCATCTGTGTCTTTTTTGCCTCTAAACCCCAAAGTGTGTCTTATCTGAGCAATGTGATCCTATTCCACCTAAGCAAGATGGAAGGCTTTCCCATTCCCTCAGTGGAGCAGCTTTAGGAGCTTCCATCATTGTGAGATTCAGCACAGTCCAGCTTCTTGAGAAGGAAGACATCCTGTTGGGATCCAGCTCATACGGAAAGGGCAGACGTCTACCTGAACCAGTGCGCCTGAATCACTGACAAAAAAACAACACCCTTCCTTTGAAAAAGTAAGACCCATCCACCTTTTGTGCTAAGAGGTTAGGGGACTTGGCAAGGAAATAGTAAGCCTCACTTCTAGGACCACGCATCCTAAGGAGGTGTGAACCCATATCTTCCATGTCTTGAGAAAGAGCCCTCACCACTGCAGTGTGGGCTAGGCAGTGGGGAGGGCATCCTGCATCCCTCTTGTTGAAGTGGGCCAACTGGGGAGAAAGAACGCAAGAGCCATTGGGGCCAGAAGGGGTAAAGCAAGACTGAACCTGTCATCCACGGAGGAGGATACTCCCAGGAGGGAAGGAGGTCTGGGTTCCAACCTCTGTTTCCATTGCTGTATGAGGATTTTGTATTCAATAGCCAAATGAAAAAAAAATGCATAAACAGGCCTCACAGGAACTGTTTTCAACAGGAGGGATAGAGGAGGATCCCACTGAAACTAGCCCATAGCCTCGTGTCCTTGGCTGTGGCTAATGTAGGTTTAAACCCTTTCCAGCTGAGATGGGCGTATTGACCATGTCTCCCAGTTCTTATCCGAGTGCCACTCAGGATGTGGTAGCCCAAGTCCAGGCATCAAGGGATGGCTGTAGGGCAAAATAGAAGTAGGTAATAAATCTAGATGTCTGTGTTGTAGCAGGGTTGATCTAGATCCCCTTTTTTGAGTTTGGCATTTGAATTCCCTGCCAGATGGCTAGAAGGTTTATTTAAATCTGGCTCTTTGTCTCTGAGTTTTTGTTAGAAATTCACCCTGTGTCTGTGAAACATTTTCCAGTGAAATATTCAATGAAAGTGTAGCAAGCCCATGAGAAGTCTCAGTTCTGATGAATTAACAATATATTACAACAACTACAAAACCAAAAGTTTGTAGCCATCTGCCTCCAACCTTCTCCCCTCACCTCATCTGTAGTACCGAGCCTCTCTAAGATTCGCATTAACTCATTCCTAACAGGAAATGAGAGCCCTCAGCATCTTGCAGAAGTCGACTGGCACCTGACAAGCTTCAGCCCATATGAGCCATGATATCTCAATGAAGCCAGTATGAATCTCCATTGAGGACTAAAGCTTTTTGGGTATGGCTGCATATGGGCTGGAGCAATGGAACAGTTTCCTTGTTCTGATCAAGGTACGGGAGGAGGAAAGACGTTTTGCCCCCAGGTTTCGATGTTGGTATGACTTTGCAATATCCTAGGAATCTCTTCAAAAATAGGACAGCCCGAAAAAGCCAATTTCATAACAAAGCACAAGCGCTAAGCTCTCTAAACCATGCACTCCTGGGAACATTGCGAAACATATGCTCAGTTTGATATTTGAAAAAGTTTTTTTTTTTTTTTTTTTATTAGAGATTGAAAGATTCTATCCATATTGATCTTTGCCATTTCTGGGACCAGGCTATCAACGTTCAACACAAGGTCATTTATGAAACGGGCTATTCTATTTTTTAGCACTTCCCTGGCAGTTAGGTTCCTATATTGTCCAAAATATGCCATGAGCTTTACAGACTTTCTACTTTAGCTGCATATACTACCAACAAGACCCATGATTCATAGGTTCTGGTAAATCAAGTGCATCGGCCATAAACATATTCAACTGATTCTTTTGAGCTTTCCCACATTTTTTGAAACAGCCAGGGATTCATCTGAAAATACCTAACTCCCTTCTATCTGACACTATTAGGGCTTTTAAAAAATAAAACTCTGAGTAGTATTCACATCAGTGCTTTAAAGGAAAATAAAGACCATTCGCCAGACTGAAAGTTTTATAGTTGAAAGAATCTATTCTAACAGAATCTATTAGTTTGTAAATCGATATAGCCTGTTGATTAATTTAATAATAAAAAGCGCATGTGCCTTTAGGCTCTGTTCCACTAAGGGTTCAGCTGTGTTATTGGACGAAACAATGTAAGTCTGACTTTTCCAGTTTTACTCCTGTTCACTATTTACTTATTCACACAAATAATCACATTGAAATTAATGGAGCTACTTGAGGGGATAAGGCACTACACTCAAAATAAAGATGATAAAATTGGATCTTTTGTGACTGCACATTCAAGTGGAGAAAACTTTTGGTATAAAATGAGGCTACATTTTTCAAAGGCACATACAGGATTTGGACAACCGGTACTCATTAATTTTAATAGAAACCAAGCATCCAAATCCCATAAGTGGTTTTGTTAAACTTCAGCCTGGATGTGTAAACACACACACAAGCATACCCGTTCACAAATATGCATATGCATATACATATTTACACTCCTATGAAAGATATCAGATACAGGAAACGGTTTCTTAAAGTGTCCCTTCTTCAGTGCCTCAGTGCGTTAGTGTACAGCTGGAGCTCAAAAAGGTCTGATTTTCAAACAGCGCTTTCTGAAAATCAAGTTCCTTTTAAGGTGTTTCAGGTTAGCCACACAAATATGTAAACAGCCAAACTCCTTAGTTACTTTGAAGAATCTTAGTCCAGTTTTTTTTTGGAGGGCTGAAATCCAGTGTTGAGCTGAGGAAAGCATAAGGAAATGAATTCCATTTTTTGGAAAATACTGGCTAAATTATAAAATAATTAGTCATGTTTCAATTTAAAGAACATAAAAAACTTTAATTAAGACTTTTAATTAATAGTTGAAAGATTAATCAATCAATAATTATAACTCTGATTATAGGGTGTAATTGTGCTTAATTGGAGGGACTGATTAATGATCAGAATAAACCTTTCAAATTCTCAGACTTGAAAATGGTAGGAAGTAATGGATTCCTGGCCAAAGACTTAGAAAGACTGTAAGGATCATAGGAGACAAGGGCTCGGCTACTTGGCCACAAAGGGGAAAGCACATGCTTGAAGTGGAGGAAAGACTATCCATTGATAGATATGCAAGTAATATGTATTACTAATTTGTGCGAGTTTACGATTCATGCAGAGAAAATGTGCATTTGAAGAAGCAATACCATCGCTGAAAATCAACAAGACTTTTTATTACATATACATGCTCAGAGCAAAATGTTGATCATGGCAGTGCCTAGACTTCTGGTCGTGGGGAGCAGAGGAGAGACATTACTACCTGAAGCACAGATCTGAATCGGCAGCCTGACAAAGGCTCCTCTTTTTAAACGAGTTGAGTCAAAGTCCTAGATTTTTACTGCCTAGTCATCTTTATCTTTCCCTCCCGCCCCAAAAATGTGATAGTCAAAGCCTTCATCCAGATACCAGTTTTCTGGCCGTACTTTAAATATCAAGCCACAAAGCTTTACAACAAAGGAAGTTTAGCAGACAGGTCTTGGTCAGAACTAAGATTCAAATTATTCTCCTGATGAAATCGATACAGACTATCTCCATTAAATGCTGTAAGAGGGCCAACAAAAGTAGAGGTTTCCATGAGGTGCCAATGTGAAGCTGGCTCTGTTAGGTAACAAATGGCCTAAAGTCATTAGGAAAGTCTCTCAGACACATGACTGAACCCATTCACAGCCCTGGACCAACTTACTGTCTTTTAAAGTATTCATCATTGCAATGGTAGTGAAGTGCTATCAATCCCTCATTACACATGGGGAATTCAGGTGACTGAGGATTAGTTTCAAAACAACCTCTTCCCATTTTATTAGGGCAAAATTTAGCCACCTAATTCAAAATTAAGAACCCAGAATTGTCACAGACCCCCTCTTTCTTCTCAACCCCATGGAGAAGTAGAAAGCAGGGGCTAAATCTTATTTCATCTTTTTGCACCTAATATCACTGACATATGTCCATACATGCATTTTTTGTCACTTTGGCACAGCTTGAATTTGATTCCACCTATTGCAGAATAAGAACCTAATTGGTTAGCTTTAAGAGGAGAACCAATGAGTGGTTTGACTAATGCCTTGCCCCGGGGGCTAAACCATTTTGGTGGGAACCAAGAGATGTATATTGAACTCCCTGCCTCCGGGTGACGGGCCTACACCTAAGTCTCATACACCTTGGATAAGTGCTCTAACCACTAGGCTGCTGGAGGATCATCTTAATCTGTTGACATCGAAGACCGTCATTTATCAGTGTGAAAAGTTTTGAGCCTTATATGACATTATGGGCAAGCCTGAGCAATTTCAGAACTTAATGGCTAGAATTTACCTTCCTGATCATAGTTACTCAAATACGGATAGAATCCAAGCTTTTCTAAGTACTAAAAATGACATTTATGTATGTGGTTACATTAAGTGACACGTAGGCATGTAAATGAGAACTAAGGTTTAGTTCGTGGTATTCATCTGCTTAAACCTATGAGTTTGCTCTGGGACAGATTCTCAAAAAATGCTGAACATGCCCACAGTATTAGACTCCTTATAAAATGCATTCCTAGGTGCTGCCTTTTTAAAAAGAAGAGAGGGTGCTCATGCCCCTCCCCCCCTTTAAGAAAATAGCCTAGTGGCTAGAGTACATGCCAAGGAAATGAGACATCCAGTACTTAGCTGGGAAATAAGAGATCTAGATTCAATGTGTGTCCTTAGCTGGAGCAGTTCCAAATCCACACTGCCCACCTCTAGATGCATTGGGCCTAGAGAGGGGCAATGCAAGTGAGAGCATGGCTCTGTTGCCCACAGGGCAAGGGCCTCAACAGGGAGAGGGGGACCTGAGCCTTGGTGCCTGCTCCAGTCATTATTTCTGCATTTTATCCAAAGATTACCGTATTACTCTCAACCCAGCCCTATCTAGTTCATCCATGTCGTCATTCGGGGATGAAGGGAAAACAACTGAATCAATAAAAATGTAGAGTATTAAGTAAGGTTTTCATTTTAACAATATCCTTTATTCCCTTTACCGGTAGCTGTAGAGAGATTTTATAAAAGTAACACCCCTGTTTGACAATCTTAAAGATTTTATTAAAGATCGTATTATCTATTCTTTTAGAGGAACAGGGAAAAAAGTTAGCTGAGAGGGACTGCAGCTGCTGTTGCTGAAATCCAGTCATACTTCCTTGAAGACAAAACAGGGGAAGCAGAGAGAAAATGGAAAGCAAGGGAAGAAAATACTTTTTTTGTTTGTTTGTTTCTACAGCTCACTCTTACCTTCAGCCATCGTGATAGAGACAGATAGTACAGCGCATAGTCTTATTAGCTACTCCAAGACCTGGCCAACTGGTACCAGCATCAGGTTGTTTAAGACATTGCTTTTAGCTGCTTTTTGGTCACAGGCTCACAGCAGTGTTGCAAAAGAAATTATCTTGTCCAGCTAAGCCAGACTCTGATTAAACAGAAGGCACAGAGACAGAGATAGGAGAGGAAAGAAATAAGGTAGGGAAAGAAAAGGTACATAACAGAGTGGGGAAAGAGCATGAATTGAAGTCTCACATTTCACATCATCTTCCGGGCTTAGCTAAAGCTGGGGACAGTAGCAAAGTCACATGGATCTCTCTCTATGGCCTACTCTGGTCGGGGCAGGACAACAATAGTTCAGTAATGTCATGGTGGATCCCAAGGTCCCCGAAGACATCGACAGGTAACTAAACAGTAAATCTCATTCCTTTCACAAGAGTAGCATGGAGAACGTCTTCACAGCTATGATTCATACCCTGTTCTGAGGATAAATAAAAAGCTTTCACTTACAAAATGGTTGTTCTGGCAATTTTCTGAAGCACATTTACTTGAATACAATTCTATAAGATCTTGTGGTAATTGTTTAGACAACAGGGAGTTCATTATAATGAATTCCAAAATGAGACACACCGTTTTTCACCCTTAAATGCATTGTCAAGGTCAACTTATTCTTGGCAAAGCCATTGGCGTTGGGTCCTCATGGCTTTAACTTGGAAGTTGCTAAGACCTTTGGCCGTAATAAGCGAAGTAATTGACCAAGTGTTTAAATATAATCATGTAAATGGTTCTACTGACATCAAAAGAACAGAACTAGTCTTTGTACCTGACACAAACATGGTCCTGTGTTGTCAGACCACTTCCTGGGTACTTCCATAAAAAAGTGGGTCTTTGCATCCAGATCCTGTCAAAGGATCCATGTGCATTGATACTTCTAGCTTGGTGGATGCTATGGCAAGCGGATTGCCATCATCTGGCTACAGAAAAAAATGGGCCAATGAGAGGTAAACAATATTTTAAAATATTTTCCAGTGAAAAATAAGAACTGAAGACAGAGAGGCAGAAGTGGACAAAATGGAGAAGTTAAAAGCAGCTGATCTATTGTCACTGGGTTTTTTTGTTTTGTTTTGTTTTGTTTTTTGCTGTCTGCTCTTCTACAGTAAGTAAAACTGAAGCACAGTGATTTATCCCAAGGGCAAAATTGTTGTGACTTTCCTCCACCTAGAAGCAGATGGAGGGAACTGCTATACCAGATTCAGCTGCACCAGGGTAAGTCACCCCCACCGCATTGCCTTGGGATGTGGGATACTTGTTTCATTTGCCCCACCCTCGCTAAACCTCAGCAGATTTCTGAGGCTGACGTTCCTTATCATTGCTAGCAAGTTTCTGTCCTGAGCAAGGGGAGAAAGGCTGGGAGGATGAGAGGAAGTGCTGTGCTTAAAGGGGATGTTATCTCCTTCACTCTGCCATACCCCAGAACACTTCTGGCTGAGTCAGCAGGAATACCTGACAGGAGTATCTCTGATCAAGCAATGTCTCCACTACCTCAGGAAAGGGTGTACCTTGCTCACAACTCCATGCCAGATCAACTGCGTTGGGTAGTCATGAAGGGGCTGGGACAGGGGCCTTATGACTGCCTCCTACTCCTTCACCTAGTTGCTCTCTACCTTGGCTCTCATCACTCAGAAAGGAAGCACTCCTGGAGCTGCTACTACAAATCTTACCTATGCCGCTTACAGAAAACCACGTAACTTAAATCGATTCTGCCTTGGGCTTTTTGAATGTCTGTACCTACCCAAGTGTTGTCTTAGAAATGGTATTTAACGGTTTGTTTGTTTGGGGGCGGGGGGGGGTTGGGTTATATATTTGCATTAGAAGGGTTCAAAATGGGCAGGGAGGGTTAACTGATTTCTAAGAAACTTGTGTCTCACACACAATTCCTCCAGCCTTGGACAGGCTGTCTAACACAACAAGGCCAACAGATGTACACATAGCCTGAGAATTGAGGGGGGCATGTACCATGCTGTCTAACACAAGAAACACAGTCTGGGAACAGAGGGAGTATGCACCATACTGCCCATTAGGGCTTTGTGAAGCTTTGGTCCCTGATTTGATTCATAGGAGATTTGGCTCAATTCGGTAGCTGAATTTCCCAATCCAAATAGACCTTTAATCTCTCCGAATCAAATTGGATCCCTCCAAATTGATTCAGAAAGATTTGGTGATTCACACATAGACACATAGCTTTAAATGTTTGTCTTACATGCCTCTAGGTACCAGGCAGCTCATGAATGCTGCGATGCTGGGGTACATGGAGCATCCCACAGGAGCGCGGGGGATTCCCAGCGCGCGCAGCAGCAGAGCTGGAAGTGGACCAGAAGCACTTCCAGTCCATTTCCAGGTCTGCTGGAGAGCAACCGCCACTCCCTGGACCTCCCCAACTTGGTGACTGGTGCCTCCTGGGTTCCCCTGTGGCCGCTCGCCAAGCTGGGTGGGCATGGAGGGGTGGGGTGCTGTGCATCCCCTGGTGGACCCAGAAGTGGACCGGAAATACTTCTGGTCCATTTCCGGGTTCACCGCTGATCATCTGAAGGGCCCCTCCGCACTCCTGTGGGACACTCCATCCACCCCAGCATTGCAGCGTTCACGAGCCATGCTGGTGAATGCTGATGAGGTCTGCAGAAAAAACTTTTAAAGCTGTGTCTATGTCCAAATTGCTGATTATCCGAATCAGCATTGAATCTTCAGATTTGGATTTGGCCAAATCAAACCAGGAACAGTGATCGGAATCAACAAATTAAATCATTGTCCCTGATTTGGGCCAAATCTGAATCGAATACCACCCACTTTGCACGCCCCTACTGCCCATAATACAAGATAAGTGGCACCAG
>NW_017728909.1:16563064-16576748 GCF_001723895.1 Crocodylus porosus | reverse complement strand
GCGGGGGCTGGTTTTGGGGGAACAGCTCAAATTAAGAGAAGGCCCAGAAGGCTACGTGGATGTGTGACCACAGAAAGTAAACCAGCCAGCAAGAGATATGGATGAAGAGTCATCAGGAGTTATCAGGAGGGAAGGAGAGCACAAAAGCAAAGCAGAGACTTGAGAGTAACAAAGGGTCTCTCCCTTTGTCTTGTCCTTCCCTTTTCCTTCCCACCCTTCCCTGTTCCTTTCCATCCCTCCTCTCCGTCCCCATGCCTGGGAAGGGTCCCCGAGTCACCAATGGACAGAGGGTATACCACCAGCCCATCTGATCCACCCCACCTGAGAGGGGTGTATGGGCCTCAGCATCCCCCCTCCAGACTGCTGACTTCTCACACCTAAGAGAAAGCCTCAGAGTGAAGCCTGCACCCTGGCCAGATGTACTTTGACTCTCATGACAGCCCTAGAACTTGGTGGATATATAGAATTGCTTGATTGTTTGTATTGCTTCTTTTCTGTTATCACTATGGACCATAAATTTGCCTAGTACCAAATGGAGAGGTCTTTGGTCAGTCTGGGGGTGGAGTAAGGCCTCTGGATCCTAAATCCAGAGCCAACACCAAGTAGAGGGCAGGGTCTACGTTAGGCAGAGGAGTCCTATCAAGGTCCTGCTCAGGGGCACAAGTAACCACCTTGCACTACATTTCCTCCTTGCTCATACCAGCTAGGCCCATTCAAAATCTCTCTCTTTCCCTATAATGAAGAATGGATAAAGTGCTGCAGCTGGAAACTGGAAATCTGTATTCGAATTCTAGCTTTACTACAGAAGTCCTTAGGCAACTAAGATCAAGGTAGGGTCATAGCTCTTAATTACATTCCTAACATTGCATAAGGATGGTTAGGCATTAATAAATTGAATCCCAAAGCTTCACACACTGACTGGAGAGTTGCCTAAAGCCAGACGGTAGGAAATGCTAAAGAAAGGGAAGAGTTAGAGCACACATGTGGGAAGTGGAAGAATACCAGCCTTTCCCAGTGAATATACAAGTTTCATAGTTTCATAACAGGTAAGGTTGGAAGGGACCTATTCAGATCATCAAGTCTGACCCCCTGCCATGGCAGGAAAGGATGCTGGGGTCAAACGACCCCAACAAGGTGATTGTCTAGCCTCCTTTTGAAGACCCCCACAGTAGGAGTGTGCACCACTTCCCTTGGAAGTTGGTTCCAGATTCTAGCCGCCCTGACTGTGAAGTAGTACTTCCTGATGTCTAACCTGAATCTACTCTCAGTCAACTTATGGCCGTTATGCCTTGTTACTCCCGGTAGTGCTCGGAGGAACAGGGACTCCCCCAGTGCCTGCTGGTCCCCCCCAACTAGTTTGTAAATGGCCACCAGATCCCCCTTCTCTTGTGGAGGCTGAACAGGTTCAGGTCCCGTAGCCTCTCCTCGTAGGACCTGCCCTGCTGCCCCTGATCGTGCGAGTGGCCTCCTCTGGCCCCTCTCCATGCTGGCCACATCCCTCCTGAAGTGCGGTGCCCAGAACTGGACGCAGAGGGGGAGGATCACCTCTTTGGACCTGCTCGAGATGCACCTGTGGATGCATGACAAAGTGTGGCTGGCCTTCCTCACTGCTTCCCCACACTGCCGGAGCATGTTCATCTTGGTATTAATAGTGACTCCAAGATCCTTTTCTGCCTCTGCCCTGACGAGAAGGGAGTTCCCCGGGCTGTAGGTATATATGAAGCAGAATAGATTTGATAGAGAAAGCTCCTTTCCCCGCTTCCGTCCCCCCCCACCCATTACAAAATATGCAATAGGTTAGTGGTTGGGCTATGGCAGTTCTCAACCTTTTTAAAATCTAGGCATCCTTGTCATCCTCTCAAGAGTGCTTTAGGGTGTCACACAATGGGCACCTCTACATGTGGTCTTAGTGTGACACAATAAATTCCAGTGCATATTGCACCAGAGTTTATTGCTCCCGGGAGCCACATTTACATGTGTGCCTGGGACCGCAATAAGTTGAGCTCAGGCAGAGCAGACCCGCTGGCAAGGGGCCGGGGCAGGGGCATGGGGGTCAGCCTGTCAGCCCAGGCCTGCTCCAACCCAGTGCAATGTGCTGTCGAGGGGTTGGCTGGGTCACAGATGTACCCGAATGCGGGCCTAGGCAACAAGCAGCCTCCCCACTGAAGCACTCTCATGCCCCAGACAGCCCCATCAGCATCTACGTGTGCATTGTAGCACACTAAATAATGCTGCCATAAACTAGTGCTTGTGTTTACTATTAACTATTAGGGCAGCATTTATTAATTTGCAGTGGCCTAATAGGTCTGCACATATCAGCACCGAGACTTCACTGCAGAGCGAATTAGTCAGCTCTGAAGTAAACACCCTGTGTAGATGCACCCAATCGAAGCACTATTAGATTTACAAATGATTCACAACATAAACAGAGAGATTTCAAATAGAAATATATACTCGTGGTCTTTCTGAGTTCTTTGTAACTGAGTTCTTTGTAACTTAGTCCAAAAAAAAGGATGAAAACAAACTTCCACTGGCCAGATCAGCAGGAAATGCCTCTTCTGTGCAACCTGATGGGGCTTCAGCAAAAATGAGGAGCCTCATTGCTTAGGACTGTCAAGATGTAGGGCATGCCCAGCAGAAGAAGTGTAGGGACCAAGGGAAACTTCACGGCAGAAACTGAGGCACCTCTAGGATTTGGTGTTGTCTGGTATAAGTTTTAGACCGAGCATTAGTCAATCACCTAAATTATTTTGTAAATCTAGCTCTTTATCTCCCTGAGTCTCACTTCCTCATCTGTAAAATGGGGATAATAATACCCTTTTTCTTTGCATCCTTTGTCTAGTAAGGAAATAAGTCCTCGGGGCCAGGGAGGTGTCTTATCACACAACTATGTAGCACCCCCAAATGGAGGCACTGATTTCAGCTGGGGTCTTTAGGCAGTCCTGCCGTATAAATAGATTCATAGCAATCTTTGCCACAAACAGAGAATACTGATTGCAGGTGAGGACTAGGCAGCAAAAGCAGATTAACTCTTAAGCAGCAAAGATCCTGTTTTCCAGGCCTTTGTAATAAGGGGGGGGGGGCGGGGGGAAGTATGGAGAAAAAGAAACTATATGACACATAAGATGAATCATTTCTAAAGGGAATGATTTTGAAAATTTCTCCACAGCGCATCAGCAGCTTGTCTGCAAGCATCTTTTTTTTTTTCTTTGCCTCCTTTAAACATTTTTTTCTTTAGCAAATTTCATGCCAGTGAGAGATGCAGGACTGACAGTCTCAAATCTTCCTTTTATTCATGGAAGAGATAGGGCAGAGGCAGCAAATAGGCAGGTTTCTCCCACTTCCAGGCTGATACGTTTTCATTTTGGAGGGCCATCTCTTAGGGAGAAAAGGGCAGTTCAGGCATCGGGCTCCTCTTAGCTTTGACCTTCCTGCCAAAATTATCCACGTGGGAGTCGAGAGGGGCGCTTTGGCTTGAGTATGAGACAGCACCTGTTCACTGGGCATTGCGCTGAGGCTTTGCAGTTCAGTTCACAAGGGCCGATGTACAGCCTTCAGCTGAAAGCCTCTTTCATTTTTTTCCACCCAGAATGCAGCGTCTGGTTCATTATCAACCAAACCAGAAACCAGGAGAAAAGGGCCATGTACTCTGGTGCCAATCCCCCTCAGCCATGCGGCCTTCCATAACACTGATGACGCGCCGTAATATGTCCGCTGTGCAGCCTTTTCTAAGGGGCACAGAAGTGAGGTTGTATTTTTTTTTTTTGCGAAGGCCACCGGCTCTCACTGCTGTCACTGTAATATGGTCACTAAATTCCCAAAGACAATATTACTGCAAATCACCTCAAATGTGCTGCAGGCGGTAGAATGATCCCATAATCAAAGAGCTAGGTCTTTGAAGGACAAGTTTAATTACTTTAATCTATACAGCCTGGAAAACATAATGGTTAATGGGGTAATCTACTGAAGTATGTGGAATTTTAAATAGTATAGACTATGCCACTGTATAAGACTACTCTCAGCACAGCCGAGATGATAAAACCAAGAGCATAAATGGTGACTGAAGAAAGCCTTAGATGTTCATAAATCAATAATTGATAAAACGTACTCTTGTGTAACTAAGTAGGATTTTATGTTGCAGGTAGAATAAACTGATTACACGATACTATGGCGCTCGGTGGAATTATGGAACGAGCTTCATTCATTCACTCTAATTGCTGCATATTTGTATACAAATGGCTGAAATGCTTCTATCGGTTTTGCAGGCTATAAAGCTGCAAGAAATCTGTGCCCTTTGAGTCCACAGATGAAAGCCATGATATTCTCCCAGCGTGAGGCATCACGTTGCCGGGGGGTGCTAAATATCAGCAGACACATAGAGACTGATGTTCTCCACACTTCGGGCTGTTAAGGATTTGGAAGCACTTTTCTCCGGGGTAGAGATATAGAGCCCTCTCTGCTGGCCAAATTCCAGTCGAAGCAACAAGCAGCTTGGACCAGCTGCCGAAGGAACTTAAGGAGCAAGTGGTTGCACTGCGAACAAAAAATGTTCACTCTCTCATTACCAGCATCCGCTGGAGATGTTATAGCTGTCTTTTAAAAAAGGCATTAGGGACGATCCTGGGAATTACACGCCAGTGAGCCTCACTTCAGCAAATGGGCTAAAATTATAATTAAAAGTCGGATTATAAAATACCGAGATGATCACGATATGTTCGAGACAAAGCTGTGCATCTTCGCTAAAGGAAAAGCATGCCTCTTTAATTTACTAGAATTCTTTGAGAATGTCAAATAAATATTGGATAAAGGAGAACGGGCTGACATAATCTATTAGGACTTTCAAAAAAGCCTTTGAGAAATTCTCTCACAAGAGGCTGTTAAGGAAACTAAGTCGTCATGGAATAAGAAGCAAAGTGCTATAATGGCCTAGAAGCTGGCTAAGGAATGGAAAGAATAAATGTTCATTCTTCAAAATGACTGACCAAAGCCAGGGAAACATTCTTTGTCCCTGAAAAACCTTTTGATGGTTTTTTTCCCCCTTTGGGATGGAATGGAAATTGCCTTTGGACATGCATCTGTCAATTGAAATGTATGTGGGGAGGAGGAGGGGGCAGGAAACCAAACTAAACCAAAAAAAAAAAAAAATCAAAAGGTTCATGTTTTTTTTCCAAGTCTAGATGACCCATCAGGCTTGCCTGATAATGCCAGACATTTTCTGAAGCCAACAACAAACAAAGGAGTCATGCAGTTGGTGTTTGAGTCCTCCCCGGCCAGAATGGCCAGATACCCATTTCACAGCCAGATTGACTAAAGGAAGTTGAACACAGTGAAATAGCAGTGAAATACCTCCCTTGCTCAGCCACCAGACCCCTGCTTATAATAATATAAAACCAAAAAAAAAAAAAATCAGTTTTTTTTGGGGGGGGAGGGTTGCAGAAAACAAAAATCTTATTTTTAACAAAAAGAACCATATTTAACAAAAAAATAAAAAAAGGGGGGAAAAAAAGCCCAAAACACCTCTTTCTCACAAACAACTGAAAAAAGCACCCTATTTTCTGGGACTTTTCCTTGCGGTAAACAAATGTCAACCTGGCCAGCTTTAAATGCTAGCACAGCTTTTGGTATTGCTAAGTTTAGGCATTCCCTGTTAATCTCCTTAATAAATACAGGCTGCCTGAGTACTACCAACTAAAGAGGTTTGTTTTGGAAGGTAAAGGATTTTGAAGATTATGCCCCTTTGATAATGTTAATTGGTCCCTTGTTACTCTTACAGCTTGGTGGATTCTCTAGGATTCACTTTATGAGAGGTTTAGTGAATAGGGTAATGCAGATTTGGTTTAGAGCAACAAACCACCAAAGAGTGGCAGCATGGTTCAGTGGTTAGGGTGCAAAAGTGAGAGGCGGAAGACGTATTCAAGCAGCTCTAACAATAACCATAGTGTCCCCCTTTCTCCAAGATGGTGATTTGATTTTATAAGGGGCTTCCTTGCTCTGTTAACTCAGAGTGGCATGGTTTTATGGAGCAATATTGCTCACATTCTTAATTAAATGGGCTCTTCCCCACGTTTTGCAGAACGATGCCCAGTGTGCTTGGTGCTGCATTGGCTACTTGGCCATTTTTTTGGTGCAGTTGCAGTGACTGCCCACTTCTAATGCACTGCTTTAAGACAAAACCCCACAGAGACCAGGAGGGGTGGGATGACATGGTCACCGTAACTCTAGATGGAAACTGTTCCAGTGAATTATTTTCTTTCACACCTGGCAGGTTTTCAATGTTCCCTTGAAAACGTGGATGAAGCGACGTTGCCAAAAAAACATATGCTTCTGTGTCAAACATTTCACTTATTTGGGAATCTGGAGGCAGCTGGAGAGTTCTCACTGCCAGGGTGACTTCAACAATTGTCTCTTCCACTTTTAATTGGAAACATGTTTGTTATGGGCGTAGGTGTGGATAAACCCGATTCAGGACAGTGCTAATTTCCCTTGCCATTTGATACACGTAGGTCCTAAGTGACCATGCTTAAATAATAGATGGAGGAAAACAGTCAAGAGCAGCTGGTAAGTGGCTTGATTCAATACCGATCTCTGCCACTGCATGGCTTTTAGATGCTAAGAAAGGGTAGCCCTAGTGAGGACCGGAGAACCAACCATCCAGAAACTCAGTGAGGCACCCACACAGTGCTCAGGGGGCTTCAGCAGGTGGATCCTTTCCCCCTAGGTCCCTACTAAACCCTTGCTCCAGCATGGTGTTAAGCAGCAGCGTTCATGGATATTCCCTCGCTGCTTAAGATGGGACACGGCTGTCCGCTCCATTGGTAATCCTTGATGGTCTACCTGGAATCCCCCAATGTGTCTATGCTTTACCCCGAGATCAAACGAGAGTGCAGATGATTACCAGACGTGAATTACTTGTGTTTTTTAAAAAAAGGGGAATTAAAAACCAAGGAGCAACAGCAAAAAAACCCACACAAATTGCTTTGATAATGTTCACACACCTTTTACTTCTAGCTCCATGCCCTTTAGGTCATAGAGAAGAATCCCCCTTTGCCCGGCCCTGTGCTTCCCGTTCACTCCTTGCTTTAATATGGCTGAGTTTTGACTGACACTTATTTTACCAAAGGCCATATAAGACCAGACAAGTGACATCTCTACTTCTGTAGCCCCCCACCATTGTCCATACCAAATACTTAAAAGGAGAAGGGGTGCAGGTTGTAGCTGTGTTGGCCTCTGGCTGCTTTACCGCTCCATCCAGGAAGAGCAATGACCATCTGCAGATGATTCTCCAGACTGATGAAGGGTGTTTGCGCCTGAGAGCTTGCTAAGAAGAAAACTGCCAACTGTTTGAGTCAGTCTAATAAAAGGTATCAGATTTACCCCCCAAAACCTTGTTTGGGACAGGAGAAGAGCATCGAACCTGTCTTGCAAGGAAAGTTGCCTCCTTACCCTCCATGCTTTAGGGGTTAGCTACACCCTGAAGGGCAAGGAACTTGGCTCTTGTGATTGCCAATATATGTTTTTGCCCGGAGGCAACGACACTCCTTCTCCTACAGAACAGGGAAGCTTGGACCCTCTGCCTCATGCCAAATGTCTATACCAGACCCTCAGCATGTCTCAGGAGGGATGTTTCCAAACACACGCGCCTTGCTCATCTTCCCCCGCTCCTATCATCTAGAGGGAGAAGTGCTCCAGTGAAGACGCTCCAAAATCTTCCTCTGCGTGGTTGCTTTTGAGACTTCAGTCTCTGGCCTGTTGGAGAGTGTATTTCTCTCTTCGGAGCTTGAGAGTGGCACCAGATGACTGAGGAGGGCATGCTCAGAAAAGTGCCAGCCAGCCCACACTGCAGATACAGTGGAGATATATGAGATACTTATTGTAGGGATTCCCATATCATTTATCATGCCGGCTTGCAGAGATGCCTTTGACCCCCTTCTTTTACCTCTTTGCAGGGTCCCAGTGCATTGCTTAATATCCAGCAGCGTCTGCTTGGCTGTAGGCTCAACCTGCAGAAACGCGTGCCCACGACTTCCCCTCCCTTTGTTTCCAACCTCTTCTCACCTCTCTCCACAACCTCCCGTGCACCTTGCTTACGTTGTGCTGCTTCAGTTATGTGATTACATTTTACAGTCTCCTGGTGAGTATATAGCCTTTGTGTGTGTGTTTGTGTGTGCATGTGTGTGTGTGTGCACGTACATCCCATGGAATGACTTTGCCCTGAACTGTACTGGCCTAGGAGCCCTGGGTGTAGTTTCTTACCATGTTCTCATGCCATACCCAAATTGTATCATTGGTGGAATAAAAGATCTCCCACCTACCCAAAGAAGCTTGCCAGTGCCTATCTCCTTAGATCGACGCGGCTACAACCACAAACCCTGCAAATTGTGATGAGTACTTTACAGGCAAGTTACAGATGTATCCTGTGCCGCAGAGCATTTGCAACCTAAACAGCTGCAAAGAACGGCGAGGGAAGAACAAAAGAAAAGCAAGGTATGAGACCGGGGGGGGGGGGGAAGGGGGGAGGGAAATGCAAAGATAAAACCATGCCATGGCTCTGATGCTTGTGCACGCTCCTCATGAGGGGTTTTGTGTGTCTGACGCTTCTGAGCAAGTCTCCATTGCCTGACACGACTATACGGGGACCTAAACAAAGACAGATAAACAGTGAACTTTCCTTTTGGTGCGATGACGCCTTCACTGATGAAGGCTGGGTTTTGGGGGGGTTTTCCCATTGCATTTGAGACATCTTCGTGCTCGGTTACATTCAGCATCTCTCTGTCTCATGTGCCTGCCTCTGTCTTTCTCTCTCACACATGCACACAGAGGAGAGAGGGATGACCTGTTTGCAATACACTAGCTTTGCAGCCAAGAGCGAGTGAGTGATGTGGCCATCTGGTGGCTGTCCAAGAGAGAGAAAGGCAAGGTTTTAGGGGTAAATTGGATATCTTTTTATTAGACCAACTCAAAGAGTTGGAAAAAACTCTTCTTTGCAAGCTTTCGGGTATAAACACCCTTCGTCAGGCCGAGGAAGCACCTGCAGTTGGTGTGTGCTCTTCCCGGATGGAGTGAATAGAGAGAGAAAAAACCTGCCCTACTACACACAGCACCCAACAAAGTTTGACATTAGCTTCAGGTGCACAATAGCCCACATTTGAGGCATGGGGGAAGATCTCTAGGATATTGAGCCCAGCTTTCTACAGATGCGTGCAAGATTTACCTTGGTTGCTGCCAGAGGCACACAAGGTTTTAGTAAGGTTCCTCTTTCCAGGGCTCAGAGGTTGCATCTCTGGAAAGGGAGGGATGCTAGCCCCAGGGAAAAGGGCAAGTTTCCTTCTCTACTTGTTCGGGGCTTTGCTCACCCATGTTTCCCATTTAGCTCCCCCCTTCAGCCCTTGCTCGCATGCCAACTGGATGCAGGGAGAATTTCAGCACTCCCCGCTCCAGCTCCGCCATGGAAAACTCCCATTGACCCAAACTGGGCCAGCACATCATCCCCCCTGTATTTCAGCCGCTGATTATTACACCACCCGGAGAGCTGCTGGTCATGAAACAGAACAAAGTTTTCTCTGCGCATGAAATAGGCGTGATCAGATCATCTCACCTGTCACCCCACTGAAATCATGCTACAAAAAAATAAAATAAAATAAAAGGAAAGAAAGAAAGAAAGAAAAATCCTTCCCTTTCTTCCTCTGGAAAGCCATGCTGCTGGAGGCCACGAAGCAGGGCCACGTGCGCTCGGTAGCAGGCCCTCGGAGCACGCAGCAGGGCCGCACCCCAGAGTTTCAATCTGCCTCGTATTAACGAGCTGCTTGACAGGGATGTGATGCCGGCCGAGCGGCAGCTGCTTGGAGCACGGCGCTATGGAGAATTAGCTGAAAGTTTATTCTTAGCTCTTCCTCTCGGCTCTAGCAACATGTTTAACAGCTTGTGCATTTTGTAATGCCTCCTTTCATTACCATGGCAACTGTTAAAACTTAAGGTGGGTATGACTAGCACGCTCCCAGGCTGCAGGCTGCTGGCAGAATGAAGCCCTCGGTCTACACGGCCACTTGTTGCTATTGATTCAAGAGGGCCACTGTGTGCTGGGAGGGCGACCGGCAATGGGCCTTTGCCAAGTGCTCCGGGCACAAGACTGCAATTCTCCATCCTGGGCAGGCTGGGACTCCCCTTTGTCCATCTGGATAGTCACTGGAAATGGGGTGTACCAGCTACTGCTTCCGGCGGAGTTACTCCGTCCCTTGGAGTAGTGCAAAGCCAGCTTCATCAGAGACTGTCTATATTCTTGCCTTGAAAAACTAGGTCTGAACCACATACTACAGAAGTGAGGGCTATTAGAAATACTAAAATCAGCTCGATGGAAGGACGGATAGATGGCAAGTCATGGTTTTTTATCTTACAGCTGCACTCGATTGCACCACACGGCATATGTAAGACCCAATCCCCGCTTCTAAGCCCAATGGCATATATAAAACCCATTTCTCCATTCAAGCCTTTGCTTTTTCTGCCTTCACCCTCCACCCACTTAAGTTATTCATTTCAAATGCGGAGCCCGGTTCCCTATGCAGTTGGGGCAGTTTTACGCCAGTGTCCCTTCATTTTCAACCAGACTCAGATCAGTGTAACAGCCTGAACCCGCCCTCCCCCCCCCCCCAAAAAAAACAGACTTTCATACACTAGCATCTGACTTCTCTCCTACAAGCAATTTGGTTTTGTTTAAAATACTGCAGGCTCCAAATGTCGTATAGAGCAACCCTGGGTTTTTATAGAAAGTAAAATAGATTCTGTAAAGTTACTCTAAGCGTTCATGTTATCCAGTTCAAAACAAAAAAACCAAAACGATGGCCTTTCTGTTGAATTTTCCCATCCCATTATAAAACCGAAGGGAATATCCCAGCACAGGATTCTCTAGGTCAGTTTAAACGTTCGGTTGAGATAAGCTGTCTCTCTCTCCAGGTCTCTAGGAATTTGCCCTTGTCTTGCAATTTGAATTTGTAGGCCTAGAAGCACTTCACAAAAAAGAAAAAAAAAAGACAAAGGATTATGCTCCCTGTTTTACAGAAAGGTAATGGAGGCACAGGCATGCCTGGATCTCACAGCAATCTTCGTGTCGCTCTCCGAGTCTTGAAAAATAAATCCAGATTGTCCCGAATGCCGAGGTCACCGGCTGCGGTATTTGCCAAAGCTGTTTCTTCTACTTTGGAAGAGACTGATCTCCCCAGACGGCGGAGACTTTGAGCCATTTTGTGTTGTTTATTCGACATGACTTCATCTCAGTAGTGTCCCTTAGAGCCTGCCGGGATTTGGATCAGACTAGATTCCCCAGCAACCTCGGCGTCACCCTTTTCATGCCACAATCAGATCTTTTTTTCTTTTTTTTTTAATATCCTGCATGATCAGAATGGGAAGATGCGCCGAGCTTGGACAGAACAAACGTGTTATTTTCTGTGTCTTGGTTTGTTCATTATTTCAGGTGCCCACTAGAGCCTGTTTATGATTTTTCTAAAGTGTTACTTTCGAACTGGTATCTCCCGCTGCTTTATAGTTGGGGATTAGTAATCTCTCCCATTAGGTTTTGAATCGTAGAGGTTTTTTTTTCTTCCCCCCCCCCCACCTTAAAATGAGCAGCCAGTTGTAAAGAAGCAATGGCTGTGCTGTGTTTTGTTTCTCTTTATTTTCGGTTGCATACGCAGAGCACTTGCAGACTGAGGGAGCTGCAAGGGAAAAGCAGAGATATTTACTGCTTCTTGTGTTAGAAATTCGAAGCCAGAGCCTCACCTGCTGTACAGCAGCATAGCTGCATTGACTTCAATACCGCAGCTTGATTTACACCAGATGAAGATCCACCCTCTCTTTTTAAGTTGTGATCCTCTTCTTTGGCGCAGAAAGACGGAGAGAGGATTTGCATGAGATAAAGCACCGTGCAGGGATTATAGCATACACCCTATTGTCCTACAGGGAGCTACTCTTATCACCGTGTCATGAGGGCTACCTAAAGAGGAGAGGAAATTCAGGAAGTACCTAGGGCCAGAATTTAGCTTTGGATGTGATGACACTGATATTATAAAGCCACAGAGCAGAACCAGCGATGCCAAATTGCAGAGGGGGCTCTGTTTGGGGTGTCAAAATGAGAGGAGGGGCTAATACCAAATGAGAAGTGTGCGTAAAAAAAAAAAATAAACACCTTCAAGAATTGCCCATCATTACCTCCTCCAAAAAACAGAGAGGTGATCATATTATTCCAGGAAAAAAATATGCTGAATTCCTGGTCTGGAATGCATAGGGGCAGCCATTCTCTGACCATCCTCCAAAATAGAGATGCCAGGACATAGGGATATCTGGATGTGAGTGTAAACACTTCCTCCTATAATCAGGCAATCAGGACTCGTAGTAGAGATGATACCTTTTATTAGATCAACAAGATTTTTGCAAAAAAAATAAATCTTTAATTGCAAGCTTTTGATTACAAACACCCTTCATCAGGCATTGGAGAAAAGATTGTAAAAGTTCTCCTGGGGATTTTAGTATCATCTAATTGCCTTTTTCTGTAGACCAATACAGCTACAACCTGACCTCCTAGAATCAGGTCACTCTCTAGTTGTCCATTTATGCAATTTCCTCTGAGGCAACTGGTTCTGGTTACTTCTCAGAAGTTTTTCGCTTTGCATTGTGCAATGGCACCACTCAGTGTAGGGCTTGAACCCCAGGGTGATACGGTCTACAGCTGTGATCCAGAATGATGGTTCTTACATTTTCATCTTCCTAAGAGATGCAGTGAGAGTGAATGGAGACGAGAGGGAGATCCCACCACTTGGCTGGGATGATGTACTTGGGGATGGTCCTGCTTTGAGCAGGGCGTCGGACAAGATGTGACCTCCTGAGATCCCTTCAAGCCCTCGTTGTCTATGAACCTTTGATTCGATGACAGCCCTGTGTCCCAAGTGTGGCACACAGCAGGCCACCTCCACGTCCTTGGAGGTGTTGTATGAGTAAAACGATTTTGTTAAAACAAGATGGTCACCAGAGATAAGATGAGCAGAGATGGTTGAACTCGTGGACATTGGGACAAACCCAAGAGGCACAGGGCTGAATTCTCTACTGGTGTTCAATCTAATGCCAGCAGCAACTAATTCAGATAAAGTACTGTATCACCCTAGGAGAATATATAGGAACAAAATATCCTTCGCTGCATGCTACAGAAAAACAAGAGAACAAGTTTTGTGGGTTACAAAGCAAGAGGTATAGGTTACACTGAAATCAATGCTATTGAGAGCTCACCAAGAGAATAAGTAACAGCTTCCATTTTTCCGCCCCCTTTTCCTTGAATAGGAAAGTGTTTGCAAGTCTGGGAGTTGGTCAGAAGTTGGGTGACCCCAAGCTCATGTCTTGATTGCAGACTTCAAGCCAAATCCCTTCGTTTCTTATCACAGTTTCCCCACTAATAAAATGACAGGTACACTACCTGCTTCGGTTATGGAAACAGTAGGACAGCCTCTCTCGTGAGATGGAGCTCCACTTGACAGAGGGCAGGCGTTTGCTGTGGGGAATGTCAGGGAACTCAATTCGATGATCTCTAAGACTAGCCCCAAGTGCCTCTTCAGGCAATTTTTAGGAAGGTATGGAGGTAGAGTCCTTAATGGTTTGTATGCTATTGTAAGATGGGTGTACCAAAGTAAAACTCTACCCCCCCCCC
>NW_017728909.1:16554169-16562964 GCF_001723895.1 Crocodylus porosus | reverse complement strand
CTCCAGACAGGAGTTTCTCAATAACAGGAGATTTTTTTCTGCTAGATGATGACCCCTTTACACAAGCTGAGTGGCTCAAAGGATCCCAAAACAGGCCTTGAGGATAGAACCAGTTGCATAGCTTTAATTAGCTAATGCTTGAACAGTGCATTGAACATGCATCTCCGAATGTTAATTGTTGTTATTGAACCCCCATGCTTTCCAGTGCAGTAATAACCTGTACAAAGCCTAACTTACTGGTATACAAGCTGCAATTGTGTATCTTCCTCAAGGGATATTTATCTTCACAGCATGATTGCTAAGATAAATGCTAAAGTTTAAAATTCAGAAGTGCTTACTGCAGGGCATTATGACAAGACAACAACAACAAAAAATAAACTTGACAGAAGAAAAGCGTATGCACATAAATTATTTAGCCTTTTAATTGAAATATATTTCATAATAGATTTCATAGCCAGCAGATGATTTTTTTTTTCAAGGCATTTATTTTTTTCTTAAATAATAATAATTTTAAAAAGGCACTTTTTGCTCCCTGTAGTTTTACAGAAATATAGACAAAATTCTTGAACAGCAGAGTGCTGCAATTTTTGCCATAATAGTCAACATAACAATTAGAACAGTTTGTTACGGGGACGGGGAATAGAAGTCTCTTCAAGGAATAGGATACATGGAGAGCTGTTGAGCCGGTCCCACTCAAAGCTGCTTCTCTTCATCTGAAGGGGAGCAATGCCACACAGCAGCTGTTGCAGGAATAGCAGCCGCAGGATATATTGTCTTGAGCAGAAAGAAGCAAGCCTGACGTGATGTGTTTTATTCCTTATTTTTCAAGGGCCCCATTGATGATCTCAAGTCCTGAGTAGCTCCCCCACGGTGCGTTCTCCGATCCTGTAAGCCCCGATTAAAGCCACCCACAAACCATCCGAACAAGGTATGAAACACTTAGGAGTTTCAGGCGGTGCAGGAAAAAACAAAGTGGAGCTGCTATAATTCTTGGAGTCACTTTGTTGAGGATTGTTTCTGTTTTGAGTTTGCTGCTGCTTACCTGCGTTTTCGTCATTTCGACTGCTTGCCAAACTTAGCTATTTGCTCTGACTACCAGGTTAGGTGTACTGTTTCAATTAGCCTGGGTTTCTCTTTGTTTTTAATTCTCCGTGAAGCACCTTCTCATATGGGGCTGGGAAAAACACTATATGCATCAGCTTTTGTAATGTGCCATCATCTTAGTCCTATGGCTAAGTTACACAAAGCAGCAAGGGGGAGAAGGACCCACCTGCATTTTCTTAAGAGCCTTTTTAGGGGCTTGCATAGCGTGGAATAGAATTGCAGTTAAGTGCCTACATCCACTTAGGTGCCTAATGCATGGTATAGGTTTGGGCCCCAAACTATTCGGTAGCACTTTTCATCCACGGATCATCAAGTGCTCTGCAAGGAGATCTTCATCACTGATGTATTCTCCTGATGGAGAAACGGAGACAGGGAAGGGTCTGCTTTGCTTGAGGAGATCCAGCAGTCCAGTACGCAAAACAGGAAAAAAAAAAAAGAACTTCAGTCTCCTGGGCTATTTAACCTACTGCTTACAGCTCCACCTTTAATGTCGCCCCAAATATTGTTCTTATCTGCTGCATTTCCTTGCTGCAAAGCAGCAGCATAGTCCGATGCTTGTCATAAATATCTGGAAGCCCCATACTTTTAAGATGTGTTTAAATCACTCTGCAGGAATAAGACCTATCGTAGCCCAGATTCTCCGGTAGTGCAAACAGGTATAGCTCCATGCATATTTACATCAGCTAAACTCTGACTCTCCCTGTCCCGATTTCCTCCGAGTGGAAGCTCCAGCCAAACTCTAATTTCATGAGTGTATCGGTATAAATCTGGAATAAATCCTTCACATCGGATTTTCAGCTCCAGTGTGCATCTACATCAGCCGAGGGCCTGGTCGGCCCACTTCCATCGATTTACACCAATGCAAAGGACATCTGAATCTTGCTCTAGGTTTCTTTCAAGGGTGCACCTTGTTTTACCCATTACTGCTTCTATTCATACTCCTGCCTGAAAGCATCATGGAAAAGCCTATTGCTGATGAGAGCCCTGGAAAGGAATGATTGCAAATTAATTACTAAAAGGTAAAAAAATAAAATAAAATAAAAAAGTAGGGATGTTTTTAACACCAAGAGGTCTGAATATCCAATAAAACCAGGCGTGGGGTGGGGGTGGGGGAGAGAGAGGGAAGGAAGAAGGGAGGGAGGGGGGAGATAATACAGGTTTGCTGATGATCTTTCAGAAGCTACAGATTTAATTCCCAGCACTTCTGATTTCATTAACTCCTCCAGCCTTTTTCACTGGCAGCACAATTCTTGAGCTTGACAAAAACAGATGGGGATGCTGGTGGAACTGGTAAACTCCAGAAGTAGCACTCTGTCTTCTAAATCAGGAGGTCACACCTTCAAGTCTTGACTCAAGAACTCAATCTTCCCCAGATCCCACAAACCCTGTTATACAGGTACTTGGTTATATAAGTCCCTGAGTGACAGATTAAAAAGCTCCCTTCTGTTGGCTTTTCTCCAGGTTTTGCAAGTACAGTTCTTGCAAAAAAAAACACACCCCAAAATCAGAATAATGGCAGATAACTGTAGCACTCTTCAAGTGCCACACAATACAAGAGGAGGGGGGCCGAGGGGGAAGAGGTTTACAGTTGGCTACCTAGGAGTGGTGCGGGCACAAAGCCTACTTTGCTTTCCTAACCATTGCCACATCACTATGTATTTCCTTTAAAAATCAATGCAAACTCCTGCTGCCTCCAGCAGCAAGAGGCATTCTGCAGCACTGACAGCACAACTCTTTAGGGATGAAATTAGGATGCTGCACCCCAGGTGTCTTTGCATTTGTGAGCACTTCGTTTACCAAAGTTTCTGATCCTATTTTTAGAGCCCAGGCCTGCAGCTCATGCATAGGCACAGGGTTTATGGGGGTAGTAAAACAATATGGGCCCGGTCCTCTCCTGTGCCAAAATCCATATGACACGCCGTATGGATAGTCTTCACGTTATAGATCCATGATTCTCAAGGTCCCTATGGTTTAACCAGCTTTTTAGGGCATCCGGAGAAAATAATGAAATGCTAGTGTGCTTTCTCCTGCTCCTGATGCTCCCCCTATAAGAAAAGGGTTGAGCTAGTTAATCTAGGGGTCATTTTTTTATGTCTTTCCAGCCATGTACTCTCTCTGGCTGATGACAGAGGCAGTTAGCCTCTAAAGTGAGGAAGAAGCCATAGGGCATATGCCTCTCTGAACTGGTTGGTCTCCAAGGTGCCACCCTGTCCTACCTTCTGCCTCTTCCCTCAGGCTGATGAAATGCTCGCTGGACAGGTTGGGGTGCAGATTTCTCCCAAAATGGCCAGGACAGGATGGATGCATCAGGCTCAGCATATTAACTTCACTGAAAGCTTTGCCAACATGAGGATGTAGAACGGTGGCACTCTTTGACTTCCCAGGGTATCCAGCCAGAAATATAGTACACTTTTGCCCAATGCTATACTAAGACACAGACATCTCTGCCCTGAAGAAGTCATGACCAAAGAAGGCAAGCAATGTCCAAAGGATGGCAAAAAGGAAGGCAAAGAAATATATGCAATTTGAGCAAACACGTTTATGCAAACATCACATTATTGTATTGTATACATAAAAGTTGTCTCCGTTTGTGTCTAATGCTCTGCCTGGCCATAGGGTTGGCTTAATAATTCTAGGCAGAGCAGCAGAAGTGTACCAGCATATCTCAGGAATAATTTCACAGTTGGATACTTTGAATTAGCTGCTGCTGCTTTCCTATGAGCCAATAGGAATCAGCAAGGGAAAAGGGGCAAGTTGTAGAGCGGTTTCTTAGCCTGGTTTAGTTCCTCCCTGTTTAGGGCCTTCTGGAGTCGGACGACCGGAGGAGCTCGAAAAGATGCTGAAGTGAATCTGTGCTCTCTGAACAAAGGGTGAGACATTCAGCTTTGGATCAGAGATCAGGACTCTGGACGCTCTTGTCATCAAAGCCATGCAAAACCTTCATCTCCGTTTCCGTCCCCAAACCTAACCAGCACCTTGGCTTATTCCAAGCTAAATTCCAGGCCTATTTAAATAAAGGCCCCAGACTCACCCCAGACTAAGTCCCACTCACTTTGATAACGTCTCAGCAACTTTTTTGTAGGTGAAGCTGCCAGCATGCCAGGCTTGACAGTGTTGCAGGACTAGTCTATAGCACAGGTTTACTAGACGATCCTTTCCCTGGGCCTTAGGGGATGAATTCGGCGAGTCTGCTCTAAGTTTCAGTAGGCAGAACATAAAGATGTGCATGACAGAGGTGTACAGAATAACCACCGACCAGAAATAGAAATCTAGAGATTTTTCAGCGGGGAGTGGATGGCCTGAAAGTTACTTAGGAGTTTGCTCAGGGAAATGGTCTTAGCAGAAATGAAAAAGAAAAAAAGAGAGAGAAAACGAAAACCCAATCATTGTGATTTTGGAAAGAGTTCATTAATAATTTGCCATTTGAGTTGTGGAAGCTTTACTGCGGATAGAAATATTTATTTTGATTTTAAAACACATACGCATCCCCTGTTGTTCCATAATAATAGGGATGAATCACATCTGGGGTAGGTTTTCAACTGTAATTTATAGAGATAAGTTTTAGTCTGCGGCTGGGCGTTCTGATGGATGAAGTTTGTATACGTGCGGCTCACATAATGAATCTGCCATGTTGTGCGGTAGGCTGCAATATCAGCACGAGAGAGGAAGGCGAAGAACGAGAGAAAGAGAGAGAGAGACTATGAAATGGAGGGGAAGGTAATTTCCCATATGGAAAGCCGAGTTGCAAATGCCTGCTGCCCTCTGACGCAAAGGTTACATTTCTGCAGAGCTGAAGCCTTGTATGCAGCGCTTCCATTTCGGTGCCTTATATCATTCCCACACCGACCTTACACAGTTTAACATGAGCACTTACTCATGACTATACAGTGGAAGCAAAGCTGGTGCAAAGAGAAGAGTGATGAAATGTGCATCTCCTTTGACCCAACCAGGCCCTCCCCCTCCTCCTGTGCTGGTGGAGAAATTGGTCCTTCAAAAGGCAAAGAGCAGGGTTGACACCTTCTGCAGGACCTCTGCTGAAGCGGTAGCTTTTATTCACACTTGGCGGTACAAGATTCACTGACCTCAACCCCCTTTCATAACACCGACGACTTCTCTGCAGCAGCTTCCACCAGAAGAAAACTTGTGTCAATGCAGCAGTCCTTCCAGGTTGTCTTTACACCGGAAATTACAGAAAGCACAAATGTACATTTCCCATTAGCAACTCCCATGAGCTCCATTAGCAAAACGTACACATCCCATTATGACAACCCAACCCGCTCCATTTCCTTTTGAATTTACAGAATATTAATGAGGGCTTCATGCCAGGTAGTGGAAGCTGTGGGAGAGGTGGTGATGTTGAATCTCTATGTGTGAATGTGAAGTTACTTACTGCTGAATCTGCTAATGTCAGTGCACATATACTTTTACTTTAAGTTTACATATTCTGTGCCTGCCAGTCTGACAGCATGCTTTCCCACACTCGCGGTTGGAGTCATGTATTTATGAAGGCCCTGGGCCAAACATAACAGAAGCGTGTTCCCAGCTTTAACTAACCATGTAACCTTGGGACTGTCACTTAATCTTTTTCTCTGCTTCCCTTTCCCTATGCTTTTAAAGGGGACGAATACTAATTCCCTATCTTGTGCAGCATTCAGAGCATGACCATGTGACAGTGAAAGGTTTTGAGATGGGTCGTGCCATACATACAGCCTAAGGATTATCATATATCTCCATTACAACCCATTGGTCAAAATGGAATTGGGCTTGTGAACCCATCATGGATTGCTACATATCTTCTGTCTGATTTCTTTAGCAGGGTGAATCTCATACCGGGTGCCACATGAGGTGTGCACTGCTAGGTGTGCAAACAAGATTCACGAGATAGAGCCAGAGGTTTTAAATAGGAATCCGTAATATTCAATACCTTCTGCTCTGTTGTGGGCTTTGTGAGTTTGTTCAACAGAAAAAAAAATATGCTGTATTATTTTTCTAACATCAACGAATGAAAATGAAGACCTGGCAATTTCTGGGGGTGCCTCCAGCCTAAAAAGGTTAAGAACCACTCTTTTTAGAACATGAATATGTGCTTCAAATGACATCTCTCTCTCTCTCTCACTTTCTTTCGGTGACCAAAAGAACCCCAGGATGAAATACAGAGCAGACAGAAGTTACAAAAGATGCTCATTTTGAAACAACTTCATCCGACCCCTCATGCAATGAAGTTTCAGTTTTTCTCCTGATTGGCCATTTTTTAAGCAGTCTTCAGTCGTGAACTTGTGTTTGGTCACGGCTATACATTTCTTTCTGTGAGCAGATCAGGTAAAAATTGTCACTTCTGTCTGTGCTCCTAGTGCCACGTGCTCCTTCCACGAAGAGGCTGTCCCCTTCCGGTTAGGTAGTGAAGGAAGTGACTGGCAGGAAGGTTTATGCAGCTCCAAACACAGTAGATTCATATGCCAACCCTGCCACCTGCACAAGCTCCGATTTTCTATAATTCAGGCAAGGCCCAAGCCCAGTGTCCTGCCCTCAGTCCAGGACTACACCATAGTTTAAATAAGGACTTGAGTGGTGGAATAGAAAGTCCTTTCATGCAGTTTGTGGACTATACCAAACTGCGAGGAGTTGCAAGCATATTGGGGGATAGGATCAGATTTCAAAATAGCCTGCCTAAATTAGGGAAAAATTCTGAAATAAATAGGGAGTGATTTTTTTAAGGACAAATACAAAGTACTACAGTAGGATCGGGGGGGGGGGAGGGTACAGCACCAATGCAAATAGCAAAAAACTTGACTAAGCAGCAGTGCTATTGAGGGGTAGAGAGAAACAAGCACCCTCCTGGGGTGTCTTGAGAGGAGTGTTGTCTGTAGGACATATGTTGTAGTCAGTGCTATCAGGATGGGTGGGTGTGCAGGGCATGAGCCCTGGGCACTAAAAGGCGGGGGGAGAGGGCCCCAGAATAACCCCAGGATTACATACAGAGCAGACAGAAGTTACAGATGATGCTCTGTTTTGAAATGTCTTCAAAAGGTACAGCAAAAAAAAATTTCAAAAAAGAGACGAGATCTCCCTTCAGCAGCACTGAGCTCCAGCTGCTGTTCGTCCACCACAACCGCAGCTTTGTTCTCCCCACTGTCGTTGCCTCTGGAGTCAGCCAGGACCAGA
The DNA here is from genome assembly GCF_001723895.1 of Crocodylus porosus. NCBI lineage: Eukaryota > Metazoa > Chordata > Crocodylia > Crocodylidae > Crocodylus > Crocodylus porosus. The sequence goes on along the minus strand of NW_017728909.1, from coordinate 16,555,698 downwards.
GATACGGGAGGGAAGCTGCAGGGGATGGGTACAGGACCAGGATGCAGTACTGGCCACTTACACCTCCGGCAGTTATCCATCCCATCTACTTGGAGTCGTCGTTTGTCCAGCTTTTGCCGCTGCACTTCAAGTTGACCCACTGGAGGGAGATGAGAGGAGAGCAATGATCTGAGGTCTAGAAAACAGTCAGCAAGGGACGATTGACAAAAAAATGGGATCGTGCAGTCTTGAGAAGAAAAGGTCAGAGAGAGGCAGGGCAAAAGTTTTCAAATATGTACAAAGCTCCTGCAAAGGGGAGGGTGATACATGGCTCTCCATTGTCTACTGGGAACAGGACACAATATGATTGGCTCAGTAACATTGCAACAAGAGAGTTTTAATCTAGGCATAAAGGCAACTTTTAATGGTCAGTTAAACTCTGAAATAGGTTGTCTAGGGAAATCTCCATCACTGAAGATTTTCAGAAGAGGTTAGGAAAAAACTTGTTAGGAATGGCTCTGGTACAGCTGATCCTGCCTTGTGGCAGGGGATACAACTGGATGACCTCCCAAAGTTTCCTCTAGCCATGCTGGAAGGAGATTATAGAGAGGATGGTGGTGGGCATTTCTCTGTGATTGTACAGAGGACAGGACTAGGAGCAATAGCTTCAAGCTGCAGCAGGGGAAATTTGGGAGGCTAGCCAGAGATTTTCTAGCACATTTTTAGTGAGAAAATAGGTTTTTGCCTTGCAATAGGGAATTCTGACTCCAGTTGTGTCGTGTGTCATCCCCCGCATTTGCTCTGTTATCATTTTTTGACATTTTGGAATTTTTCTTGGCATTTACCAATTTCTGATCAACTCTGATCAAACATATCAGATGTGTGGAGCAAGCCCCGTTTTAGTGTTTTCCCTCAGGCCAAATTCCCGTCACTAATAATGTAAGACGTGCCAAGGACTGAATTTTTTCCTGCCTTACTTGTCCGAGTCAAGGAGACAGATAAAGAAGGTCAGATCACATCTCTACCACCTCCCATCCCTGTGCTAGCCCCCGTGGACACTTCTCTGGTGAGACTAGGTTGGACCAGCTCTGTGGATTTTGGTAAAGGGAAGGGGTGGGATAAGGGAGGTGAGATTTGGGTTTTTTTTCCAGCCTACTGGAAATACACTGAGTTAACACGTAAACACTGTATCAGGGGATCATAGAGCTGGGGATTTTGTGAGATATTTTGGGTCCCCTCTGCCGCTTCAACTGAATGTCACAACAAGCAATTCAGGCCACGGCGCTGCTGCTTCTCTAAACAGACACAGACACACACACATTTGATAGCTGTACGGAGGAAGGGGGAGCACGCTACAGCTCTGAAAAGGAAATAAGCAGATGATAATACAGTCCTTCTACTGCACTCTTTGCAATTTTGCTCTTGCTTTTGACTGAATTATTCTTAGGGAGGGAGACTACTGGGGGATCAAATAGAGTTTCATAGCCTTTTCATCATGCTTTGCTTCCTTTTTGCATTTATAGACTGTGTTTATAATTCACTTGATCTTT
>NW_017728909.1:16550490-16553649 GCF_001723895.1 Crocodylus porosus | reverse complement strand
TGCTACAGGGTAAAACTGATTGGGTGGATGTTGCACTTCTGAGTTGTAGCTGAAGTCAGGCAAATTCTCCAAAGAACTTTCTGCAGGCTTTCATCTAAATGCTCATAAAATTACTTGTAGACCATATGTACACTTCCTTCCTGAAGCAGCTCTATAGGCATCGGCACTTTAGCATTAGCTACATTAAAGACAAACTGTGTGTCCTAACCATCAAAGCCCTCTGCAATTCACCCTGCTGTGTTTAGGTACCTGTTATAATATTCACACCTTTGCCAGAGATGCTGCCCTTGATTTTTTGCTCGTCCCCTTTCTGACAGCTATCTTAATTTTTTTCTCTTGCCGCCCTTGTGAGTGGTGAAAAAATCCCCATTATGTTTTGTAATGATATCTCTATAGTTCTGTAAGTCTCTCCTTAAAACTCACCTCTTCTGTAACACATGCAGATGATGACAACCAGACACTGGTTCATTTTTCCCTCCTAGCAACAAAAAATAATATTTCTGCTGAAAGTCAATACTCTGTGTAAAAATAACCATTTTAACTGAATACCCAATTTAGGGGTTGGAAAATAATTTGAGTTAGTTGTACAGCCTTTGCTGGAATGGGTATTCAAGGCAGAAGAAAATCTGCAGCATTTTCCATTAATAGTCTCTTAGACCTCAAGCGAGAGTGAAGTGAATGGGAGTTTTTCATTGACTTTAGTGGTCCCAGGATTTCATCCCTGGCTTCCTGAATCAAGGATGGTTTACGATTCTTACAGTCCAGGACAGAGAAGGACTCCATAGCAATGTATAGAAACTGATTAGCCATTAATTAAATCAATCACGTAATCATTTATTAATCCTTTATAAAGACCGTATTAATAGATCTTCAATATAAAGTAAGGCCAGGGTAATTTAAAATTCGATTTGTGAATATATTTTATAGCAACCACGTCTATGGCCAAGATGCAGACCATAGAAGTATTTAAAAGAAATAGATAGTTTCTTGTGTTTTAACTCTCCTTTAGGCAAAAAGCTTTTCTCTCCAAGTATGACTTTTTAATAGAGTTATATCTAAATGCAGTGTTTTAAGGGTTTTTGCATATATAACAGATATGCACACTCAACCTTGGTCTCCCGGATCTTAATCTAATCTCTCCCTCTCACACACACAAACACACTCATATGCATGCACACACAGACACCCCTTTGAGTGATTTCTTGCGCTCTAACCTAGGCAAAATGAGATTTGTGCATGTCTAGTTCCTCTAAGATGGAAGACATAAAAGGGACTCAGAAAGTGAATGAAACAATATTGGTCTGACATTCCCCTTCTCCTTTCCAGGGTCCAGCTCTCTGCCAAACTTCTGCGTTATGTCAGCAGAAAAGTTCACCGATACAGACCGAAACCTTGAATCACCCATCATTATTATTATTGTCCTTGTTATTTTCATCTACTGTACGGTATGCTTATCAAAGTGTGTTTCTTTGTCACAGCTGGAACAATCAACATTCCTTTTGTTGCTTATAATAAATAAATGCTCAATTGTGAGAATGTCCTCAGGGAAAGTTCATTAAAAAAGAAATGAAAATGCAGAGAAATAAATGGTTATTGTGATCGCACTTGTTTTGATATAATATGCAAAATTTAATTTGGCGCTGCTATGTTCGGGACACACACACACACTATAAAGAGAAAACTTGAAAAGATGTTTTATTTGTAACAGTATTTCAATTATTATTGTTATTATTTTAGTCCGAAACTTTATATTATGACCCTATTTGGTAGTTTCTTGTTGTTGTTTTTTTTCTCTTGCTTAGAGAAAATGAGGTCTATTATTGTTTCTAATATGTTAGTAGCTGGGGGCACAGCTGAGATCGGGCCCTATTGTGCTAGACCTTGTACAGGCATGTGGTGAGAGACAATCCCAGGCCTGAAGAGCTTAAAACCTAAGTAGGCAAGGGAGAAGAAACGGAGAGTGAAACATGAGAAAGCTGAGATCACACTGCAGGCTATCTACAGAGCTGAGAGTGTAACCCAGGTTTGCTGTGGCGCTTTCCAGAGCCTGTCTACGGGGCTGTGCCGCCTTTTGGAGGGGTGCAATATAGAATAAAGAATAATATTTGCAAATTAGATCTCCAAATTTTCCTTGCCCTTTTTCTTGCTGAGGATTTGCTTTTAAAGAGATCCACTGGGCGGACTGGAGTTGGTTTGTGGGAGGTTGTGTGGGGCAGCAGGGTGGGAGACAATTTAATGAATCTTTTCCTCCCCACCCCTGTGCAGTCCTGGGAAAGGACAAGCAGAACTTCAACACTTGCATAGGCACACAGAGGGTGCTCAGAGTCCCCAAAAGGGACAGGGAAGAGGCTGTGAGCCTTAGGTTGTGGGAAATGGAGTAGGCCTGAAACAGACTGGTAATGTATCTGTATCCAGATGTGACATGGCACAGGGCTGAGACATTTGGAGGCAGAATGCTTCCTGATACTTTGCTGCAGTTAATCCCAAGTCCAGGTGGCATACAGGACTAGTGTGGTCCCAGCAAACCAGTTTCTGAAGCCAATGACACAAGGGAGAGATGCCACTAGCTTCACATCTGGTCACCTCGATCTTCCTAGCTTGAATGACCATGCTCCCACTGGCAGCTGGATTGACTGGAAGTGGTTTTAAGTGTGACTCTGGCGTGAGGTCCATGCATGCACCTCTCACTTCTAAGGAGTCATCTTCACAGCTCTGCCACAGGAGGCATGATCTACCACTGCACAAAATACCATCATGAGCAATTTTCTGTTAGTGTCTTTGCACAGACCTAGGCATACAAATGTGAAGAGACCCAAAATGCCACTAGATGGAGGATAATCAGGGAGAGCAAGGGGGAAAAAAATCAGGTACAAAAAAGAAGCAGATAAGCAAGCAAAAGCAAAACAGGAAAATTTGTGGAGGAAAGGCAGAAAATGAACCAATGACAGCGGTGGGGAATAAAAAAGGGAATGCAATTCATCCATTCATCCATTGTCCTTATATTTGAGCTTATGCTTGAGGCAATAAATAATATCCAGCTGAAATTGAAATGGGACAGTGCAGCAGATTGGATGTGTGATGAACCATCTCATCCTTGCTTCCTTCCAACTGTTCTTCAAGTCAAGTTAAGTAAATCCCAAGGCTGCTGCGACTGTTGGG
>NW_017728909.1:16515746-16550160 GCF_001723895.1 Crocodylus porosus | reverse complement strand
CAAACAAATGAACAAACAAAGAATTTGGTACCTAAAATGAGACTTAGGTGGACTTTTTGCACCTAAGCCCATAATTGTGATCATGAATATCCCTGGGCAGCTGCAACCTAACCTCAGAGTACCCCAAAGTATCCTGAAGTGAGGTACCTAATCCCCAGAGAAGGGTGATATTTCAGAGACACATCCCTTTCCCTTGTTTCTTTCCTATGGTATAGCTCTTGGCAGCTGTACATTGAATGTGCTTTTTGTCTGCTACCTCCTCATTATAGAGCTCATTTTGGATCCCATCCTGAAGCTCTTGACTCTCCTTCTGTACTGTATAAGGAAACTAGACACTTAATTAAGGTTGTGGATTACACTGCAGGAGTTCAACACATAATTTTGGCCACTGCAGCATCTAAATTCCAAGTCCCTTAAGTCTTTTATTGAACTAGCTTGTAATTTTTATCATCCAATGGAGTGCTAATAGGCTGGTACTGCCAGGCTGGGGTTTTCAGACTATTGTCAATGGGTTGCTACTTCCCTAGAGGCAGACCCTGTGCTAACTGACGTTATTGCTACCACTCCCATTGATTAGCCTAGAACTTAGGATACCCTTGTTCAAATTACATCTCTGCCACAGATATGACCTGGGTGATGAGTCAGGGCTTTAATTCGGTAATTCCTATTGGACTGGTACAGTTGTAGACAACCTGAGAAAGGACAGTCTGACCTGTCACCTGTTCTCATGATGATATTACAGGGCAGAAAAGATGTTATTTCTGATATCAACTAACATGCAATGTGCACAATACTTTTTTGAAACCAGAGCTTGAGCCAGATCCTGCAATCCTATCTTGGTCCTAGTGGATTTAGCAGCACTTTGTATGATGAAGCACACTATACTTTAGTATTAAACAGCAAGCTCCCCAAGGTGCTTATGAGGTCACCATCTTACCTCATTACCAATCTTAGCAGCAAAACTCATCTCATGTTTTTAGTGTTTCAATAGTCTACAAAGAGCTGGTTGACTTCATTTCCAGATCTGATAGGGTTTGGAAATGTAGCCTATTGCTCAAGCTTTCCAAGTCATCAGGTGCCACCTGTCTAAGAGATGACAGATACTGTGCACTCTTGGCTGTGTAGGCTAGCAAAAGATGGACTGCAAAGAATAGCATGGGACACCAAAGATAGTTAACTCCGAACAGCAGCACTAACTCTGGTATACTCAGTTGTAGGCTAATGAATTAGTTTGGTCCAGTAGCATCTATACCAAGTGCATGGATGTGAAGCTTCAGGCTACAATGTGCATCATCTCTGGGACTCTTAAACCAACACCTATTAACCAAATCTGACCCATGTAGCACTACCTAAAATTCAGAGATGAATTAATATGCCAAACCCGCCCTTTTTTTTTTAGGCTATCCCTAACTTACCATTAAACTTGAGCTACACAGCCTACAGAAATGTTGGCTAAATGCCCCCAACCCATTCTGGGATCAACGGTATCCTTCCAAAAGGCCTTTCTATGATTCTGTCGTAGAGATAAGGGTGACCAAAAAAACAGTGTTGCATGAGAAAAAGCAAAAGAAAACCCACAAAACCTCCTGCATTTGATCTACCCAGCAACATTTATTCACCATTATATTGCATCTGGACATAATGAGGCATAGGCAATCATCTTGGGGAACCAAAAAAAAAAAAAAAAAGCCCAAGGTGTGTTTATAGTCATACACTGCAGACTGTGAGCCATGATGGATAACACTGCTGGTTTTACCTGTACCCTGGCAGCATCTCTGACATCTGCTAGATGCCTGCCCATGCCCATTACCACAATGGCCTTCAAATTGCTGATCACTTGCTATGAAAAAGAAGTGGCTTATGACAGAGCATTGTCCAAGATTTCGAACACAAGAGGCTAAAATGAGGCACCTAACTAATGACCCTCTGATTTTCAAAGATGCCAATGACTCACACAGTTCGCACTGACTTCAAATTCAGACCACTTAACAACTTAAATCTGGATGTAGGTTCCTAGCTTTGGGCACCTGCATTTGAAAATGATGTTTATTTTATACTGTGTTTCCAAAAAAAAGGAAAGCAAGTAAAAAAGAAAGAAGTCATTTGCAACCTCCTCTATTTCATTATTGTTCCAGCACATGTAATATTCAAGCCACTTTAAACCTACAGTAAAAGAAAAGTATTGGCAATCAAATCAAAAATTAATAATCATAAAATAAAAAGGGTAATGATAATATTTATTCTAATAAGCACATGGTTTAAGCCAATAAAATAAAACAGAAATAATTGCCATTCTTCAAGTCTATTACAAGGGGGGAAAAATGTGACTTAAAAAAAAAAAAGCAGATTGTATTATGAGAAAAACCTAATGCCAGTGCTTTAAAATACACATATATTTTCTAAGGTTTTAGCATGTTTTGTCATTAATAAATTTCAAGGGAAAAAAAATGCCCATGTATATATTTTTCTTCAGCTTGTCTGCATTTGTGATACATTGTTTAAATGGGTTTCGTCTTCCTTAATAAGCCACATCATTTGAACAGAAACCTCACTGTGTGATAACAGGCAACACATAGGGAAAAAATGCCTCAAGGTTTTTTCCTTGCTATATTTGGCTGTCTGGACTAAGTCGATTTGAGTTGGGCTGATTATAATAAGCCAGAAAGTCACTATGAACTAATTATTTTCTGTTCATTTATGTGATTAATGGTGAAAACTTGGATAACTTTTACATATCTTGAGTCCCATATAATTAATCATCTTGAACTTTACAAAAAAAAGGGAAAAAAAAAAACCTCAAGGTGCCCCTGGATTTTCTTCCAAAGCACTGGAGTTTCACTGGCATTAGCTCGTGAGACTGAGAAAATCAGGGGGCACTTTGCAGTAACCTGACATGATGGTTGTGTTAGTTCTCAGAGGACATGTTGAAGCCTTCTGGTTACAAAGAGCTGGAGGGAATAAAATGAAAGGTAGCAAATGAAGTTTGTTGGGCGAATCATTCTCAGCTCTTAAAGCAAAGTATATGCCCTCTGATGTTATGGCTTGGAGGAAAAGGTGAGGGGAAGACATGGCATCTCATGTCTTTGGGTCAACGATTCACCTTTGTAACAGACCCAAATGTTGTGGCCAATGCCCGTGAAACCACAACGACAAAGCTATAGTGACCTGCCTGGATTTTCCAAAATGTTACGTCCATCCTTCCCTATCCCATCCTTGCTGCACCTCTCACAGCCTTTGCGTATGGATATGGACAGGCTTGGCAGGATTCGTTTTTTATTAGGAAGCATCGAAAAACTTCCCTTTCACCTCATACTCACAGACTGACAAAAAATAGTTCTATTGTTATATAAAAAATCATAGAAAGAGGATGTATGGAAAATGACAGCTGATGGAGCAGGTGACGATAGGGGCAGCAGTCCTACAGACCCGCGCTGGCTGTAGTTTGGACTGCAACTCCCAGAATCCCCAGGGGCCTGGGAACAAAGGAAGAGGAAGAGACAAAGAAGATGGGGGAAGCTATGGGCGAGTGTAGCCCATAGCTGCTCAGTCCTACAGTAGTTAGGTTTGTTGCGGTGACTCGTTACGCTGCACTATAATAATAGCATCCTGCCCTTAATAAATTGTCCGCGTTCCACCCCTCTCATGTCATGCAATGCTGAAAATTTAAATCAATGAAATACAAAATACAAGCTTAAAAACAAAATTGCTATTATCCAGGCAAATTATTAAAAAAATCAAAATCAAATTCTGCCAAGCCTAGATAAGAAGCAGGACTCTATATGCAAGACTTTCATGCAGAATTCCTCTGCTCCAAGCCATCTTTAGGTGCCTCTTTCTTTAACTGTACCGCACCTGCCCCTACAAGAAAGAGGCTTAGTCTTGTCCCCTTAGGAACTTTCATTAGTCACCTTGGCGGCCATTTACTGAACAATCACCAAAACAGTCCTGAATAGAAGCCCTGCTCTGAAACAGAAACTTTCAGTACTAGCCCCTGTGTTGAGCTCAATCATTTACTATGATTTGACAGCTAAAAAGGTCATGTCCCGAAATTAGAGGTGTACCCTGAAAGTAGCCTCCTGGTTCCCACAGATACCTTAACCCCCAGAGTCAACAAATAAATGATCCATCAGAGAAAGAGGAAAGGAGGCAAGGAAGAGGAAGGGAGGCAATCTCTTATCAGATCCCTGGATCTCAGACCATTGAGAGGTTCGCAGAACTCACCCTGGAGTGACCATAAGTAAGGGAAGTTTCATTTGGATAGTAGGAAAAAAACCCAACTTTCTCACTAGAAGGGTGATGAAACACTAGAATAGGTCACCCGGGGGGGGGGTGGAGTCTGCATCCTCGGAGGTTTTGAAGACCCAACTAGATAAAACTTTGGCTGGGATGATGTAGTTGGGGTTGGTCCTGCTTGGAGCAGGGGGGTTGGACTAAATGGGACCTCCTACGCTCCCTTCCGACCCTCCTTTTCTATGATTCAATGATTCTTCAATCGAAGCGCATGGTCTTAGTACTAGTGAACAGGTCTCTGCCTCACGTGTGACTTTTTCCAGCCCTTACTATTCTGTTTTGAGTGCCAAAGTGTTCAGTAAAGATCCACACAGAGCTCTGTTTTCATCCCTTTAAAAGTACATTTCTATCTCTCCGGGTTGCAGACGAAAAACTCAAAACCGGAAAGTGTCAGAAACCAGGAAGCAAGAAGAAAAAATAATGTATCGTGTCATTTAAAAACCTCATATTTTTTTATACCTGGTCCATGTTTTTGAATGTGTAGGATTGAAAATCCTGTACACTGTTGGCTATCTGTATGGCTGGTCCGGGCCAATGGACGGTGGAGACTAAATTTTGTTCACACCCTAAGACTCAGTAGCATAACTGATGGTTGGGTGGGAGAAGGGCAGGGGTAACCAAGGCAGGAGCCTTGGGTGCTGCCTTTGCTGGGCCACTGCAATGGGAGCAGGCTGCACCGCTGCCATTGGCACTGCTGCATGACAGCTCTACCTTAGGTGTCACAAAACCGCCTTGCTAAGGCTCTCCTTGGAGCTGATCGTGCTTGCTTGCTACAGGGTTCCCTGTTTGCTGACCCAGAGAGTGCAATAGTCTGTTATTGCCTTCACTGAAGCTGTAGCAATTTGTGGTTTTACATCTGGAGGTTTCTGGCTGTCACTCATGATAGCATCTGTCACAATTGCTCCACCCCAGGCCAAGCTAGAGACATGGGTGTTGCTGTGGACATCTGAGGAAATTTTCAGTACAGTGTCCTATTGATAAGGGAATCTCCTATATAATGCCACTCACTAGCACCAGGATCCCTTAAGGGAAAGAAAAGCTGGCGCTACCTCTACCAGTCATTGGAAAGCCTCTATCGGTATTTCAGCCACGGGTTTAACAATTATGCAATCAACCCTGATGATCTTCATGAAAGTCTGCTGGGGTTTCATATGCTGGGAATAAAGATGTCCGAGCCAGCTGTGTCGAGTGGCACCGGGCTCAATGACATGGCTGTATCTGCTCCTGCTAATGGCCATTTGTCATTGATTATTATGTGCTCTATTATTTAGATGATAAGGTACATATTGTCCCAGGCTGGACTGTAATCTCTCACATAATTTCAGCAAAGAAAGGGGAAAGAAAAGGTGGCATGCTGGCTCTTTGACAAATGGCTCCTTTTGTCAGAGTCAGTATCTTCACTAAGGAAGGGAAGAAAAAGAAAACCTAGTGAGAGAGCTGGCAGATAAGCATGAAGTGACAGTAATTACTTGAAGGGGGCCTTGCAGAAATTCTCTGAGATCATACTCCTGCCGGGAATACACTGGAGGATTGCTGTATTGTGCTGTAATTATTACACCCTTCCCAGTCATTCCCTTTGCCTCACAACTGAATTAGCCACTAGTGAAAAGTGACACGCTTTTGTTTAAAGAGGATGGGGAGAGCATCTGAGGCTTGCAGCGGAGGAGTTCCTGGGTGAAACCAGTCTGGGCTTCGATCTAACCCTACTCCCTTGCAGCCTGGATCTCCAGCCCTTTGAAAGCAATTGAAACGCATCTAACAGCTGCTGCAGGCTCCGGATCAGACCTTACGGCCATATCTATGCATCCTCACTGCTGAGCCTGGAAATAAGTCTTGCCCACCCTCTCTCTTTCTGCATTTCCTGACCATTAGCGCAGTGCAGGTGGCTTCAAGTTGTTCAAAGTGGGCCTGAGCTGCTCTGAGGGCCTCCAGAGACAGAGCACGGGAGAAGCAAGGGCAACTGGGCTCAGGGATGCATAGGTTGTTTTACTCTCCCTCGCTGCCAGGTTTCGGGGTGTGCCAAGCATGAGCTAGGAATCCAGGCCTATTTCTCCAGCAGTGGTCCCAAGCTGGGAAGAAAGTCACTATGCATAGGGCCTATGTGGGTGGAGAAATACATTTTGGTCCTAAACCTTCACCTAAAACCATTCCCATACTGGAAAACATTTCAGCCCGTGATTAAGTCTGTGGGTGACTGGTGCCTCCTGAGTCTGGGGGGGCACCCGCAGAAGCCAGCGTCGGGATAAGAGAGCACCCATTTTCCAATAGTATTAATATGAGCGGGCTTGCAAATCCTTGCTAGGTTAAGTCACAAGTCTTAAGCAATTACGGCCCCAATTCAGCAAGGCATTCAAGCATGTGCTTAAGCACTTCGTTGACTTGGCACCTAAATACTCACTTAGAATTGCAAATGATTCATATGATGTGAACTGGTCTAAGCATAACGTGTTTTTAAGTTCAGGAGATCCTGTGAATGCTGCGTTTCTATTCCCCTGTTACAGGCATATGATAAGTCTCTGCAGAGAACTGCTACCCCAACTACATGACCACGGATGTTGGGCCAGATTTCGATCTTACTACAGAGTAAATCAGGAATAACTTGATGAACTGCACTGGTATCAATCAGGTCTAAATCAGGTCAGAAACAAGTCTGTGCACTGTTCACAACACCCAGGCGGGATACACTTAAAACAACAAAAGACAAGTTTTCTAAAGGAGAACGTAGGTATAAAACACCGATTTACTTGCTGCTTCGTTGTGGAGATATTTAAACCTGATATTCACCTTATTGCCTAACATTAAAGCTCCTTAGGCTCCAGAGCAGATTGGTTCTTATGTCACATCTACTTCTGATCAGGATTCAGAAACTAGGTGTCCCTCTCCCTCAGCCCCCAAATCTTAAAGGTATTCTCAGTGCATGTTTAAGCGATGAGCAGGATCCGGCTTCTTGCAAGAAGCATTTCATTCAAAGACCCATCTCTTTAAAAGCTTGGCACATCATGGTGGTGGCAACATATTCACCTATGATTTGAACATTTGCTCCGGAAGTAGGAAGTCCAGGTTCACTTGGTCCCTCTGCCTGAGAGGAATCCAATCCCGGGGCTGTAATTTACCCCTTGTTTTCGGCTGTGCAAAGCAAAGAAGGTATTTTTCACTTCTCTTGTTGAAATTGTGCCACCATACAGAAGAGAATAGAAAATGCATTGGGCCAGAAATATGGGGATAAAGATACATAGTAATAGGTAGGGTAGTGAAGTGCCTGAGCAAGACAGTTGACCAGGTGCAGATCTGAGTTTTCTGTCATTAACTTGCTGTTATTGTTGGCACTCAAACCATTGAACACTGATATTATGATGCTGTTGAATGCAGCTTGGAAAGATGGAAAACCAGGAGTGTATTTTAGGGAGCTTCCACTTCAGTTTCTGAATAAGAAAGCAGGAGAAGACCCAGGGGGGGGGGGGGGGGAGGGGAGGGGATAACTATATTCCTCATCAAATTATTTTTTTCTTCTTTATCCTAAGGCCAAAACTACTTAGCACATTTTTGAGAAGGAGATGAAAAAAAAAAGGGGGGGAAAAAGCACCCAGATCTAACAGCATGACTAACATTGCAGAATTGGATGAGATCAGAAAAAACAATTCATATGCCGGTGCATAAGGAAATAAAGAAAGGGCCAGCTTCTATAAGTGCTGTGGCCGGAAGGTGGAGATTTATACTCAGTGCAAGTAGGAAGTGAGTCCTTCAATCAGCGACTGTCCCTGGTGCGTATGGGTCCTGTTCATTACTTCTCAAGGAAGAAGAACATCAGCGGGACCATGAAGAGGAGCTCTATTAGATGCCTTTAGCCGACCAAATGAGAGAGCTAGCTTAGCCAACTTCACTACTTATACAGTAGTTGCTATCCTGGATAGTCTGGATGGCTCCTGAGGTTCAACTGAACACGAGTTTAGTGCAAGAAGTGCAGTTTATTTATTTTTTAAACTGAGGATAGACCTTACCTGACTATCATTGTTTTATCTCACAACCGTTGACATATCCTTGATAAACGAGTACGCTTCTAACATTTGCGGAGGACACCAAGCTGGAGAAAGTTTTCAAGACCGTTGAAAGACAGGATCAGAATTCACAATGATTTTGACAAATTGGTGAGATGCTCCAAAACGAACACGATTACATTCAATGAAGGTGCAAGGTGCTAGACTTAGAAAGGACAAAGACAAAAAAAAAAAGAGAAATATCTGGTTAGCAGGAAGGCAGAAGAAAAGGATCTGAGGATGATAAGAAATCATGGGCTAGCTATGAGCTAGCAATGTCGCGCTGTTTGAAAAAAAGGTAAATCTCATTCTGGGATGTATAAGATGCAAGTGCCCTGCTCTTTTCATTGCTGGTGTCGACTGAGTTGGAACATGGGGTATATCTCTTTGCCTTTGTGTGCCTAAATGACAGTTTAGGGCACTTGCCCAGGAATACAGAGACTTTGGGGGCATTTATGGGCATGCTTTGGGAGGCAGAAGTGGGGGGATCTTTAATTAGCGTAGATGTGAAAGCTGTGCTGATGGAAAGTGCCTGGCGTGTCACATGCATCAGCATCCTCCCACTTAAACATGGCAGCAGGGCACTAAAACTAAAACTCACTGAATGTACTTTAGTTTAAAGCACCCCACCACTATTTTTCCATGCAGAGATCCTAATGCACATGATACTGGAGTCTGCTGGAGCATCGTAATTTCCATGCTCCAGCAGACTGTATTAATTAAGTCTGCTCCAACGTGCTGGAGTTACAGCACTTCAGAGCAGCCTCCCTGCACTTGTATAGGAGCCTTGGGTTCTAGCCAGGAAGGGTGTGAACCTATATTTGTCTGATCCCAGTATAAAGCTCCAAGAGTCACACCAGGGATTAGACATTATCCAGCTCTTTCTTCAGCACTTCTTTTAGAAACAGAAGGACGGCAGCCTAGTACCTTGGCAAGTGCCTTAACCATTAAAATATTGGGGCTAAAACACAGAAGGATCCTCCTTCTTCTCTGTCTCATCATGCGTTACTGGCCATCTATGCTTCTGTGGCTTATACGCATTATATGTTCACAACAGGGTGCCCAAATATAGTTGTGTTCATTAAGTTAGGGTATAGGAACCTGGGTGTGATCAGTCTACACACACACACACACACACACACACACACACTTCTGGGTTCAAAGTACAGGAGAAACATAATCCTACCTGAGCAAAGCAGGCCAAAAACATGACTTCACTCAGCCAGAAAACATCCATTTAGGGGTACAAATGGAACTTGAATTCTGCCCCATGGTCGTGGCCACTTTCACTTGCTTCACTCACTTTAAGAAAGATCTAAAAAAAAGGGCAGGGGTTCAAGGAAAAGAAACAGAAATGATAAGAAGTTTAAACAATGTATTTGAAAAAAGTTGAAAGGGTTTCAATTGCGGAAGGGGGAGATGGGAAGACAGAGGTAAGATTGGAGGACAAAACCAAGTCAGTCTTCTAGTACTGAAAAGTATGTCATAAAGGGAGAACGATCAATTTCTTCATCACAGCCACTGGAAAAAGTCAAGAAGAGATCAGCTTAATTTAAAGCAAAGACTTATACTACTTATGAAGAAAAAATTTTTCCTAATTGTTAGGTCAGCGAAACCCTGGAAGAGGCTACCGAGGTGAATCATGGCATTCTTGTCACTGCTTTAAAATACCTGCTTGAAAATACAGGTTACAAAGATCTCTTGGTCATCTAAGTAGGCCTGATCCTACCGCTGTTCAGGGGGTGGGACTGGGTGATTCCCTGATCTGCCTTAAAGCCCCCACATTTCTATGATCTATGGCTCTGTTATAAATACTGGGATCCAACAAATATGTTGCACTGGGACCAAACTCTGGTAGGGCAATGATATACTGGTGTCATTCCACTGAGGTCGCTGGAGATGCTCTGGCAAAAACACAGATGTCACACAAAGAAGAAGGAGGTCCTTAGCCTACATAGCAATTTGTAAGAGGACAGTTCTTCAACCAGCGTAAACTGGTGTAGATTCACTGTAGCCAATGAAATGACATTTATTTATACCACTTGGTGATCGGGTGTCAAATTTACTTAATACCTTCGTGTGCCCTTGTCCATAGCGAGGAAAACGGCAGGAACTTCCAACATATGGCATGCATATACATATTTTCTTTATTAATTTACAACATTTCAGATGTGCAATAATCAGAGAATTTGCAGAAAGTTTGGGAACTATCAAATTGTTCCCTGGCAGCACCGATTTTTCAATAAGATTGGATTGTACATTAATGTTTAATTTGGCTTTATTATATTTTAATTGCCTTTTTATTGTATGTATATTTATTATTGTGCAGTGCCTTGGGATGGCTTTGTCATGAAAGGTGCCATACAAACAAAAGTGTATTGATCTGATGATAAGTGGAACAACAATCAAAGAAGTGATATATTTCCTAATAAACCTGCATATGGCGATACAACCTTAATGTAGTTTTTTTGGCTCTGGACTTTTATTGGCTGAAAGTTATGCCCATGACAAATTACTACTCCCTGATGGATCTTTGATTGACAACTCTACTTTTCTCAGCCTTCTTTTACAAACTACTGTAGGAAGGTTTAATTGTGTTCATAATTAATTGGATTTTAATCAGAATCTATAAAAGAAATTGCGAAAGGGTTCAAAAAAGTCTTTTAGAATATTGCTAGGGCGGCAAAATAGTAAATGCTACCACATTTTGAATAGTGAATTAAAATATATTCATGATTCAATACAAAACTGCTTAGATTAGTTAGCATTTGAAGAAGAGTTTCATATTTTCCAGTGGAAAAAAAAAGATTCTTAGTTTATTTTAAACTAAATGTCTATCTTGTTGAATTGAGCTCTCAAGAAAGGTATCTCCTGAGTCCTTTAAATTGCTAGCATTGAAACTTGTAAACATTCATTAATAATGTTCTGTGGGAAATAATTTTCTTCCTCTTTTGCACAACATTGCAGTGCCTATTGAAATAATATTTTGCTATATCAGAAAGATAAATCCTAATAAAACAGGCAATTAAAGCCAAGAAGAGAAACAAAAAGTTCCTTAACGTTATCTCTAAGAACCAACTGGTAATGAATTAAATGCAGAAATCTATGTGGGAGTTCACAGTCTTTTCAGCGTCTTCAGGATCAGGATGAGTAGGTTGGCCCACATTCCCAGATTCACTACTCGCCTGCCTTTTTCATCTCCCAAGTCCGCACTAAATCTGGGTCTGGAGAGTTTTATGCATTAAAAAAGGCTGACCTAAGACTTTAGCACATCTGGGAAGAGAGACTCTTTGCATGCTCCAGCAATTACTATTTAAAGCTATTAAAACAGGCTAAGAAGAAAAAGTGAGACACAGCCAACCGTAACAAGTGGCTGCAGAGTCATTAGAAAAGCGGATACACTGGGCAAATGCTGGCATAGATTGTCAGATTCCAGCCCCTTTTACTGCCCTCCAAGTTGGCGTTGGCCAGTAGTGACCAAAAACTCCTGGTGAAAAGACAGGTGCATTGGTTCAAGGGGTTTTCTCTATGAGCTTTCCCAATGGTGACTTCCACCTCCACCTGCAGAAAAATATCTATATTAAAAAAAAAAAAAGATCTTACTCAACCTAAACTGGTGCAATCACTAGCGTGGACTATTTTCTTTTTCTCTCAGAACAACCTAGTTGGTTTAGCATAAATCAATATGGAGTAAACCCAGATAACCCACTCTTCAAGCAAAATAGGGGTTTGCAATAGAGGAAAACAATGAAGTCAGTGTCATAGTGTAAAGCAGGCTGTGGGCTGGGGTCTGGCCAAGGAGAGGGGTTAAATGCACTTTCCCCCAGATATATAGCTGCCCTGCCCTGCCCTGCTGATTTACTTACTGCTGGCTGCACCTGTGGACTACAAATCCCAGAGGCACCTGGAAACAGGAGGAAGAAGTGATGAGTAACCCTGCAGGGTCCTGCTGCTGTGATTGTGGACTGGAAGAGGAAGTGAACTCACAGCCAATGTTGGCTATGTGCCAGAGAGATGTACTCTAGCACCCCTGGCTTCTGGCTTGAGCCACTGCAGGCATGTGGCTGCATTTCCTGAATCTAAAGTGAATGTTGGTTCATTTGCTTATTGGTTCAATCTTTGCAGCTTAGACTAACTTGAAAAAATGGAATCATTTAGCCTCAGGCTTTTTGACTGTCTGTACTTAGCCTTAAGGAACTACAGGTATTTTACATATGAAAGGGCACTTGAGCTAACTTCTTCCTTGCTTTTTGTTTGTGAAAGAGAAATGATATCTTTACACATTTAACTCAGGCTCTTATCCATTTTCAGCTCATTCCCTGCTTCCATCCACACAACAGTGACATAGGTTTAAACATGCTGTAATAATTAGGGCTGTGTGAAATGGCACTGTTCTGTTTCAAATTTCATTTCAATCCAAAACAGCAGTTCTGTTCCATTTCATCAAAACAGAAAGGCTGTTTTGATGCTGTTTTGATGTTTCGTTTGGGATGGGAGGGCAGCCCAGCTGGGCTGCCTTCCCATCCCCCATGCTAGATCACACTCAGGGCAGGGAGGTAGTCCTGGGTGCGATCTAGCATGGTGGATGAGGAAGCAGCCCAGCTGGACTGACTTGCCATTTCCAGCGCTATGGTCAAAATGTTTCAACATTTTGTCTAGCTTTGTTTTGTTTCGAGGCTATTTTGCTGACCATTGTTTCATTTCAATTATGCTATTTTGACCTCAAAATGAGTCAAAGTGAAATGGCTGACAACATTTTGCACAGCCCTACTAATTATAGGTTATTTTATGTGGCTGGTGAATACAGGAAAGCTGCTCTCACTTGGACTGAAACCCACCCACCCTTCCCACAATTCCAATCAAAGGAGAGACAAGATCCTCGCAATCAGCACTATTGAAAGAATACCTGGGCATCTTAGTATGAAGAACTATGGGATACACCTCCAAAGTCAAGCAAGGGTAGGCAGAAACCACAAAGACACAATGGGAATGTGTGCTTTGAGACAAGAGGGAATGTGTGCTTTGTGGCACCACAAAACATATTCAGTGCAAAAGAAAAAGGTCCTCCACTGGGAAATACCAGTATCTTTAAAAAATGTTCAAAAAAAAGCAGGGTGGCACACATGACTGCAGTTTGCATTACCCAACACCACAGACTGGCTGGCCAAAGCCATGCCCCAGCTGCCGGCCAGGCTCTGCACACTCAGATTGCCTTTGCCACAACCCCAGGAGTCTTCCAGGACCGCAGATAAGACTGCTGAGTCCAGCCCAGGAGAGGGCCCCATCTTCTCCTACCCAACCTGGGGCAATTTGCTTCCTGCCAGAGAGCACATGCAGGGGAATTCCCCACAAGCAAGGGAGTGGCACAACTATGTGCCACTACTATTTGTCCCTGGGGAAATGCACGTAAGTGCTTGTGGGGTCATGCCAAATAAATCCAGTTTAGCTTTTCAGTAGGAATGCTTGTATCTGGATTAGGTTAAGATGGGCATTCAGACCTTACTGCCAATATCCGGAGTGAATGGTTTAGTGAAGACAAGCCCTAAAAGGCAGATTGGTGAATGGTGAAATAAACCCACTGAAGTGTTATCATGCTAAGAATGACCCATAGAGAAGCAATGACTGCCTAAGGAAAGAGCAGAAGTAAATACAAATTCACTATGAATGTGATATTCCCTCCCCCCCCCCCCCCTTGTTTCTCGAATAAGACACAATGTTGCATTTTCCTTTCCACCTAAAGATAGCATTTTCAGCTATCAAAGACACCACCTATAGTTTCTAGGTGAAGTGCTTAGCAGAAAGAAAGATATCCTCAGGGGTGAGTCGTGGAATAACTAAGTTCTCCATGAATGTGGCTGCATCCTATTGGACAGAAAAACAGGTGGGAGTAGTATTGGTGCTCCTATATGGCCACCAACCATACCTATTTGTCAACCCAGGAGGGAAAGATTGCTAGGTCAGTGTACACCTGCGAATTCCTCATTGTTGGGTGAGTCTGTTAGACCCTGTATACAGAGCAGGGTTTACCCCTACAGACATTATGAGTTGTTTAAAAGGTGTAATAAACCTTTACATGCTATGGCATTCATTAATGAATGAGTGATGGTGGATATTGCAGCTATTCTACTGACTGGTGGTGAATTTTCTCTTGTGGCTGTAAAAAACAATGTTAGACATGAAGGTATAACACAGTGGCCATGGGTATTTGTGGTGTTACTGTATTGGCAGGCTGTTTCCTTCATTTATGTTCCTGTTGTAATTCAAATGACCAATTTTTCACTGTGATGCAGGACTCCATGATTGAGAAGGGAGTCCCACTTTATCCTGTCTCATGCTAAGGCTTTCCAAAGGTTTCAATTTCAAAACCCTTTATATCCTGCTTGCAAAAATCACTGAAGTGCAGTTTCAGGCTCCCAACTCTTCTTTCCCCACCTGCAATTTGCCTTCAGGATGTACCCATCTTCCATCCTGTAACGATAGCCAAGCCAGCCGTAGGTGGTGCTGCTTGAGTAGTGCAATGATGGTTGGCAGGTTGGATTGGTGAATACCTTTGTGTTGGTGACTCTGTCTTGCCCCTTGATATCAAGGATGTGCCATAAATAGCATAGGTGGAAGCTGTTCAGCTTCTTTTCTTGATATGTGTATGTTGACTGTGTCATATTGCTATACATAAGGACACTGAGAACGCAGGTTTTGTATACAGACAATTTAGTTTTGATTGTGAGTTTTTTACAGACTCATTTGGAGAGCTTACTGAACATGGTAGCCATGGGCAACTGGTGGGGCACCCACAAAAGCCGGCGACGGTGGGGACGGGGCTGGTGAGAACCCACAGAAGCTGGCAGCAGCAGTGGGGTTGGGGCTGGTGAACACCCACAGCAGTGGCTGGTGGTGTTGGTAGTGGGGACAGCCCTGTTGGGGGGACACATGCCCCCCCCGTGCCTCCCCTACCAGTCACCTACGGTGGTAGCTGAACACTTGAATATCCATTAAGATATCACAGGACAAGACACAGACCTGAACAAGATGGAAGCGCGGAACCTGGTACAGTAGCGGTGCTCCCCCAGGTCTGTTGCTGTGTTAGACACACTAAGCTGTTTGGTTTAGTGTGTTTGTTGCTGCAGGTTCCTGGCTATATTAGTAATGACAGGCAGGTCTGTTGATCACCTGTACAGCCATAGATAGATCAGGTCAGGGAGAAAAGAAGAAGAAGAAACAAAAAAACAAAAACAAAAAAGAAAAAAGAAAAGAACCCTCTACTGGAATGATTTTCTGTCAGGGAAAACAGGTCTATCAAAACTGAAATACTCCACAAGATTGCATTGATATTGTTGAAATTTCAATTTGAAGACTAAAAGAGGGAAAAGCTCTGGCAATGTCAGAACAATCTATTTGACATTTTTTTTTGTACAAACCATTCAAATTTGTCCTTGCAGAATGACTTCTCATTTCATTGTTGGTTATTATTATTTGTGTTTTGCATCATATACTATAATACAACACTCAGCGTAGAAATTGACAGAAAAAGACAGTTTTGTTGAAACTTTTGTTGAGTCATTTTTTCACCCCCAGATTTTGTTTTATTTCAAGACTTAAAAGTGCAGAAGTTTTATTTCTAATGGACCATATACAGATTTTGGAAACCTCTACAAAATGAGAATATATTTTTCTGTACTGCTCAAGCCAATAGTGACTACTTTAGGAACAGTGGACTTGTCTCTCTATCATCTCTATAGAGACCCAAGTCAAGGTCTGTAACCTTTTAATCAGTGCTAAAGATATCCAAAATATATAACCCAGATTTCTTCAGTTATAGGAGATGTATTTTTTTTAACAGCCAGTATTGCACACACAACTAAGTGTGGTTGAAAATACCTCTTGAAAGAAAGAAGCAATTTGAATTAATCATTTTGGAGTGCAGAGTACTTCATCCCTGACTACTTCATCTATTTCACTCCTGTTACTTTCTCTCATTTTCCTTTCTTTGCTTCAATCATGCACTTTTGTTCCCAACCTTTAGTTTCTGATTAACCAAATGACTGTTCGTGTTAGAGAAAGCAGCTAGGTACATTATTGCAGCCGCATCAAAGTTTCTTGGAGCCTTTTTTTATTTCTATACAAAGCATCCATGCTACTTTCCTTCAGCAAACCCTTTGGAAGCCCAAAATTCCTGGTAGTTATACACAACAGGGTTCACATCCATACCTGTTATCGTCAAGTTGTTATATTTAGCTGTTGATTCCCTTTATTCTTCCCACCTGAAGCTCTGGAACATGATTCTGTGGGACTTGCTACACGTTACTCTTTGGGTGAAGTTACATGTTACACGTAACAGTTCATGGATTTAATATGGTCTAAATGAGGTTCAAGTTAGAACATGGGAGCAGTCACATTAAGAAGTACTACCATTTCTTGCCTGTAAAGCTCTGAGGTGGCACTAGAGGGCTGGCAAGCAAGGGCATGGCTAGAAACCAAGACACCTGGGCTCTATCCCTGTTCTGGGTGGAGGGGGTGGGGCAGGAGCAGAGCATCCTGGGATGCTGGAGGACTGAAATTTGCTTCTTTTATCTCCATGAAGCTGACTAAAGTTACCATAACAGCAGTAACATTGTCCAGCGTTAACCTGCCTCCCCCCCCCCGAAGCAGGGCAACTTTGAGACAGAGGTCATTTACAGTGAGTTAACAAGCTTAAATGTGTGGATGCTCATGTTTTAACTGCCTTTAGTATGATCTAAGTGTAACATGTCTCTTTACACTTGGGATGTGATAACTAGTGCCTGAGCATTCAAACAGTAAAACATGTGCTAAATGCCAGTGTAGCATAGTAAAATTAGGCTTTTCCCAATGAGTATCTCCAGATCATATTATCTACCATGTTGAAATAACATTATATTGTGGAAATAACATGATGTGGAGACTCTGGTGTGTAGGGTGATCACCTCTTCAAAAGGAAAAGGCTGGACACATGCCCACCTTCCCCTGCTGCCACCAGCATTGCTGGAACCAAGCCACACAGAACAGGGGCAGGTGCCAAATGCCCTTTGTGGGCTCATGGACCCCTACCCTGCTGCCTTTCCCCCAGGAGCCCTGTGCTGACCATGCATCCCCTACCCACCTAGAAGCAGTGAGGGGCAAAACTGCAAGCCCCCCCTGGTGCTGCTATGTAGGCAGGGGGCACCTGGTCCCATGCACTCCCATGGCTAGCCACTGCCCCCAGCTCCTTCTCCACTCCATCCCTCACTATAGGGACTTTAATCTGACCCCTCCCCCACAGACTGCCTCCCCCCCAAAGACTTAAGTGCAGGGAACTGCTTTCCATGCTGCCTGAGACTGTATCCCCAGCCACATACAGGCATGCACATGCACGTGGCACCCTCTGACTCCAGCTCCCAGCAGCCCCTTGCAGGTTAGAACACTACCAGCCTGCAAGGGGAAACCCGCTATTTCCCACAGACCCCTGCACAATGCTGCAAATCTGGGACAAGTGCTGTCCTGGTGTAATGCAGCCCAGGACCAGGACTTGAACTTCTTATTCTGGAACTGTCCCACCCAATTAAGGATTGGTGGTCAATCTACTGGTATGGTAGATGGGAGTGTGGGCCTGGCAAAGCTGACTGTTGGGTTACCTGCCTCCTTGCTACACTAGAGCCTTGCCAGCCTCAGCCTTGGAGCTGGTTCAAGACTCTGGTTTGGGACTCTGATGGATATTTAGATCAGTGGTGATATGTAGGGGGTGCACAGGTGTTCATGTGCATGCCCTGAGAGCACTGGTGCACCCCCTGACTGGCTGCGCTCCCTGCTTAGGTGATGGGTAGGGGGCAGGTGGGAGCACCGGTGAGTGAGAACGCCAGATGTAAGCTGCAGTCACTTCCAGAAGCACCACAGCCATTTCTTGGAGTGCCACAACAACTTCTGGGAGCAGCACAGCTGCTCATCGGATGGTAAGTTTTCCGGTCAGTGAGATTGGCTGCAGCCCTCCCCACCCCCCACAACTGTTGGCAAGATTGGCTGTAGACTCCCCCCACCCCTGGTTGCTGGGGGGGGCACTTGCCCTCTCAACTAGGGTGGCACTAGTCACCCATGATTTAGATCATTCAGGGATCTCTGCTTCCTTGCTAGTGGAGCAAAATCAGGTCCTTGTTACATGTCACACTTAGTGCATATTCTGTGTTGACTGAGGTAAGCATTAATACAACTTAGAAAATGTTGGGGGCAATGGAACACTAATGCTTACTACAATCAAAATACAGCCTGCACTAAGTGTGACATGTTGCAAGGCAGGCCCTGATTTTGTTCCACTACCAAATAGTCAGAGCAGTTTGGAAGGAAGGAACAGACCTCATAGTCACACAGTGGCCTTTGCAAGAATACCAGCAGGTTGCAGGCCAAAAGAAATTTCCGTTTTGCAAAATGGCCTTTTTCAGGAAGTCGGCCTAGTGTGAATGTCCCTCTTGAAGTTTTGTGCTGTTACTTCCAAGCCACTATCTCTGTCACCTTCACTGCCAAGCCAGAACGACTTCTCTGAGAAACATCCCTACTGCTGTATTCTTTAAGGTCACCCAGGAAAGAGTTAGCAGTACATTAAGTTATACCTTGCTGATAACAAGATGGATTTAGAAAGTGATGAGAAATGACAGGGTACACATGTACATTAAAGAAGATGACAGGAAATTGAAAACATTACTGTAACTTATTAAGCATTGATTTTCCAGACATTCCTTGATATTCTTTGACAAAAACAAATGTTAACAGTAACAAAAGCTGAAACAATCAAGATGGGAATGGAGGATTGAGAGGTAAGGCTGGAGAAGACTAGAGAACAGCATGTGACAGGTGTTAGTCGACATTGTTCAATCCAGTGCTGGAAGGTAGTCAGCTGCAATGGGTGTAACCCTGGTACAAGAGCTTGTGTAAGACAGAAGAGCATTATTAGTTGTAGTCTCCATTTCACCTCTGGCTGTCTGTATGATTCAGAACAAAAGGGAGCCAATGATTTGGATGTTTCTGTCTTTTACTATCACACAGATAACATTGCCTAATCCTTATCTTTCTCTAATGTTATTAGTTTAATATCCTTTTACCTGCAGTAGTGTAACTAGGCCTGGGGGAGCAGGGTACAGGTCCTGAGCACTGACAAAAGCAAGGATGCCACAGTGGAGGCAAGGATCACCAGAGCAGAAGTAGCAGGGCTTGAGCTCACATGGGAGATGCTGCTGCTGCTGGAAGGGGAGGTGTTGGTGTGGTCAGCAGTCAGGGGGTTAATGACACCAAGTGTAGAGACCCTCTTGCATCCCTGCAGCTGCTTTTCTCACCAGGGAATTTAACAGTTTACATCACTTGGGACAGGAACCAGTCTTGGCAACACCTGCAGAAGTGGGCTGTGACAAGGTTCAAATGCCTAGCACCTGCCACATTAACCCTGTAGCTTCTGGTTCTGCTAATACATTCTACCATAATAGCAGCTCTTTCCTGCTGGCCAAGGGCACAAACCTTAGCAGTCAGGCCTATGTTTACCTGAATTCCTAAACTCTTGGCATGACTGTCAAACTAGGGACAGAAATTACACATAAACCAGTATAAGTGATCAGAAACTGGTTCAAATCTGTAACACAACAGAAGTTCAGTGCACACAAGCCACTTCCAAAATGGCCGAAACCAGTTTATGGTAAACCTGGATGGATGTAGTATCAGACTTAACTGATTTAGGTTATATCGGCTTATGAACTTCTGTCCCAGATCCCCTCCAGGTTCAAGTTAACTCACAGTCCCCCACAATCCCAAGATGCTTTGTATCTCCCCTGCAACCCCTGCTCCCTTTGCTGGGTGGGTGGGCTAGCCATGCTCTAGCACCCTCTAGCTTCTGGTTTGGGACACTGCAGGCATGTGGCTGCATTTCCAGAATTCAGAGTGACCTTTGACCACTAATGTACTCCACATGTTTTCACACATGCTCAGTAGAATCACACACTTGCCTCAGCTGTTTGCTGGGACTTTTATTTCTGAGGGCAGCACTTCTGTGATCAGCTGCATGGAACCACAGCTTTGCTGCAGGTGATTGGAGAAGCAAAAGCCCCAACAAGCACATGAGTGGCTTGTTTGTAATTCAGCAGGCTGTTGACAATTGAGGAAGTTGCAAACAATCTAGATGCAAATGATTTAGATCCTATTGGATCTAAGCATTGAAAAAAATAATACTTTTGATCAGCAGGCTGCCTCATATGACTGGCCCAGTTTTTCACTAGATCCAGACTACCACTTGAGCTCAGGTGGTGAAGCGCTTAGAATTAAACTGCTGCAACTATATATAGGTACATTCAGTGTGTAACTTCAACTCAGTTTAGTCAAATCAATGCAAAAGGCTGCCTGGTCATATTTATATTGATTTAACCCAAGTTTATTGTGTGTTAGCTGAAATCAGTTAGGAGCAAGTCTATTTTGCAATGGATTGCTCCTAAACTACAATACAGACTGAAATCTATGGCCATCAATGGAGATCCTCCACAGAACCATAGAAATAATAGAAAATTAAGATTGGAAGGGACCTCAGGAGGTCACATCTAGTCCAACCCCCTACTCAAAGCACGACCATCCCCAACTAGATCATCCTAACCAAAGCTTTGTCTAGATGGGTCCTAAAAAATTCCACATCTCTGGATAGCTTGTTCCATTGGTTTACCACCCTCCTAGTGAGAAAGTTTTTCCTAATATCTAACCTAAACCTCCTGTGGCAGGGCACTGTTGGTGCCTGCCACTTTAAGAGCAGAGCCAAGAAGCCAGCAGGTGCTTGATTGTGGCAGGCATTTTACATCACTGTCTGCCTATATAAACAGAGCAGTTTGCAGCTGACAGGCCAGGCAGTAACATTGCCTGACTGCAAGGCAGCATGCAACAACCTGGAGGTAAGGGAGGATCTGTAGGGAATGGTTGGGAGACTCCTGGTTCTGGGCATGACCTAAAACTGCACCCTGCCAGGAGTGGGTGGCCTGGTGGGGCCCTCAGAAGCATGGGAGCCCCCAGGAAATGGCAGGCCAGTTACCAGCCCTATGAAAGGTTGCTTGGGGCACCTGAATAACCCCAGCTCCCACAACTGGGTGGGTTACCTCCTAGTAGGGTACAGAAAGCAGACCCAGGAGAGAAAGTGAGGCTATAGGCTCAGAAGCTTGACTTGAAATCCCCCGACTGGTCAATGCTGGGGCCAGAACTGGAAGGGTCAAAGGGCCAGGGGCCCATCCTGAGGCATGCCCAGAGCTGAGGGCCTGGGGCTCCAACTGGCTGGGAGGTGAGGCCAGGGCCTGGGTAGCCAAAGGTTCTGGGGGGACCGCACCCATAAGGGGAAACAGCTTGGGGAGCTAGGTAGCTTAGAATGAAGGCAGAGCAGGCTGTCTGAGCAGTGGGATCGTATAGGGGTCTGGACTGGAGGATTTTGGGGCCCAGTGTGGGGCTGATGATGTGAAGAACAGTGGATGCCATCTGAAAGGCTTGGGCTGTGGTTTAGGGGAGTAACAGAGTCACAGATAGTGCCCCCTGGCATCAGGGCAAGAAATGGGCAGCCTCCCACCTACTTAACATCCTAATTGAATATCATCAAGGCATGACAGGCGAGGAGGTGGGTGGTTGGCCCAGAACAGGTGGGCGGGGCTTTGGTATATCTGCCCTGAGAAGCCCCCCTCCACTCCATTACACCTCCTTTCCTGCAGCTGAGCCCATTGCTCCTTGTTTGCTCACCTGCCACCACTGGGAACAGTCCAGGTCCATCATCATCGTAGCCACCCTGCAGGTAGTTGAAGCTGCCATTAAATCGCCTCAGTCTTCACTTCTGCAGACTAAATAAGTCCAGGTCCCTCAGACTTTCCTCAGAAATCATGCTCTCAAGAATGTTGTGGGAGATTGTATCAAAATACTTGCTAAAGTCAAGGTATATCATGTCCACTACTCTCCCTACATCCACAGCATCAGTCATGGCATCATAGAAAGCAATCAGGCTGGTCAGGCATGGCTTGCCCTTGGTGAACACATGCTGAGCATCACAATCTTCTCCTCCAAGTGCTTAGAAATGGATTCCTTGAGAACCTGCTCCATGGTCTCCCTAGGGACTGAGGTGAGGCTGACTGGTCCGTAGTTCCTTGCATCTTTCTTCTTCCTTTTCTTAAAGATGGTAGCTATATTTGTCTTCTTCCAATCATCCAGGACCTCTCTCAGTTGCCATGAGTTTTCAAAGATAATGGACAGCGGCTTTGCAGTTGCATCAGCTAAGTCCCTCAGCACACACAGGTATATCTAATCTGGCACACTGGACTTGTATGCATCCAGCTTTTATAAATAGTCCCTAGCCTGTTATTTTGCCACTGTTTGCCGGTCACCTACTCCCCAAATTCTGCAGCCAGGTCTGGGAGCTGCCATTACCTGTGAAGACTGAAGTGAAAAAGCCACTGAGCACTTAAGCCTTTTCTGCATCATCTGTCACTAGGTTGCCTCCCCCATTTGGTATGGGACCCACACTTTCCTTGATCCTCCTCTTGTTGATGACATACTTGTAGAAACCCTTCTTGTTATCCCTCATTTCCCTTTCTAGCTGCAACTCCAATTGCACCATGGCCTTCTTCATTTCATCCCTGCATGCCTGTAAAATAATCTTATAATACTCCCTAGTTGTTTGTTCTTGTAAGCTTCCTTTTTTTGATTTAGCTCACTGAAGTGTTCCTTGCTAAGCCAAGCTGGTCTTTTGCCATATTTGCTAGTCTTCCTGTGAATCAGGATGGTTCATTCCTGTGTCTTAAGTAAGGTTTCTTTAAAATACAACCAGTTCTCCTGGACTTCTTTCCACCTCAGACTGGCCTCCCAGGGGATCATGCCCTGAGTGAGTCAAAGTCTGCTTTGCTGAATCCCTGGATCCTTCCTTTGCTGGTCTCCATCCTTCCTTTCCTTAGGAATCTGAATTGAATCATCTTGTGGTTGCTGCTGCCCAACTTGCCATCCACTTCTACATTCCCTACCAGTTCTTCCTGTTTGTGAACAGCAGGTCAAGAAGAGCACGGCCCCTAATTGGCCTCTCCAGCACTTGTATCAGGAAGTTATCTCCAACACTTCAAAAATATCCTAGATTGCCTGTGCACTGATCTATTGCTCACCGAGCAGATGTCAGGGTGATTGAAGTCCTCCATGAGAATGAGGGCCTGGGATTGGGAAATTTCCACGAGCTGCTTGAACAAAAACTCATCCACTTCATCCTCTGGTCTGGTGGTCTATAGCAGACCCCTACCACAACATCACCCTTATTGCTCTCCCCTCTGACCCGAACCCAGAGACTTTCAACAGGCCTGTCTCCAGCTTCATATTGCAGCTCTGACCAATCATATGGCTCTTTTACACAAAGCACAACTCTGCTTCTTCCTCATTGCCTATCTTTCCTGAACCATTTATCTACCACTCTATGACAGTACTCTAGTCATGTGAGCTATCCTGCCAAGTCTCTATTATTCTCATCATGTCATAGTCCCGTGACTGCACATGGACTTCAAATTCTTCCTGCTTGTTTCCTAGGCTCTGTGCATTCATGTACAGGCACCTGAGGCAACTGGCTGACTGTCCTACTCTCTCAGGAAGAATGAGAAGACCTCCTCTGTTGTCCTGCCCTGCTTGTGCTTTCTCCAGGTCACCTGCTTCCCCACTTACCTCAAGGCTTTGGTCTCCATCCCCCAGTATATGTAATTTAATGTCTTTCTCACTAGGTCAGTGAGTCTATCTGCAAACTTGTTCTTCTTTCTCTTCATCTGGTGGATCCCATCTCTTCCTAGAAATCCTTTTTCTATGGTCAAAGAATCCAAAGCCCTGCTGGCAACACATCAGCACCTCTATTCATTGATCTGCAGAATCCATCCAGTTCTACCCTAGCCCTTCCCCTTGACTGGAAAGATAGAGGAGAATACCACCTGGCCCCCTGGCCCCTTTACCCTTGCATCCAGAGCTCTGTAGGCACTTCTGATCTGTTCAGGGTTACCCCTGGTAGTATCACTGATGCCCACATGGATGAGTAACATGGGGTAGTAGTCAGAGGGCCAGATGAGCCTCACTCATCTCTCTGTGACATCTCAGATCCAGGTTCAAAGCAAGCAGCAGGCCTCCCAAAACAGTAGGCTAGGCCAGCAGATGGTTGCCTCTATCCCCCACAGAAGGAATTCTCTAATCATCACTACTCAGCACTTCATTTTTGGTGGCAATGGTCTTGATCCTCCAAACTTTGGGGTTGTACCACCAACAGAATATGCTCCTCTTCCTCTGTTGCTAGGGCTCCATATCTTGAAAGTTGTATGTAGAGTTTTGAATTGACTTCACTACATTAGTGCAAATTGTGAAGTAGATAAGCCTTATGCACAGGAAGAAATTACATTGGTGGGTAATTTCTATTTATGCAAGGTACTCAAAGAGATTCAGTTGACAGGTACTGTTGATGTCCAAAGCATCCTTATATTAATGCTAGAAGTCAGGCTGGAACATGACGGGCCAATTCTCAGCCAGTATGAATCATCATACTCCATTTGAGTCAATGAAGTTATGTTGATTTACAGAAGCTCAGGATCTGACCCAGGAGAATCACAAACAGAGGATGAGTTATTACCGATGTGTTAAAAATAAATAAGCTATTTCACTTTATTATGCAGGTTGTAACATCATATACATTGGATGAAAATACTTCATATCTATCATTATCTGATGCAGCCTGTTGCAGGTAGGCTGCAGCAACAGATATATGGTTTATGGAAGATGTCTGAAAGTGTTATGTATGCAACTCAGTAAATAGAAACTGGATCTGCATAAATTATCTCGTTGAAATATTTTTCGTGGAATTTGAACAAAACACAACTTTACATATTTTTTTCTAAATGTTTTATTGGGTTTTTTTTCCCTCTTTTTTAGTTTTCATGACAAATGATCAGTATCAAAGCTGAGGAAAAATGCATTAAACAAACAATGTCCCTTTTCCAACCTTCTCTTCTGTGTTAGACATGTTTGTAGATGCCCAAATTTGTTTGAGTTTGTAAAGAACAAAACTGGGAGCCTCGACCTTTGCTTATGGGTTAAAGCAGAAGAAGGGAGAGTCCAAAAACTGCAATTCTTGGGTTTTCTTTTTCTTTTGTTGCTGCTAGGAATGGTGCCTTTTATCAGGTTGGGAATACTGAGTTGCTGGCAGGCAACCTCCTAGGTAGAATATGTCTGATAAGGACAACACAGTAAGGTAAATAGGAAAGTAATTGGATATTTGTGAGTTCTTCCATTATGGGTTACACTGATTATAGGGGCATCCTGGGACTCTCAGGTTCTTGCACCAGTGGTAAGTGAAACCTTCCGTTTCTTGGCAAGCTAATTTTAAAATGCAATCTGGATCATATCTAAATCCTATTTGTATCACTACAGATTTTACACATACACGTCTTATGAACTGTTGGCACAAGAACGTTCCAGATAGTAATATTTTACATTTGAATAATTCTACCCAAAGGAAGTGTTCACTATTTCATATTTTTCTATAGCTATTAAAGCTGAGCATTAGGACCCAAATTCACATGGGTAAAGTGGTGTCTATGCAGTAGCTATGCTACAATTTTGACACCAAAGGACTCAAAGCAGCCCAATATTCCCCTTCTCCAGTGGCAACAAAACTCAGTAAGTACCTAAAACTCATCTGGATTTCAGTGAACCCTATGCGCCTAAACTTGGATGTCCATACATGCATAGAGGAGTTTGTGCCTTGATAATTAGGTGCCTAGCCCATGCCTAAGTTCTCTCGTGAATTAGCTATGAGACAGTACAGTGAATAGTTTTGCCCAAGGCTCTGCAGGGCTTCAGCCAGGTAGTTGTGCTCAGTGTATATCTGGTCCACCCTGAAAGTCTTGAGTTCAGGATGAAGTACAACAACCTCATGACCTTTCACTCAAGAACCTGGCTGAAGTTGAAGTGGGTGGTGATGTTCACATTTTATAATTGTCAGGTGTTTGGGGAGCTCACCAAGGGAGTAGGAGACCCAGTTTCTGGACCTTCTGAGCCCAAGAGGACACAAATATACATCTGCCATCTCTCAGAAAAGGGTCTCCATAGACAAACTTTAGAAGACCTTGGTTGTGTGGGTACCTCCTAGCCCTCAAGCAGGGAAAGGGGAATCCCGGGTCCCACTCCCTGGATGGTGTCTGCATTTTCCCATCAACAGTCATTGGGTAACAACCCAGAAATAAACTTGGGAACAGAATCCAGGTTTCCCCTGCTCAAAAGCTGAGTGCCTTAACCACTAGGCACAAGGACAGGATGCCTCTTGCTTACTCTCCTTCTGTCCCGTGGACCTTGCCTTTTGGACTGCACATTGGCCATGCGTCAACAGGTAAGTTGAAAGACACCTACAATATGTAACTACCCTCTGAGGGCTGGGAACCTAATTTTCAGTATGTTGAAACCTAAATTGGACAATGCTGAGTGCTTCTTTGGATTTGGCACCAGGACTTGATGTATAGAGGGAGGCCAGGTCTGCTGCTATACATTTATGAATGAAACCTCACAACCCCCCATTAAAAACAGCCCCACAGCAAGACACAAGGGATTCAGTGTTGTAATCTAGTTCCCAAAGCTTCAAGGCCTATGCTGTAACCATGCAATGATACTGCCCCTTCAGACCCCTTCTCCTGTCTTTTTAGTCCGTGAATATCTCCATGGTACTCAATCGATACCGTTCAGCAAAAGCTTGGATGTTTTGTTTCCTCTCAGTGATAGTCTGCTGCATTTTTCAGCCTTAGCACTTGGTGAGACACATAGATTGTAATCACCCCAGGGCTCACTATATGTTTGTACAGCATCTAGCAAAATAGAGATGCTAGAACAATAAATAAAAAGAAACTAATAATATATGCTGCTTGCATCAAATTATATCTGGGTGGAGATGTCCATACATAATGCATCCCTGCCTTCCTACAAAGGCCATCAGGAATCTTAGAAGTGAATGGTACATTTCGTTGTTATTTCATGAACAGGTGAGCGACCAACTCTCCCTCAGATGCATACTAGACTGAACCGATGATTAATCTGCATAACTAACAAAAGCATGCAGTTATTTCTATGCTAATGCGACTGTGTTATTAAACTGCATGGCACATTCAATACAGAGCAAGATGTCTTGCATTTGGTGCCAGGATGGGCCAGCTGGGATCATTTTCACCTCCAGGAAGCAAGGTGTCGGGTTCAAAAATACAACTGGGAACTGGATGGAAAGAACGTAGGGGAGGAAAGGGGAAGGGAGTGATCATCTAGAAGAAAGACTGCTTTTGGGGCTCTTTCGAGAAAGTACTTAAACACATGCTGGAGTCAATATCCGTTAGTATTTAGCACATGTTTTGAGCCAAGTACGTGCTTAAGTAGACTATTTGACTATTAAATGCGGCCCTGAGCGAGGTCCTATTGTTGTACATCGAAGTAAAAGCTGTCATGGAACTTTTTTAAAGAGGCTAGGATAATGGCTCACCGTTCGGAGTCAAATAGCTTCTTATATCCAAGGCAATGCGTGAGCTAATGTTGAAGCAAAATGGCTGCTCCAATTGCAGTGGCGTTATGCTCTCTGTGTCACTGATTTTGAAAGCTCTTTGCAAGACTTTGCAATAGCAAGAAATGTTCTATTGCAGTATATTAAATCTTAAAGTAATTAAGAGTGCATCTTTTTAGAGAGCTTGCGTCCATCACAGTGCCCCACCTGCTAAATGACACCAGAAGATCAGAAGTTAAGACCGACAACGATTCAGAGATCTATAAATGCCTTCCCATAACAACACCCTGAGCTGCTGGAGGTAACAGGCAACGGAGATAACCCAGCTGGTGCTACTTGCTTTCCAAAGCTATAACCCTAATGCGATCCAGGGGGAGAAAGTAAAAGAGATTTGTTACCAGTGTTGGACTTACCCTCATCCACAAGCAAAATGTCATGGAGCTGAGGCCAAGGAGATACAGTCTGTCCAAAAAAATAGCCTGCAATATGCAAGGGAAATCCTGAAAATCATCTCCTTTTTTGTTAGTAAACTATCCCTCATGGCTGCTAGTCCTGCTGCACCATCTGTTAACTGCATTACTGACCTCGCAAAGCAAGTGACAGTCATGTAAAACAAGCAATAGATGCATTAGTAAAGCTAGCCATTTCCAAGGTAATTTTTACAAATATATATGTGTGCGTGTGCGTATATATATATATATATATATATATATATATATATATACACACACACATATATATATAAAGCAAGTTTACAAACAACGCTCTTTCCCCCCAGAGTCTTTGCATATTTCCAAGTGCCTCACATGAAAGGAATGTCTTTAAGGGCTATGAAATATTCAGATCCCTTTTATTTTTCTCAGTTGTCCTGTATTTTACTGCATCTCTTGATTCCAGATAGGACAGAAAGGAAATTGCAGAGAAATCTTGAGAAAGGCTTCTATTTGGGGTTGTTGGTTTTTGTGCTGCTCTTTTTGCTTTTCTAGTTTCTCATGTCAACTAGGAGGAGCTGAAATCTAAAAGGAAATCGTGTGGGGTCAAGAGTTTTACTTTGGGAAGGGGCTGCCTTTTTGAGAAGTTTTTGTGTTTTGTACATGAGGTTAGAAGGCTCACTGAAGGTTTTGGATAATAACAATGATGATGATGATGAAGATGATGTCAATGCTATTGTTATGCATTAGATATAAAAATACATTTTCCAGACCCTATGGGTCTGGATACTCACCCTGGGTATGATTTGCATATATATCAAAGCTTCTGTTGTGCAGCCCTTCTTCACATTGGCAAGTTGTCCCATTCAAGTTGTAACCTAGCCCAAGCCAATTATTCAAGGCAAAATCAAACCTGCGGCATTTGAAGTTCATCCATAACTTCATTCCACCTCTCAAACCTTAATAAAAATGCTCCCTTCCTCCTGCAATCCAGCATTACCTGCATGGAGCATAAACAGGGGCGAGAGTCTGACTCTGCTGAACTCAATAGGAATTTAGCCATTGACTTCAGCAGGACAGTGATTTCCCCTCAGGCCAAAAAGCAGGTTCACTTTCAGCCCACCATCATTTTCCATCAACAATGATAAGATAAATGCAATGCAAGTAAAACTCCCTTTTGTAATGCTTGGATGGCCAGCAGTGCTTTTACCTTGGCTCACCTAAGCTCTAAGCAAATGTAAATCAAACCCTGTTGCCTTGTGCTGAAGCTGTACTCATGGATATGATAAAGGAACAACATGGGATTTGCATACAAATTCCAGATATTGTAATTAATTTGATTGATGTGGTATTCCATGCAAAAATGTAATTAACTATTGTATTGTCTGATATATTCCCACCCCCAAAAGAGACCTAAAATGAAGGTGTGTGCTATATACTGAAGCTATATAAAAACAACACACGCCGTTATTGTAATAAACATTGATCAAAAGTAAATCAAATTTATGCTACAAACTTTTAAAATTTTCCTTTTGAAGAGGGATGGGTGTCTTTTATGCATAGAAGTGTATTCTCCACTGGAAAATATGGCGCACACTTTTCATCAGAGGCCTTTTCTATATCTGTACAAGTTTTCACCATCATGCTCAAGGCTGAGCAGTTTTCTTAAATACATGAATTTATCTTCTCAGCATCCTTCTGGGGTAAGGCCAGGGTGTCCTCCCCATATTATAAATAAGAAACAGAGGTAGAGAGTGATAAGTTGACTCACCCAAGGTCACACAGAAAGACTGTGGCGGAGGCAGCAATAACAGCACTCTTATCCCCTGGGTCCCAATGCTGTTCATTAACCACAAGACCTTAAAGCTGTTGTTTCTGTGCCTGTGTTTATCAATTAAAAAGTACAGTACAACTGGGATATTATAAATGAGTTACGCATTTACTGATCACTTAATTATAGAAGTAGCAGCTCGCAGTGTATTATACATCTGAGCTCTAGCAGTAGGAAGGTCAGATCTTCTCAGAGCTCAGGACAAAGACATTCCTTCCTCCGTTATAATATGTATTCCTCTTAGGTTTCTGTGCATGCAGATGAAGAGCAAGGGGGTTATTTCAAAGACACCAATGAAAAGGAGGCATTTTGGATAAGTGTGGTTCACATAATCCCTTGTGGATGCATTTGGGAATGGATTCCCAATTTTTTTTTTTTTTCAGGGTGTTGACAGATCTCTGTAGATCCACCGCAGGAAATTATTCCATGATGAGTTTTACCTCAAGACACTTATACACACACTTCCTCAGTATAAATAAGCCTGCAGGAAGCAAAGTTCCCCAAACCATAGCACACAGCCGTTCTCAACAGGCCTTCAATGCACTCAGGAGTGAAGGGAGAATATGCTTTTCTTTTCTTTTCATATCCCTGCCCTGTATTTTTCATGGGACAACATGCATAGCCTGACTGAGCATGCTCATCAGAACCAGAGCAGGAGACTTGAAGCCTGGATGTGGCTCGGCGGTGTTGTGTGAATGCCACAGGGCACACCGATCTGATTTCTCTTGGGTAACTGCAGCCTGGGATCAGGGTTCCCAAACCCGCTCTCCAGAGCCCTGGTACAAAGGGAATGAAATGGGGCAGTGAAGTTTCTCCATTTGCACACAAACTTCTAGTGTGGCCAGAGGATGTTTTATTCCAACTCTCAGCGGGAAACACTAATTGATAAGCAAGACCCGTGAGTTCCTGCTTCAGGATACTATTGGTGTGCTTGGTGGTACTTCTGCTGTCTTCCAGGGAGTGGCTCTAGCTGGACCTGGCTGCAAGATGCTACTAAGTATGGTCCTTGCCATCTTTGATCCTGCTGCCTCCCTTCCAAAAGTCATCTATTAAATTGTCCCCCTTACCTTTCCTTGGTATCAGGAAAGGGGAGCAATTTAATAGACAATTTTTGGAAGGGAGCCAGCAGGACCAAAGATGGCAAGGAGTGTACCTTTCTTTCCTCGCTCAGCTTGTTTTAGCTAGAAATGAGAGAGGAACAGGTTGCACATGGTGCCATGTACAGTTCACTTGTGCCTACACACTGGCCATGGCAAATTCCCCTCATACAAAATCTCCAGGCTATCATCTTTTATCCTGCAGACTGTCACCTGTGACTCTGACTTGTCTCTCGAAGTCCTCACGTGGAAGCTGATGTCCATCCGGCAGATTTCTGCATCCCCTCAGCTACCCAGCTCACCCAAGCTATCATCATCCCTTGATTACTGCAATATCCTTCTCTATGGCTTTGCAAAATGAAATCTAGCCCCACTCCTTTCCACCTTGAGCATGACCTTAAAGATTATTTTCCCAACGCCATTGCTCTGACCATGTCACCCCTCTTACACCAGCTACTTTCCCTCATTTGATCAGCCCAGGATGCCATCTTCCTTCGTCCACTTGTTACGTTATCAAGCAATCACCTTCTGTTTTTTTGGTTTTTTGTTTCCTCCTTTACTGCCCCTTAGTCTTGGGAATGAACTATGTCATTGCTTTTCTTGAGACCCTGACTTCAGTCTCTTCTGCCCCCATGCCTGGAAATAACAGAATAGAGATTCAATCAAATCTGTGCAGAAACATAATAGCACTTAGACTCATCCTGCTTTGTCTCACAGCTTTCTTGTACTCAAGCACCTTTTCATATCTCGGTGTTGTCTCTTATCCTATACTGAAGGGGCCATCTTGTTGTATTCACTTTGGGTAGCTCCCAGAGCAAGGGGCCCTGCCTTTGACAGGGTACCCAGGGAAAAGGACTAGCAGTAATAATTGCATCAAAAGTTGACCATCCCCTGCCTTGCCCTTAATTGTGATTCCCCTGAGAAACAAGTGACTCAGAGGGATGTTCAAGTTGCACCACAAGTCCCAGCATCTGTTACCTAGGTTGACTCTTGATTCTCGGAAAGACGAGAAGCAGGCTGGACGGCTCTGTGGTTAAAGCTCTGTGCTACGATGCAGAAAACCTGACTTCAGTTCTTTGTTCTTCCACAGACTTCCTGTGGGCCAGTCCTACAATTCATCTCCGTGTCACTTCTCCATCTGTACAGCCAGGATAACACCGCTTCCTTTGTCTCGTTAGATGGTGAGCTCAGCAGAGCAATGGCTGTTGCTTACTCGGTGTCTGCACATTGTGCTTGATGGCCTGATCAACCAGGCCCCTGGATAGTGCTGCTGTTAGTACTACGGCAGGGCTCAAAGACCGTAATGTACTGGGGACTGTAGAGGAAAGCAAAAAGGCAGTGAAATCTTAGTTCTGCAGCAGGCTGAGGGAGAAACAGCCATTTTCGAGACTCAATAGCACTTTGTTACTAGCAGTGTAAAAGAAAAAAAAAAAAAAGATTCAACTGCTTCTGAAAAAAGTGAGTTTGAAGCTTTGAGTGTTACAGCAGGTCCTTTGCATCGCCCCACAGGTGACAATCAAGCTCCAGTCACCACTCAATTCAATTTGTGTGGATGTGTCGACATTAAACAAAATAAACAAATAAAGTCGCATTTTCAAGACAGAACCACCTTGATACATGTGTTGTTTGAATACAGATTTTCGAGGGGTGTATGGGATGTTGTTAATTGTGGGGAAGGGAGGAGAAGTTCTCTGGGATTCAGTCTCCTCCACTTCAGGACAGATTCCTTAAGTGAAGTTGACCTCTTCCTCATCAGATCAGTGGTTGGAAAACAGACCGGTACCCCAAGGAAAGCCCTGCCACTACAATTATGTAAAGGGCCCGTATGGGCTTGGCATGCTGTTTTCCAACAGAATTTAAATGAAATAGCTATTCATTTTTTACTCCCTGTAAAAGGTATTCACAGCGTGGCTGTGGGAGAAGTTATGCAGTGGAGTATTCTTTCTGTGCAAAAAGTCTGGTAGTCTTATCACCTTCAGTCTCATCCTGACACATGGCAAGTGGCGAGAGGAGAAACCTTTCATGTACATTGTAATAACTTCCAGCAGCTACCTCTGCTCAGTCCTTAAAATGTCAGAATTTCATGGTCTCATACCTGCTAACAGACACAACTGTGCGTTGTCCCTGTAGAAATGCATGCACAACATCTCCAAACTAATCTTCTTCCAAGGGACATGAAACACAGTGTAGTAGGAGCAGGATAATGCCCAGGCAGGTACTTCTGCATGCGTCTAGTGCAGCTGAAGACCTATTTAGGCACCTTTCCTACTTAGTGGGTGCATCTACATGTTCATTAATGAACTGTGGTTATTGCACATTAAGTTAATTACTTGCATAACCAAGGACTAAATCAATGGGCCATCACGGGTGCTCCTGTGCAGCAGCACCAGCGTGCAGGTTTTTCCAGATGCTAACTGAGCACTAACCTAATACTACTGTGCAGCAGTGTATTAGCACGGGTTGTGCCCAGCACCATACTGTGCAGTGTTATTAGGACACAGGTTAGCATCTCATGTGGATGCACCCACTGTCCCACAGTGAGAAATCATTAATTCCTACTTCATTTACTAAGACCGTAAAATCCCAGGTTTTAATATTCTGTGATTTGACTTTCTTTCTTATTATTGTTACTTGTTTTGGGCTGATTAGTTGGTTGTAAGCAGTAATTAATGGCAGGATTCTGATTGTCCTGCTTCTGGTGGGTAGCACCAGACTCCACCATTGACTTCAATAAGATGATAATGCCATTTGTGGGGTAAGATAATGCTTAGCGAAAGGAACGGTGATGGGATATGTCACACTGGCTGCTCTGCATGCCATTTGTTGATGCTGGGGTTCTCAACAGGGCTCCAGTGGGACTGGGAAAAAAGACCGTTCAGATAGAAATTGCCATTTGTGTTGGGCTCACAACCAAATATCCATCCTGAGTATATTCCCCTTCCACCCCACCACATAATTTCAGTAGGAATCACAGATGCGTGGCAAATGTCAGAAGCTGAACTGATCATGATGTGGCATCAACACAACTTAGAATCATAGAAAATGAAGGTTGGAAGCAATATTCCCTCTAAGGAGCAACGGTCCATGAGCGCACCACCTCGGTCCGTGAGCGCGCCGCCTCAGTTTGCAGTGGGACAGTTATCAAAGGGGCTGGGTGCTGGGGGCTGGAGGCTGGGGGTCGGGGCCTGGGGCCTCAAGCCTGGGGGCTGTAG
>NW_017728909.1:16507704-16515606 GCF_001723895.1 Crocodylus porosus | reverse complement strand
CCCTCTAAGGAGTAGCGGTCTGTTTACCTGCTGCCTCGGTCCGGTGTGGGACACTTATCAAAGGGGGCCAGAGGCTGGGGGCTGGAGCTGGGGGCTGATGTGGGCTCAGCCAGCACCAGGGAAGTGCTCTGCTCCCCCATATCAGGGCTGGGGCATGGAGTACTTCCCCAGAGCCGGTGAAGCCCGCACCAGCCCCCCAGCGCCAACCCCCATCCCTGCCTTGCCTCACCTCGGGGAGGAGTAGCTGCCTGCCCCGAGTGAGGCGCCGCCAGCTCTGGGACACTGCAGGACGCTCCCCCCTGAGGCCATGCAGGGGAGCAGAGCACTTCACCAGAGCGGGCAGAGCCCACGCCAGGCTCCCACCCCAGCCTCTCCTGGTGCACAGCCTTGAAAAGGCTGGGCATGGCCACACTTTTAGTTGTGCACAGCTCTGCACACACGTACCCTAGAGGGAACTTTGGTTGGAAGGGACCTCAGGAGGTCATCTAGTCTAACCCCCACCATTCAGGACCATCCCCAACTAGATCATCCCAGAGAAGGCTTTGTCTAGCTGGTCTTAAAAATGGCCAAGGACGGAGATTCCACCACCTCTCTGAGGGTGCATCTACACGTGCGCTTTAATGTGAGGTAGCCTAGTTTACTGCACATTAAAACATCATGTCAAGAACTGTGCTTATATGCTAATGCACAGCAAAAATAGGCTACTGCACATTAAGCATCACTAAAAAAGCGTGCACTTTTGCTGTTGCACAGTAGGGCAGTCTAATGAGCATTTCTTTAGTATCTCACATTAGACGGCACCTATACACGAGTGTGGAGGCTGCTCCAGTGTGCTGGAATCCCACACTCGATTAATCGAGTCTGCTGGAGTGCGGCAACTGCCAGCCTCCAGCAGCCTCCTGTATCTCATGTACCAGCATCCCCGTACTTAGAAATGGTGGAAGGGGCATCCCCGCCACCATTTTTAAGCATGGAAGCTCTGATACACGAGATGCAGTGACATTTTAATTAGAGTGGGTCTTTTTGGAGTGGGTCTTGGAGTCACTCTAATTAATTAAAGTGCCCCACCCTCTTGCCCCTCTGGAGGATGTTTGAAAGTGCCCAGAGGTACTAAATTTAATGTGCAGTAGCAAAAGTGCATTAATGAACATGTAGATGTGGCCTGAGTAACCTGCCCCACTGCTTTACAACCCGCCTCACAAGAAAGCTTTCCCTTTATAGGATCCTTCTTTTTACACTTGTCATTCCAGAACTCAAGGAAATAAAGATCATGTTTTTTCATTGATCCTGTCTATTGAGAGCCAAAGCTGATAGACATGTCTTCTAAGAAGCACCTTGATAAAATCTTAAGCTCGTGTTGTAGACCTCTTCATTACTTACATTTGGAGAGGTTTCACACCGGCTTGTCAGAGTCCTACTTCAATTTTTAGATCTCCTTAAATTATGAACAGATGGATAGACACTCAAAGGCCGTGAGAAGTCAAATTACTTACTCCAAATTTATCTCAGTTTTGCCTATTGATGTCTGCTACTATTCCGAGATAGTTCACTCAGTAGGTGGATTTTGCAATACCTTAATGCTAGGCAGAAAGTAATAGATTATTTGCATTTTAGGACATGGTTACCTTCTATAGACACAGACAAGTGAAACCTGTATCATTAGAGGTCCTACCATAAATTGTCACTGGTGTAGTTCAACAGACTGCGCAACTTTACCTTGTTTTAGAAATCTGCTAGTTTTTGTACATCACTATATTCCCATTAAAAAGGTATAAATATTTCATCTGTCCATGTACTACCTAATACCTGTATATTAGCTCTGCACCTCATCCTACCATCAAACATATTGGGGCTGGAATCCTCATTTTTTGGTGACATAAGTTGCTGCTATAAGTTAGGTGTCATAGTCAGGTTATTCAACAATCATCCATAAAGTTGGAAGCATGGGAAATATCCAGTCTAACATTGTGATGTGAAAATCAAGAGGTCACTGTGGGTTGTCAGTCTGCAAAATTAAGTAAAATCTTGTAACAGTTCAAAGACCCCTAAAGCTTCCATTTATTATGTGTTGTTTAATCTACACATATGCATCTAATCTTTTGATATACTTAATACATACAAAATGGTTTAATCTTGTGCAACGTTGACAGGTAGAGCGATGTACAAAACACATTTTTACAAAACTAGTTAAGAAAGACGGAGGGTAGTTTTGTACATTAGAAACTATTACCAGAATAAGCATCCACGACTGAGGAGAACATACTCTTCATGTGGCTGCTAGTATACCAGCACAGACGGTACAAAAGATACACTTGAAAAGCACATTTTTCTGGAAAGAGCTTCTAACAGTTTCTGATGGCACCTCCACGTCAAGGATCCAAACCTTGTTTTTCTTGGGGTTTTTCTTTTTTGATTTATTTATTTTTCACAACTCCTTTAGAATTTGATATTTAGGTAAGTTCTTCCCAATTTAAGCTATCGTTCTCTTGGCACAATTGGTCTGGCCTAGC
Source organism: Crocodylus porosus (assembly GCF_001723895.1). Classification (NCBI taxonomy): domain Eukaryota; kingdom Metazoa; phylum Chordata; order Crocodylia; family Crocodylidae; genus Crocodylus; species Crocodylus porosus. Next base: position 16,513,096 of record NW_017728909.1, on the reverse strand, counting down.
ACTTGATCCAACTTCCAGTAAAGTAATGGAAGGATCGTGTTGATAGGAGATGGAAGAGGCCACAAGATGGTAGGTTTATTCTCTCTTTATACGGCTCAGCATGCTTCCCAGACTCTAGGCGTAAATCACCAGCATCACCACTGGAGTTTTCTAGTTGCAGAATGACACAGAGAATGTAGTATTTGACTTAAAATTTGTGGTCTGATTCAAGATATTGAAACTATTGTGCTATTAATACATAAATTGAAAACCTGAAGTGAACATAAATTATTGGAGTGTAATTTACATTTTATAATGCTTGGCCATCAACAACTTGATACAAATTTTTATATCAACGGTAACGTCACTTTATTATTTCATTCATGAGCTCCTTTGATCATCTGTATATTGCTCTGTCTCTCCTTTCATAAATAACAGCAAATAATGGGGCTCCAAAAACACCTTGATGCAGCAAAGTCAATTATTTTTTTTTTTTTAATATGTATCTCTTGACTCTGGTCTCAGGCATATAGATTTGCATCACTACACAGCTTCCAAAAATGCCAATGAGTGAAGTATTTACAATAAGATCAGGAGCATGTCCTTGGTGTAATAGGCATGACGTTCTCAGTCTGCAGCTATATCTTCTGAATACTTACGCACTTTGTACACACACACACACACACACACACACACATATACACACACACAGTCTCTTACACGTACAAATAACAGAATCAGTCAACACCCTTTTATTTTAGAGGATTTTTTTTTTAAGGAAACTTTTAAATTATGTGAGGGTTTTTAAATATGTTGTTCCTTTTCGTTATTTTTTCTTGCAAAATGAAATGGAGTTGTTCACATGTTGTGTATTTTTTATGTTTCTTTCCCCCTTCCCCCCCCTCCAGTTCCCTGCTTTGACATCGAACAACAGAGAAGGAACAGGAAAGAAAGAACAGAACAAACATAAAAAAATAAGCTCTATTCGAATTGAATCTGAGACCTTTATTTTTCATAGATTTTTAAAATGTCTTTTCAATGAAAAATAGAAAATATCTGCAACATTGAAACCAAAAATACTTTCTTTGTTTCTTTTGAATGCTTCTAAAGGCAATGCTTGTACGTACAACAATATATGTACCACATCTGTACTGCAGTATCTATAGTTTATAATTATGAAAATTATGACCACTACAGGAATAACGGGTACTGTTTGCAGTCTCTTGTGGCTTTGGCGGAGGTTTTGTTTTGTTTTGTTTTGTCTGAATTGTCCATGCTTATGGTCTGAATCAGACTGGGTTACTCTGAATATTTTCCACAAAAAGTTCGGCCATTTCTGTAACCATGACTACAACGGAAACCCTCGTTTTACATAGCTTTGTGGAAACCCCTAATATGTGACCATGTCATTAGAAACTCCTTCATAACGCATATGCACAAGAGCTTTGAATTAAGACTGAATATTTATAAATATGGTTGAGAATTTGAATGCTGACTATAGGATTAATACTCTTGTTACAACTAATGGGAGCAATGTGTGTAAATCCCATAGCTTTGAAAACCTTAGATAGATAGATAGACAGACAGACAGACAGATAGATAGATATGCAAGCTGTTCCACTAGACCGAGTAGGTTATTATACTTTACCATACTTCTCCAGGAACCCATGAATTTTATCAAAAGGTCCCAAACCAAGATTCTTTATTTAAGCACCCTCAACTGTGACAGCTTCAAGATACAGATCTGAGTTTTGCAGCCTGGCCCCATCTTTAGCTTTCACAGCCATAGCAAAAATCTATTGTCAGCTACAATAGCAAAGGGGAAAGCCATATTTCATGGCAGCAAGGTGACCAAAAGGAAATACTTCACAATAAAGTTGCAGTTTATTGTGAAATATTGTGGTGTTTCCTCTGTACTGAAAAGAGGTCCCTTGCTCTGAGTTTGGAATTAAATAGTGCTCTTTGGAGCAGTTTGGCTGGGCGCAGGTGTCACAAAACACACGTGAAGAACTCTTAAACCTCCCAGATACCTTGTTGATATATCGGCAAAAGTTGTGTCTTATAGTGACCGCTTAATACAAATATTGGAGGTAGTGCTCGAGCAAAGCCCTATGCATGTTCCCTCTAAACTTGGATTTCTATTAATGTTTTCTTTCTCTAAATTGAACACTTAAATGTTCAAGGCCAAAACTTCAGCTCCTGTTTTTCCATTCATGGTCTGTCCCAGCCTGGAAGGGCCGTCAGGCTAGCATAGTTAATGCAGCTCATCTTTTGTAGGCAAGAGGCCGCAAAGCAGGTAGTTTTCACATATTTCTGATTCCAGACTCCCTGGCCACATGTCCCTTACAGCTGGCTCAAAGGAGACCATCCTTTGGACTGGCCAGGCTAAAGTTAAAATTCAGCTGCATGGATCCAAGACATCTCAACCACCCTGCCATCAGGGCCCTATTACCAATATCATTAAAGATACTGTTAAGTGTGATTAACCAATGAGACTGGAGTACACAAATGAACTGGAATGAAGACGTAACCTTCTCCTCACTTCATAATATGACCTGGCAACAATGAACTGTTCCACCAAAGGCTGGATGTGTCTGCTTCTCAGTGCAAAGCTTCCCAATCTAAGGGGAGAGTTTGATCTTGGAAGTATAGATATTTCAGAAAGTTTTATTCCTCTAACAGCAAATCTTTAATTAAATAGGATATTGTAAAATAAATAAATTCATCTGTAAACATGCCGGAGGGCAGAAGGACATGTTTTTTATTTATATGATTTTAATAAAAGATATGTTTCTTGTTAAATCCCTGTGTGAGCTATCTAATACATAAAATCCTGCACAACAAAGTGGTGAATAAGTCTATCCACTAGAGTTTTGACAAACTTGATGTTTTCAGTGCACTGTGATACTTGATTCCCTTTTTTCAGAGCATTTCAGATAGAATTTAATAATATGGAAACATAAGCATTGCTATCCTGGATCAGACCAATGGCGTTTCTAGTCCAGTATCTTATCTTTGACAGGAGAGAAGCACCAGGGGCAAGAATCTTCTTTATTGGCAGTAGCTTAGTAAGCTGTCCCGAAGGACATTTTGAATGGAAACCCAAGTTACTGAGCATGGTCTACCCATGAATCATGTGTTTCTACATCCCATCAATAATGATTTCTTTTTTTTACCATTATCTTAAAAACAACAAAATAAAAGAAACAAACAAAACTCTGGAAATTATCATTCTGCATATCCATGTTGAATCCCTCTTGTGACCTGAGGAAGGTCATTTCATACCTGGAAGCCTTTCCAACAGCTCTTCCAAATATACTTTGTCCAGTAAAAAGATATGACAGAAAATCCTTGCCACTCATACATTTTCTGAACCATCATGACACCGGCAACACTCCAACCCCAGTCTCTCTTGCTAAATCCTTGGCCATAGATATTTTGTGGTTGCAGTCTTATTACACTGGGCATAAAAAAAGCATTTTTGTTTTAATTGGCTTTCAATTTGTCACCTTTCAATTTCATTTAATGTCCCCTTATTCTTTTTTTTTATGAGACCAGAAGGTCAGGAGCTCCTGATTAACCTTCTCAAGATCAGTCATTATTTTACATACTTTAATTGGGTCCCCTTTCATTCATCATCTTCTTTGGGTCCCTTCCTACTCTTATTCTTTCAAATCCTTCTTCATATAAGAGATTGTCTAATGCCACTAATAATTTATCTCACCCTTCTCAAAATCCTCTCTATTTCTCCAATATGCTTCTTGGGATGGACTAGCCATGGCTGCACACAAAAATTCAGGAGGAATCATGAATGTAGGAGAATGGTGTGAGCCTGTTAAGGGGACTATAAAATCTTAACTTCTTCCTGACAGCAAATATATTCAGAAGCATAACATTGTCTGACATGGGGTTGATAATGTGTGTGGATTACCACTTGTAAAGTTAATTCAGGGTCCACACTCTGGTTTCTCACAATTTGAGCCACAATAGGTTCACCCACAACTCAAGATCCTAAAAGTCATGGGTGGAATCACATGCCTAGTGAATACTGGGTGATTTGGGGTACATTGCTTCTTCTTTCTATTGGTCTGTCTGTCTATATAGGTGTACATGCACACACAGATGCACGCGCGCACACACACACACACACACACACAGACTCAATGCAAATTAACAAAAAAAGCCATCTCTGGGAATATTTTGCTTAGCCAACTGGAAGTCATGAACCAGGACGTCCCAGTTAGGTTCCAGGACATGGAATAAAAAAAGCATTAATAATATGTATACAGAATATTAGCTTGGTTGCTGTCTTAGCTGACATCTGGTCTTAGATTAATAGATGTTTCTGAGAAATGTCCTTCTGTGGGACATGTCATACTAGTCACCACCCTGGAAAAGATAGCCACAAAAAGGAACAGAGTAGATTAGACCTTTAGAGTTCAGCTATGCTCAGAGAGCAAGAACCCAGGTTTTTTTAGCTCTTGTCCAATAGTCCCCTAGCTCTACATGTTTCTGATTGCTTATGGATGTTTTGGTTCCAAACACCAAGAGTAGAGTTAAGATGCATTTTCTTTTTTTCCCCCACATGAAACAACTAGACTCCTCCAGTTTGTCCACATTTTTCTTTGATTATTTTTTCTGACAAAACATTAAAAATTGTTTACAGAATGGACAGTCCCCAGTTTTTGCTGGAAAAAAAGAGAGGGGTTAGAAGATTCTTCCCCCACTCTCCTTACAAGGGGATTGTGAAAATTCACAACATTAACTATAGAAGGAGCCACTAGCTTCTTGCTGTAATACTAGGCAGACATTTCCTTAGGATCACATGCTATTTAAAGTGTTTCATTTTCTCCATGGTACAAGCAGAAGCCTCATCAAAACTGTGAATTCCAGATAAGCTTTTATCAGACTTTTGCTGTAGCCATCTCAGAAATGAGCTGTCATCAGCAAATTTAATCTGTCTCTGACTGCTTTAATTGTTAGCACCTTCCCTGCCAAATCCTTCAGAGTCCTCATAACATGGAAAGTTTTGCTAAGACTTTTAATTCCGTCAGCAGAGATTGCATTTTTTTTTCCATATTTACAACTTACACAGTTAAATCGGTGGAGGACCTTGATTGAAGCGCTAAGTTATGGAAATGCAGCTGCATCCATAGTATTTAATGCTGGAGATGGCATGTGCAGCTGTGAGAGCTTTGGGAGAGTCCTGCTTTGGAAATAAGGCTCTTGGAGATATTTTATTTTTATTTGGAATGAGGATAAATAGACACAGACTTTCTTCCGTGCTGTGTGTCATAGCATTTTATTGGCTCTCTGTACAAATAATTGTAAAAAAGGCAGCTCATTCCTCCCATCATAAAGACAGGAAGGATCATGATTTGCTTAAAGCTATTGCTTTAAGCCTCAGCTAGGC
>NW_017728909.1:16504755-16507588 GCF_001723895.1 Crocodylus porosus | reverse complement strand
TCATAATTCTTTGTACTTAGGCCTTAGCCTGATTCTACCCCACTCAGATACCTGGTAGATTTGCTGCTGACCTAAGTGGGAGTGAGTCAGGTCCTTAGCATCTTTGTGGGCAGCTGCTGGGTTGCTGCCTGTCTCTGACTCTTAAATTGCCCTCACTCCTACATTGCCCCCTTCATCCCAGATCATGCCTCTGCTACCCCAATCACCTCCTCTGTCCCCCTCCACTCTCCTCCCCCCCATTCCTGAATCACTGCCCTGAATCACTGCCCTGAGATGAGCCCAAGATTAGCAGAGGCAGGTGGCTGCCTCTCCTTACATGCTCCTGGGGCCCCTGCAGTCCACTCCAACCCTTTGTGCACAGATCTGAACCCCATCTGGCCTTCTGGGGGGAAGCAGTGGGGGTGGAGGGGCAAAGAGCTGCTGGGCAGCTGTGGTAGATGGATCTGGGTGCATGGGGTGGCATGTGCTGCAGGGAAGCTAGAGGCAGGCATGAAGGTAAAACACATTCCCCTCCTGCCTCATCGCATCTTGCTACCACCATCATCACTACCACTGCTCTTGGGCTGACTGGGGTGCTAGGTCAGCAGTCCAAGTTTAGAGGGGCAAGCGGAAGTCAGAGGGGCAACCCAGGGCAGGAAGGGCTGATGGGAATGGATAAAGAAAGGATCTGGGGGCTGATGGGGGCAGAAGAGTGATTTGAAAGTGAGGGGGGAATCCAGGTGGTGCAAGGGGTTCCTACTCTCCCTCCTCCTTGGCCTACGCTGAGGCTAGAGAGCTGGCAAGCAGGGCAGGCATGAAGCAGATTGCAGCCCCTACCCATGTTCCTGCTCACCAGCCTTCTTGTAACAACTCGGAGAGTATGAACCCTGAATCTGTGACTGACACTAGCACTAGTTAACCTGAATAACATGCCTTTGCTTTAGCACTAGCTAACTCTGACTTGCAATCTCACCCTAAGAGGTAGGTGGACACAAGGTAATCCTGCTTACAGGTTACAGAACTGCTTTGGTGCTTGCATTCACTAGGCCAGGGGTATGCATACTTGAGAAGGCCCTAATGGGTACACACGGGTGGGTGGGGACAGAATATCAGCATGCACCATCCCGTGGTGCCATGCAGGTGCCACCCACCTGGCCAAATGCAGTGGGTGGGGGAAGCTTGCATATGGTGGATGCTGCCACTTCATGTTCAGCCATGCACTACCCCCCTCCCACACTCCATGTTTGGCAACGTACCACCATTCACTCTCCCCACCCCCCGGCTTCACGTCCAGCCACCGTGGGGTACACTGCTCCAAAAAAGTTGAAAAACCATGCACTAGGCACTTTAACATTTGTTAACATATGTTTGAATATGCTCTAGATACCTAGACCTAGACTGCTGCAAGAGTTGAGAAACAATCCAGACCAATTATCTCAGCACCTTACTCCGTCCCATCAAGACTCGACTGAGACTGAGGGTGAGAGAGGTTCATATGCAACCCAATAGATGATAAGAACTACATTTTTCCCTCCAGTATGAGAAATTATCTGGGATTGGAGGCCTTCCTAACTCTGCCCTGCATCTCCTACTTTGTAGACAAAGGCTAGAGGCTATACAAGCTGATACCATCTCTTGATGAAGTTGGTGTTTTAGCCAACTGAATGCAAGATCCATGAGGCTATAAGGAAAAGCAGCAGCAAGCACATTATTCAATGGCTCAGTAAGGTGGGCACTCCTCTGGGAGGAAGTCCTAGGTTTTGGACCCTGATGTTAGAATTGTAGATGGTTTTTGAAGCAATGTAATGTAAAATGTACAAATTGCCCTGGATTTGCCCTACTGGTTAAGGCATTTTCCTATGAAGCAGGAGATGATGATCTGGTCCTTTCAGGCTGAAGGGGGCCGATACCCCAGTACTTCCAAAACAAGTCATGCTGCCACCATCTGGTCAGTACCAGAATCCCCAGTATTCAGGAAATGTGTTCCCCTCCTGCCCATAATCAGTACCAGCATCACCTAGTCGGCCAGGAGGAGGTTTTACTTCATACAAGATGTAACAATTCTGTCAATTAGTCACTGTATTTAGATAGCATCTTGTCTTCACCACTTAGGCTAAGCACATACAGTCAAAAAGCCTGAGGCTGAATCAATTCAACCTTTGCAGGTTAGTCTGAGCTGCATATACTGAACCAATAAGCAAGTGAACAGACATTCACTTTTGATTCCAGAAATGCAGCCACATGCGTGCAGTGGCCCAGGCTAGAAGCTGGGGGGTGCTGGAGCACAACTCCCTGCTTGGATGGAGCAGACAGCTTGAACCAAGGCTAGCCTGCCCACCTTGCAATGGCGGGGAGGGGTGTTGCAGGAGAGGTACAAAGCATCTTGGGATGCTGGAGGATTGATTGTAAGTTAACTTGGATCTGGAGGGCATCTAAGAGACATGTTCAATAACCTGGTTTAACCTAAATCAGTTAAATGTGATACTACATCCATCCAGATTTATTTTTAACTGTTTTCAGTCATTTTGAAAGTGGTTGAAGTGCAATGAACTTGTGTTGTGCCACACGTTTGAACCAGTTCCTGATTGCTTGTATCCATTTTTTTTTGTAACTTCTGTTCCTAGTCTTTGTATCCCAATGCACCTCCCTCTAAGCCTTCTGTCACATGGTTATGATGCATGAAGAAAGAATTCAAACACACTTCTGCACCTCATGTTCTCTATTGGCTAGCTCTTGGCACCTCCCTGCAGAGGAAGTAGATGATCTGGTTCACCATTGAAAGGCATTTGTGACTCTTCATTTACTGTATAGAAAATCTGTGTATCCAATCCTGCAAATTATAGTTTCATAGTTT
>NW_017728909.1:16500928-16503730 GCF_001723895.1 Crocodylus porosus | reverse complement strand
GGCCACCAGGTTGGTCTGACAGGAAATAAACACCAGGCAGAGCACCACACTGCTCCACACCCCCAGCCCTTGGAAGAGTAGTCACGTCTCTGGGTGGGCTTGAACCACCAACCTTTCAGTTAACAGCCGAATGCGCTAACCCATTGCGCCACAGAGACAACTAGGATTGTCATATTAAAGCAAGGGGCCTAAATTCTATACACTGCAATGCTTAAATGAAATAAGTCATTCACAGAAGTCAATTAAGATAGTTTCCCCACCCGCTCCATTTCACAGACCCTTAGACAGCCCTATTCAGGATGCAGCTGAGGATGAGACAGGCTTTGGGGATGTGTTAATTTGAAGAGTGAAGAGATATTTTATTTTTTCATACTTGAATGAGTAATTCACAGTTAAAAACTTATTTGCTGAATTCCTTGTATTCATTATTCAAAACTATAAGCAAATAGCTTTATGAAACATATTTTCTTATGTGAAGATCTTGCAAACAGTTCATTGCAAATCTTATTTATTTGAAGTTCAGAGTTGTGTTGCTTTGGTTAGTTACAACAGAGATGTGATACTGTTTCTTATTCATGACTGGATAGGTTATAGTTGTAAGTAATATGGCATGAATAGCAAATTTAGAATATAATAAAGGAGTATAAAATGTAAAATTTACTTTAGCAAATATTTGAGTATACAAGCTTGAAATGTTCCTTAACATTTCTACCAGTAAATGTCAAATGCTTGAATGTTCAAGGAAAGCAAACACAAAGCATAGTGGACCCAGTTAAATCAAAATGATTGTTTCAATTTAGACAAATACTTGCAAAGGATCTTTCCCATCTTTTGCTACTGTCTGTGAGTCTTTCTAAAGAGTTTCACTGATGTTGACTGTCTATATATATTAGGAGTTATATGAAGTACATATATATTAATTTCTCCATATAATTATTAAAATAGCCTTATATGGGAAACATTTTTTTCAGTTAAAAAAATGTTCATTTTTATATTTTAAAAGGATTTAAATGATTTTTCCTTCCCTTTGGAAAATAATTTTCCAGTTAGTATCAAATAAAAAAATCTGGTACCATTTAGATGAATTTTCAATTCAAATTAATATGAATCAGAAATTTTAACTTTAATTCTTATAGTTAAAAAAAAATCCAGGAATGTTATGTATGGACATTTTTCATATATTTCCATGTCTTTTCCATATATACGAGCTAGTATTTTAGACTTCATATACTGAGAATCATATTGAACTACTGAAGTCAATAGACATTTTTCTCTCGACTCCTGTGGGATCAAAGGAATGTCCTGAATGACACTGACTGAATGGAGGAGAATTTAATGCCCTCAGAAAAAATGCCACTATTTTCTAAACTTACTTTCCCTGCTTTACTGATATGGATCTAGGAGCCACAAAACGTTAGGCTGCACAGGCTAAAGCTGAATTTTTCAGTTTTCCCAACAGGGAATAAGCAAGCAACATATATAAAAAAAATTCTTAACTTGAAACACATCTAACTATAAACAAGTCACCATTTTATAAATACAGTCATAGCCTACTTCTTTTCCAGGGACATACAAAATATTGAGACAAATAATTCAGGCATATCAAAGCATTGTAGGCCTGGCTGAAAAAAAAAAAAAAAAAGAATAAAGTCCAGTACAACTTTTCTTGAAACCAGGAAAGTGTTGACAGCTAATAAAGTCCCAAAGGAAGCAAAGCCCAACTAACAGTTCTAGTAAATTGTGAAAATCCCCAGAGGAGATACCTGGGGAGTTAACAGAAGCATGAAGATGTTTTGTTTTTTTTTATCTTGTATGAGAAGGTGTCCAGTAGGGTTTGTTGACACCATTACAAGCTCTCATTTGTATCCTTATGTTAAAAATATTGACTGTTTCTAAAAAGCCTCATTCAAAATCTATTGAAGTCAATGGGATTATTTCCATTTACTTCACTGAACTGTAGTTCAGGCCCATAACTTTATGCCTGATACCCTCTTCTTCCTAGTTCCATTTTCTCCATCTCATTTGTCACACCATGTGTTTTCAATTAAATTGTAAATTTCATGGGTCAGACTATAAGACAATGTCTCTTACTACGTGTTCATATATACCCCAGCACAATATGGCCCGAGCCTTTAGAGATTCACTCTTTCCTGAAATGGAAGAAGAGAAAATAAGTGGTGACTTGGTGCTCAAACAGCACCAAGTCAAGAAGTGAGTTGCATGTGCATGCACAAAGGGTAAATTAATCTGCTTATATATACTCAGAGGACCCAATGTGCTAGAAGGTTAAAAATATTGGACTTGGCCTATAGAGACAGTGTTATCTGGAGAGAGAGTGGGAGGAGGAAGCATAATATGGGTCACAATGGCTAAAAGTACAGACAGTCACAAAGCTCGAGGCTGGATCGATTCAATCTTCACAGGTTAGCCCAGTCTGCATATACTGAAGCAATAAGCAAGTGAACAGACATTCATTTTTGATTCCAGAAATGCAGCCCTGTGCCTGCAGTGGCCCAGGCCAGAAGGCAGGGGGCACTAGAGCAGGCCTCCATGTTTGGCTGGAGCAGACAGCTTGGGCCAAGGCTAGCTCACCTACCCAACAAGGAGGTTTTGCAGGGGGAGTGCAAAGCATCCTGGGATACTGAGGACTGTGAATTAACTTGAATCTGGAGGGGATCTATGACAGAAGTTCAATAAACCAATTTAACTTAAATCAGTTAAGTCTGATACTACATCCAAACTGGTTTCAGACATTTTGAAAGTGGTTTCTGTGCACTGAATTTCTGTTGTGTTACACATTTG
>NW_017728909.1:16404895-16499783 GCF_001723895.1 Crocodylus porosus | reverse complement strand
TTTTTTTTTTTTTTTTTGCTCTAGACAATGCAACTCAAAAGTTTTCATGTGTCTCCTTGACAGATACAAACATTATTCCCATTGTGTCCTCACTGAATGAAAAATTTAAAGTGCAGAGCTGGCACCACAAGATTGACTGGATTCTAAATGAACTTTCTGATACTAAATGTAAAACTAGAGGGAACAGAGCACCCGTAATGAAGTGAAATACAAGGTTAAGTATTGGAAACTAATTAGCGAGTTCATCAGCGACAATTCTTTGAAGGTCTGAACTGCTTCCAGAAAGATAAGGGTATATTGTTTAAAAAAACAATTAAATCCCAACCCAGACTCACATAGAATTATTTCATATTCACATGCTAATCCAAAGGCATAGATACACTCAAAATACTAATATCATATGTGTACATATAGCCTGATTCTCCTTTAGCTTATACTGGTATATATGAGGAACAAATTCACTCATGGACACAATGCACTCCTAATGTGAATAAAAGCATGATCAAGCCCTCTATCTATTATACTCCTATTACTAATAATGCTTTATTAGTATTAGCTGTGTGTTGTGGTTGGATCCCTGTCATGGACCAGGACCTGATTTTGGAAGTGTTACATAAAAAAGGAATGAAAAAGAGAGTCCCTCCTTCAGATAGCTCTCTAACCAGAGCTGAATACGTGGGGGCCCAAGGGCCCTGGCTCCCCTCGGGAAGGGGTCTGTCACCTGCAATGAGTAAAACTTTCCACGTGTCCATCATCTTAGGCTTTCCGTGGCAAAAAATTAAAGTTGGCGTCTATGTCTCAAACGCTCCACCCATTCTATTCACCTTGAATAAATGTCCCCGGTAGGATTCGACTGAGTTCAGTCAAGTTGCCACTGGTTTCTACTGATGTAGATGAGATGAGAACTGGAGTCACAAGCCAGGCTTTAGGTTTGATGTCTTGCTTCTCTCTGTGTTACTCAGGCCATGGGAAAGATGGCTGTCAGTGGCTGCAGTTCTCTGCTGGAGAATCCTCGGGCATTCAAAGAAGAGCTGGTGGTCCTGGCTTCTCCTGTGTCACTGTCCCTAAACTGCCAAGGCACCATATTGAGGAAAGGATGCTGGGATTAGGAAAGAGGAGTGATTCTCTGAGGATCGGTCCCTGTTCGTCTTGCTCCCAACCTGCTCTCACTTGCGTGCAGTGCAGGGCTCCACAGAGAAGGAGGCTGAGGTTTAAATTTGGAGTTGGGAGCCAGCAGCCAGCAGTGTCCATGTCATCATCCCTGCTTGATCCTGGAGATATTTGGACAGATATCCCAATAGGAGTTAATGCTGCCTCGGGCGAATGCTAATACTGCTGACTAATTGCCTAAGGCAGCACTAACTCCTGCAGCGTCTCCGCCGCAGCTGCTACTGAACAGCTGTGGGGAGCTCGGCACGACAGCTGCCTGGCTCCTGCTCTCCCTGAAGTCCATGGAAGATGAAGCAATACACAATGGGACTAAATTCCTTCTGAAGTTTCCAAAGATTCAGGACACTCCCTCCAACTACAGCAAGTTAGATACATTTACAGCTTCTTATTTATTTCTAAATAATGGGCAAATGTTGTACTCTTGGACTTTCTTGAGTTTAACTGGGTGTATGCCAATGCTGAATTGCTAAGAATTCTTCCTTTCAAAGGAAAACAGACTATTACAAAGCAGGGGTTATTTGAAAAATGAGGTGATGCCATTTGATGAAGAATGGGCCATCAAAACACACCTCCTTTAAAGAATTATTCAGATAAAAATATATCTTGTGACAAGGTAGAAGAAAGTCAAGTTTCTAATGCTCTGTTGCTAATATTATTGATTGTTCAGCAAGATTCTGGCAACCTTCTGGTACAACTGGAATTTTCTTGGCCAAAACTTTTCTTTTTGTTTTATATGGGTGGAAAGCGCAGATTTGGCGTCACTGAAGCATTTGCATCGTTATGCCACTTTTGTCAAATTGTTAGCATGGGTAATTCAAAACAAAACAGAAATCCAGAATGTTTCCTTTTCAGCTTTAAAAAAAAGGAAACATTTTGATCTTTCAGTTCAAAATGCTTGTTTCATTCCAACACTTCTTTCAAATTTACTTACAAAAAGATTAAAATCCACACAAAATAAAGTAAAATTAAAAAAAAAACAATAATAATTTGTAGCAAAAGAAAACATTTTTGCCCCAATAATTTTTTTCCCAGAACTACCAGTGAAACACAAACACTCAGGTGTTTGCGCTGCTCTGCTCATTTTGTATACTGTTCCTGTTCAAACTGTCCCCCTGAAATCACATGGGGATCAATGGAGTTGCTTAAGGATAAAAATACTACAAGCCAAGCATCTCTTTGTAGTTACAGGACGAGATTCCAATCTCAGCTCCATGAGAGAAAATCTACAGTAACTACACTGAAACCAATTTAACTCAATATAAACGGGTGCATGTACACAAGAGACTTAATGCACTGAAGAGTAATTCTACTGCGTATTAGCGTGGTGGCCAAAACCTGTGCTAATGCGTAATGCATAGTAGATTTAGTCTAATGAGCATTAAGGTCACTAAAAAAGCATTCATCAGCACTAATGCACAGTAGTGCTGATTATGATGCACTAAGTTAATACCTGTCATTACAGGTACTAAATTTAATGCACTGTAATTATGTCACATTAATGAGCGTGTAGAGGCACCCAGTGAGATCCGTTTCTGGCTCTAAGTATTAGGCTGAAATTCAGTCTATCCCAAAAGAAAGGAGGAAGAAAGAATAGGAAAATAGCATTGCACAAGTCTCATACCTCTCTTCTCCTACTGCAGAGCCAGGAGTGAAGAACGTATGGAGGAAAGCAGGGGAATGGTAGGTTTCTGGATCCATCCTCATATTAGTTGGGCAATATAACTGAGCCAGAAGAGGTGGCATAGTAGTGGGTATCACCCACGAGGAGGCCAAGAACATCATGATCATGGATGTCACTATCCCGTTCAAGAACCAGCGCCAAGCCTTCACCGATGCCCAGGCTTGCAAGCGGGAGAAGTATACCCCCCTGGTTAACATCCTGAGGGGCTGTGGCTATGACATGACAGTCGGCGTGCTCATAGTGGGAATTCTGGGAGCCTGGGACCCCAGCAACAAGAGGGTCCTACATGCCTGCTGTGTCTCCTACCGTTATGCCAAGCTGATGTGCTGCCTCATGGTGTCCGATACAAACCGTTGGCCCCATAACACCTATGTCGAACACATCCCGGGACACCGCCAGTACACTGACCCCAATAGATTGACCACCACCGGACCGCCTGAACCCCGCTCTGCACCTGATGGACTCTGAGAGGACTCTTCAACGACAGACCACTCCGCTCCATCCGAAGAGGACCCCTGTGATAGACTTTATGGACTGAGCAACTTCTTCAATCTACCCCCTCCACCATTGCGGACCGTTGTACAGGTTTGTGTGTACTTATCCTCTTTCTCTCTCAGCATTGCAACCTCCTCCCTCCCCTTCCTCCACCCCTGGGCTTAGTTGGCTAACATTACATTTTCTGTAACCTAGTTGCATTCCCCTCCTCACCCCCATCCCTATGTTAGCCTCTCGCTCGGGCACTCTATATTTCCTTTATGGCTTTTTGTCATCTTTTTTGGTTCATCAATCTTAAATTTTACTATTGACATAGGCCAGAACTGAGTTACTAGCCCTGGAAGTAAGTACAAGGCAAAGGTCCCAATAAAGACAGGTCTACACGGTGCTAAGGAGCATGGCTGTGAAAACATGCTCCACTCATGAATGCTGCATGCTGGAAAAAAGAAAAGGAAAACTACAAGAGGAATCGCATAGTGAATGCCTAATGGTGCCTATTTATTTTTAGCATGGGGTGCAAACAAAGTCAGAGCAGGACACGTTCTCAGAGCAGCACCCCTTAGTACCATCTGATATAGTCTACATAAGCCTAACGGGGCAAACTCGTTGGCTAGAACAACCTCCACATGGGGGTGTGACAAATCTCAGTCTCTTACATCATGGGGGGAGGTTGCAGAGGGATGAAGGGCCTTTCTTTTCCCCCATCTTACTCACGTTGACTTACATTTATTTGACTGGTAAGGGAACGCCCCTGCACAGAATGCAGAACGCAGTCACACATTTTTGAAGTCCTGCTGTCAGGTTTGAAGAGTTTAGCCAGCCCTAAGAAAGCACAGTAGCCTTTTAGACTACCTCGAGTGTCTCAACTTTCTACACCGATCAATACGATTTTCCCCCCCTTCCTAACCACATAAGCTGCACAAGGTGAAAAAATGTCACTGAATTAATATTTATTTTGTAACATAAAAGAACCCAGTGCTATCTACCAATAGTCTAATTAATTGGGATTAATTTCATGTGCAAAGTTTGCCTCTGCAGGTGTTGATGGAGTAATACATCAAAGAGGCTTCACCTCTGTAAAAAATCAATGCTAAAGTAACCTTGATTACTGTCTCTGTTGATGTCACACATAACACTAATCAGTCATGGTTTGCACTGAACATTATTATGAACAAATATTATTCGTTCCCTTATTGGCATTTTTCAAGACCCAGGGATAATATTCAGTGCAGTTCTCTAAGAGAAGGTTTTCACCCTTGGGAAATTGTACAGGCTGTAACAGGAGCACATGGGGATGGTTGGAAAGGAAAATTGCACATGCCTGAAAATAGAAAATAAAGGGAATTATGCTCCATGAAACTTGTAGACTCTCTCTCTCCCCATCCCCCTTCCTCCCCTGAATTTAAAGCTGGAAAGTACATTTTAAGCAATGTCAGATTTCTAGAGGGAATGCTTTACAATAGAAGAGTGTGATCTCTGGAGACGCTGGGGCTGAAACACCTGACCTATGAGGTACCCAAACCTAATACAACCAAACAAAACCGCAGAGTGGGAGCACCTGGCTCACCTTTAATAAGGCACTCCATTGATTTCTGTGATTGCTACTTTTATTCTCCAAAGTGAACAAACATTTGTCACCCTCTTCAGGTTGCTTCATGGACCCCTTTGTGTGTGCACACGTGTGTTTTACTACTGCTATGGCTTTTGATGGCTTCCATCATTGCAAATCACACAAGTGTATTAATTCCAGTCCTTCACAAGCTCAGGATCTGATCCAACCCCTGCTGAAATATGCTTGTTGATTTTAATCCATTGGCATCATCTATAAAGGATTTCTTCCTGACTGAAGGTCCACTGCAGACCAAATAAGACTAGATTGCTCACTCCTACTCAGGAACACCAAATGCCAGAAAGAGGTAGTGAGGACGGCTTTGGAGAGGCCTCAGCTAACTCAGAATGGACCTAAGCACACAACCCAGGGTCCTTTCCTTTTGGGAGAGCCTGCATATGTCATTGAGTCTTGGTGTCAGGTCTGCTCCACCTACTCTGATATGCTAAGGCCATTTCTGAGTGGTCTTCACTGGCTAATTAATGCTCTGAGGTGCTCCCAAGCCAGGAATAAGTGGTTGGGGAGGGCAAGGGAATATTTATTTATTTATTTTTGGCCAGTGGCATCCCTGGGATCAGAAGACAGGCCATGTAGGTATACCTGGTGTGGATAAGCTCTGACTTAAGGCATGGCTCTGAGGACCACACCAGGAGAGGCATGGGAAATAAAGTACTTCAGAAATCATTCTTACCCTACATCCCTTATCCTCTGGGTGTTTGTGTGAACAGAGAGGAAATGGAGCTAAGGCTGTGTCCATTTGCTCTGCACTCACTACTCCTTCCTGCTTTTTCTCACCCGTACTCTGCACACATACTCCTGGAAAAAAAACAAAACAAACAAGTTTATGGCTACATTGCCAGACACAAGATGGAAGGAGCCTGAGTAAGATTAGTTCCTAAATTAATTTTGACAGTGTGCATAAGCCAAAGAGTCAATGTTGTTAACATGTACACTAGACACTCAAATATAGTTCAGTGTTGAGTACGGAGGTATCATCATGCTCAGTCCCCTTGCAGATGCACTAGAAATTCAGCATCAGAGTTTGGGGGTGTTTTAATAAGGATACACATGGAAAAATAATCCACTGCACAAAAAAAAAGGGAGGGGGAGAAGGAGGGGAAGAAAAACAAAGTAACCAAATTTGAGTGGTTATGCAAAGCATACGTCAAGACTTTCAAAGCCCTCTTTTCAAAGAAAAGCTCTTGGTTAGTATCTCTTTATTTTCTCAAGCTGTTCTTGGTGGGGAAGAAAGAGATAGTTCTTTTGTTTCATTTTGAGGCATGAATAGTCCATTTCCTCGTCTTTGACAAAACATACCGTCACCAGGAGACAACGAGCTAGGATAACAAAGGTAGAGGAAATACAGCTTTTGTTGATGTCCTCAGGATGCAAAGCAACTGGTCAGTCATGGATGGATGCTTTGGGCTGGCAGGTTGGCCACTACAGCTGTTGCTTTGGACCCTGGCTCACTTCCCAGGTCTGGGATGTCATCTGGCAAGTCTAGTCAGGCTTATGTCCTTTACTGGTGTGTTTTTCTTTTTTTTTCTTTTTTGGGGTTTTATTATAAGATTGGGAAGATCTGGAAAGGCTGTTTCATCTCATCAGGCTGATGCCATGCAGTTCAGTTGGTCTTAAAACCAGGTAAATTTCTAAGAGTAAGAGAAAGAAGAGAGGAAAATAGCAGGAGACAAAAAGGAGCACGCAAGGAAACTGAAGGCAGAACGGGCTCTCACATGCTGTTGGTGCCGCAGTGATCGTTGAACAGCCCTATTTGTGTGCTGACATCAGAGGGGTATGATGATAGGATGATCCTCAATGCTTCCAAACCCCCCCCCCCAAAGATAAAGCCTTTGGAGTGAAATGGTGGCCTGTCAGCATTTTCTCCAGGAGTTTCTTCCTTGTTTTTGAAGAGCCCCATAAAAAGCATGAGAGTCAGAATAGCTCATCCCTTCCTTCATTATTTTGCCCACCATTTAGGCCCAGTTTGTATACATCAATTTTGATGCATTTCAGATCCCACTCTCCTTCTGTTTCCAAAATGAGATTTTAACACATTCCTTGAGTTGCATTGGGAGACTAAGCTATGCAATTTGCCTCCCTTTTCACAAACAAATTGTATTTTTATATGCAAATAGAGCATGTAATAAATGCATATTTACCTCAAACAATTTGGCTAAAAAATCAGGTCAGCCTGGTAAGCCCTCCTTATTACAGCAATTGCTCCCACATGCAGGTGTCTATCTGCAGCACTGTCTAGCCTTTCACTGATTTGAGATCAATTAAAAATTCATTTTCTTCCCTTTCCCCCTGGGGAGCTAAAACAGTAAGAAAATGGCACTAACTCCAAAACAAAGTACTGATCTTTAAGGTTGGTTTCTTTGAAATGCAATTGCATTCTTATCCCAAAGAAATGTTTTTCAGCTGAACAAGATTTGAAGAGAAGCAATCTGTGGTGATAGAGAACAAGTGTAATTTGGGAAGCCCCTTCATTCCAATTTATTGCAATCTTTCCCATCTGTCAGGCTTCTTGAAAGTGGTAAGAGTTCAGCTCTGATCCAGCTTATTTCTACCAAAAAAAACCCCCAACAACAAAACCCCCGCTAAAAGTTAACCAGAGGCCTCAAGGTGACAGAGTAACAGATCTGTGACTGCAAAGACTTCATGGCCAGCTAAATTGCACTTAGATGGCAACTGGGATTGAACACAGGACCTTCAACCTTGTCCTTGGCAAGGAAGGAGAAAGTCCTTGCTCCTTGAGGGTAAGTGAATTTCTGAGTTTGCTGCTTGGTCATTTAATTTCAGTTTTCAGAGTCTGTGGTTCATTGATACTTGTAGCTTGCAATTTGGGGGGCTATGTTCTGTAGAAAGGACAGAGGCCTTGCACTTGAGGGTATAAAGGAGGTTTGGTGCCTTTGATCACAGCTGATGGACACTTAGCTCCTGAAGACAATAAGGGCAGGGCTAACGAAGGCAAAAGGCATTAAAAGAAAAAAGCCAGAAAACCAGGAAGCCAGCCTATGTAGGGCAGTGAATAGTGGGTTTTGTGGGGGGCTTTCCTGGAGGGGTTGAGAAGATGCCAATCTCTTGAATGACCACTGAGGCAACAGGGGAGGTGACCCAAGAACTAGGAGAGATACCGGTGATGACTGCAGAGGGTATGCTGTCCTGAAGAAAACCATTTATGCACGAAGGGTTCCCTAGCAAAGTTCATGGAAAAACAGATGTTTCTACGATTTTCAGTTTCAAAAAGGCAAGCTTTGATAAATTAAGTGAACTAGTTAGTGAAGTCAACTGGACTGATAAGCCCAGGAACTTGGGAGGAAATGTGGAGGAAATTTAAAATGTCTAAGTCACAGAGGGTAAAAGTGTCTGCAACTAGTTTTTCAAACAAGAGGGAGGGAAAAAAGGATGGAAAGAAGGGCTCAGACCTATACAGATGAATAGCCACCTTGAAAAGGGTATTAGGCGTGAGCAGAAAGCTTACAGGTAATGGAAAAAGAAAAGGACTGATCAGCAAAGAAAGCTATGTCTTGGAGGTCAGGAAGTGTAAGGATAAAGTGAAAATTACCAATAGTTACCTTGCAAGGGATATTAAAGCAAATAACAAAAAAAACCCACCAACAGTTTTTCAGCTAGCTACACAAAATGAAAAGAGAACAAGAAAAGAAGTGTGCTGGGAAGATGGGGTAGAGGGTGAAGCTAATATAGGCTTGGCTAAATTAATATTTTCCCTCGGTTTGCAATAGGTGGAACACGGGGGCAAAGGTAAGAAGAATGTGTGTGTACAAGTGGAAACTCCCACATCAGAGGTAAAAGTACAGCATGATGATCATTTGATATAAAATACAAATACGGTCCCTTGGGATACAGGTCTGCCCCTTTTTAGGGGAGTGCCCTAGCCGCTAGCCTAAAGAGCCTTGCTCCCTTGTGGGCTGTGTCTCTGACTTGATGAATCTTGAATATTTTCTGGACAGTGGCGTACCTTCGGTAGGAGGGGAAGAGAGGATCTCTACTTCTACTAGTCTCTGGAACGTGTCTACAAAAAGGTTTATTTCTCTTACAGTAGAGTTTAAAAGCTGGGTCCCCTGCATCCTGTACCGTGTTTTTGTTAAGAGAGGATGGAGCTGGACTGTTCTCAGCGGTGGCAGATGACAGAAGAAGGAGCAACGGGCTCCAGTTGCAGCAAGGGAAGATGAAGTTAGATGTTAGGAAGAACTTTCTCACCAGGAGGGTAGTAAAACACTGGAACAGGTTACCCAGAGAAGTGGTGGAAACCCCATGCTTAGAGGTTTATAAGACCCACTAGACAAAGCCTTGCCTGGGGTGATCTAGTTGGGGCTGATCCTGCTTTGAGCGGGGTTGGATTAGATATGACCTCCTCAGGTCCCTTTGAACCTATGATTCTCACCACGGGGGAGGGCCAGATCATCTGTCTACCAGGATACCCCTTAGTGTAACTAGAAACAATGGCCACACACTGACAGAAAGCAGATTTTGGCTGGACATGAGGAAGAACTTCTTCCCCGTTAGTGTTACCAGTGTGTTGTGGCCATGACAGCTAAAGGCCTGGTCCTGAAAATAAATACTCTGGCCTGTTGTGTCTGTGTGGAGTGCCAGTGACTTCAGTATGGCACTGAGCAAGCGCAAGGATCTGCTCATACTCGTCTCGTCAAACTGGGCCCATTGCTTCCACAAAAAGAGACAGTAGCCACCATTTCGCTGCATATACCAAACTCTGATGGACTGGTTTCAAAGCTGAAAGCAAACCTCACTACAACCTGATGTAAAGAACCAAGGCTCTTTAGGTGGGACTGGAAGAGACTCATTTCCTACTCGGATGAGTACAGTAACACAGGCCCCGGTGAAGGATAGAAGCACATTACACATCGACTATAACCTCTCTCTTCATCGCAATTCATATCCAGAAAGGCCTTCTAAGCTTCATCGGCTTGTGTTTATTCCAGTTGGGACCGTTTGGCAAGCACGTCTGAGGAGAGAATCAATTCAACAACTTCATTTCATGTTACAGTACTGTGCAGGGCAAGGAGATGTCCTGCTGTTTGGATAATTTTTTAAAACAGGGTAAACATAAGCCTTTATTATTGCATACACTTTGGGCAACCATAAAGCCTTTCAAATTCTTATTTCATAGAGGTACAAGCCTTGGATGCTTTTAATAGATTTCTTGTTTGCAAATTCTTCTTTTTGTTTTCTTTTGTTCTTTTTTTTTTAAGAATAAAGATTACTACCAGCAGGACATTAAAATATATTATGAAAGATTTATACATTCATCAACTCTGTGGCAAAGGTCATTTATATCACTGAGTAAAAGCTATGAGAAATGCCTTTCTTGCAGAATAAGGGTTCTTAATGAGACCACCTACTTCTCTCTCCCCTGCTGAAGTCAGTTAGATGTATCAATTATTTGTTTTTTTGAGAAAGTACAGTATAATAACCCAGGAACGGAGGCTAGCCAAGTACTTCTATATTGAGATTTACTGAAAGGTACTTGTGCTTGTACTTCTAGACTGACAGAGAGAGGACCACATTATTTGTTGACAAAAAGTGGCATAACTCTATTGACTTCAATGGAGCTACATCAATTTAGATTAGATGAATGTGTTGCCAGATTTTCAAACATTTAGCTACCTAAATACCTAGGAGTTGAGTGGAGTTTCAAAATGACTGAGATACCTAAACCCCATCGATTTCAACATGGCTTGCTTGTTTGGTTTCTAAAATCATGGTCCTTGAAAACATGGTCCTGCACGAATTGTCTCCAAGGTCAGATAGGGAGAACGAGGAGATCCCCTGTCTCCTGAGTCCCAGCCAAGTGCCTTAATCACTGCCTTAACTTTCTTCCTCGACCTGATTTTAAAATAATAATCCTGTTTTTAAAATAATAACCTCTTATGTCTTTTTAATCTCTTTGCATCAGTGTACCCTTCCTTAAAAAGGAGAAATACATCTATCTATAATGCAGGGGTGGGCAAAATGCAGCTCGTGGGCCGGATGCGGCCTGCCAGGCCATTGTATCCAGCCCTCGGAGCCCCACAAAAATTTAGAAAATTAATACTTATCTGCCCCTGGCTGCTGGTCATGTGGCCCTCAATGGCTTGCCAAAACTCAGTAAGCGGCCCTCCACCTAAATAATTGCCCATCCCTGCTATAATGCAATGGGGTTTTATGAACTGTTTAGCAGACCTGATCTGATTCCCTCTACAGGACTCTTGTTCATTTTTATGGAATCAGAATTGATCTCTAATCTTTTCCTGATGCGAATCAACAAATATTGTAGCAAGCTCCTGACTACAGAGAGCTTTTCAGTTATCACTGTACTGCAAGTCACGCCCCATTTTGAACTTCATGTTTGGGATCTGTACTGGAAGAAGCACAGGTCCTTCCTATAGCTAAAGCGGATTCTCTCTACTGGGTCCAAATTTAGCATCTTACAATACTGTTCTGCTCCTAGTCACTAAAGAGTTACGGAACATGTTCACATAAGGTAGTTTATTAGTTTGTTACTGTTGTCCAGGTACCAATTGTCATCAGTTAAAAATCTCTCGTTCATATGATGAGATACCTTGGACATTTTGAATTTTATTTTCAAGAGAAGTAAATGCTAAAGGTCTCAAGTGGATTTTTTTTTCTCTCTTGGTTTTTGACCAGATTTGTACACGATGAAGAATGTCCATCAACCAAATATGACAAAAACTTAAAACCAACCAATAAATATATAACACTTTCACATATTCTGCAAAATGCCTGAGAAATCCTCGGACATATAATCCATAAAATAAAAGACACTAGATATAGGTAGGATTTATATAGTTTGTTTTAAAATGTGAGCGTTAAATACTATTCCTCCACTGGTTGTTTATTGGTAATATACCATTTTACTCTTTTTGCATGCTGATTTTTTTTTTTTTTTAGGTGACTTCCTGCTAAGTATGCTTAAGTCTCCTTGGGCACATCAACAAAAGATGTTTCTTGCGGTGTAGATTAATTAGCTCTGTAGTAAATGTCTTGGCATGTACACATGCAAGGTTATTAAACTGAAGAAAAATAATAAACCCTGTAGCAGGGTAGTACTTGTAAATACAAATACTATCCTGATGCAGTGTTTTTACTCTCCAGCATCACACATGTAAATGCTGATCCGACTGGCTAGGGCATGAGAGTGCTTCAGTGTGAGGGCTGCCCTGCACTGTAGCACCCGTGTGTCCTAGCCAGCCCTTCTGTCACACATGGAGTCTGGCCAGAGCAGTGCTGGGCTAGTGGGCTGACCCCGACCTCCCTCTCCCAGCTCCTACCAGTTGGGTGTTGTTCTGACCTGG
Organism: Crocodylus porosus; assembly: GCF_001723895.1. Classification (NCBI taxonomy): domain Eukaryota; kingdom Metazoa; phylum Chordata; order Crocodylia; family Crocodylidae; genus Crocodylus; species Crocodylus porosus. The sequence continues at coordinate 16,487,491 of NW_017728909.1, read as the reverse complement.
CTCAAATATGCACCTGGGACCACAGCATATGGAAACATGGCATCCAAAAGTAACAAACTCCAGTGCAATAAGTGTTGGAATTTATTGCTTTGCGTTAATATGAATGTGTAGCTGCACCCACCACGCATTTTGTATTAGTATGCAAGTATAGACGCTTCCATAATATGCATGTGTTGATGCACCTAGGCACTTCACACTACGTGCTGGACTTCACTGTAAGATGCCAGTTGTCTAAATGTGACGTACTGCAGAAACTCACTTTGAGGTGAACCCTTTTTCCCCATTTAAATCTAGCCCTTAAACTCTTTTTTAAGTTCTAAGTGAAATAAAGAGTTAACCAATCCCAATTACTTAATGGGAGCAAGTCTGGTCCCTCATTAATGTATGCAACAATCATTACTTTAAGAAAAATAAGAAAAGTTGCAAAGTCCAGCACTCCAAAGTTTGGAAATGTCACAATTAAGGTCACTCCTGCAACTATATTCCTTCTTCGCTGTCTGTATATATAATAATTCAGCCCTTAATTACATGATGGCATAGTACATTTTGCAAAGGACCCCTGCCTCTTTCAGTGCACAAATGCGTATTGCTCACAGAAGGAGCAGCTATTCAATATTTCTTCTCCTCCCCAGCCAATGTATGGGTGCATACTTTATGGTCTGCACATCATCCAAATACTGCTCTGAATACAGATTTATTAATTACTTCATACATTTTTTTTCCCTTAGTACTCATTGCTATAGGAGATGAACCTCACAGTCATTAATGAGTTCATCTCTCCAGCACTGCTTTGAGGTAGTGAGAGTTATTACAGATTAGGAACCAAAGCAGAGAGAAGATCATGGCAAGATTTGCAAGGGTCCACCTATATTGTGTATGTTAGTTACTGAACGGCCATTTTGCTATTGCTGAAGTATGGCTTCGGGGATCGTGTGTAGTGTTGATAAAATGTTGATGTATTTTATCAGACAGCCTCTGGCTAGCTTTGTTGAATATAACCAGAGTGAAAATGGTAATGGATTTTCCTGGACAGCAAAAGGCACTTCCCTGACCATAGGGGTATCTCCCTGCTGTAAATTAGGAAAATTCTCATCCTCTTCTGAAAAAATAGTTAGAAGTACCTTGGAGGCAAAGCTGTAAGCAAGCAAATGTAGGGACTGCCACTTTTCATCCCATAATAAACCTTTTCCAGTTCATATTTTGCATATAGTACAGAAAGGGCAAATCTACATGGTCATTAATGTGCCATAGTTACTCCACAGTAAGTTTAGTATTTAGTTATCCAAGCACTAAATCAATGTGAAGTAACATGTGCTACTGTGCAGTAGCACTGGCACATGGGTTTTTAGTGAGGCTTACTGCGCATTAGCGTATTAGCACGGTTTCTGCCCAGCATGCTACTGCACAGTGTTATGAAGCTACTGCGCAGTTAGCGTCTTGTGTAGATGTGTCCACATAGTTCTAGTGCGCATCCTACAGCTTAGGTTTTCTCTCCAGTATTCAGAGGGAAATTAGATACTTCCTCTGGGAACTAGTTTTTCTTCAGTTTGGAGAAGAAAACCCCCCAACACAATTAACGTCACCACGGAAGATCAGATAATGTGTATGCCTCTTCTGTAATAAATGGTTGCCTGTTCCTGCAAACACAGGTCTATAGATATTTAAAGACCCAGGGTTAGATTGATTCGAGGTCTTAGAAACCAGATTCAGACTGGTAAACTAGTTCCCTAAATGGGATTTAGACAGAATTTACAGGTCTAAGCCACCAAAAACACTCTGAAGAGTGGTTGCTCATTAAGGACATCATCTTTAAAGCACAAAGAAAGTCCATTCACATGCAGAGAAAAGGTAACAGAAGGTCTGGGAAGCCCTTCTTAGCTAAACAGGGAAATCGCAGTCCTCTTAAGAAAAAAGAAAGAGGCTTATAAACCATGGGAGCTTGGGGCAGGCCCCAAGGAGGACTATTCCACGACAGCCTGCATTTGCAGGGACCAGGTAAGACAGACTAAAGTGATGAATGAACTTAGATTACCAATAGGAATCAAGGACAACAGGACATCCTTCTTTAGGTACATAGGGAACAGGAGGAAAACAAATGGGAGTGTGGGGTCATTGCTCAACAGCTTAGGAGAGTTGGTTACCAGTACCCGGGAGAAAGCTGAACACCTGAATGACTACTTCACCTTGGTCTTTCACTGGACCAAGGAGAAAACCATGCCAGGTAGAGCAGAGAACGAGCGTGGTAGGAATAATTGCATTCCTACTATTTCCATAGAATTGGTGTATGACCAGGTAAAAAAATTAGATGTATACAAGTCAGCAGGACCAGCTGATCTTCATCCAAGAGTGCTGAAGTAGCTGGCTGAAGTCACTGAGGAACCCCTGGCAAAACTCTTCCACAACTCATGCTTCTTTGGAGAAGTCCCTGAGGACTCAAAGACAGCCAATGTTGTGCCCATCCACAAGAAGAGCAGCAGGGAGGATCTGGGTAACTCTAAGCCAATCAGCCTAACTTTCATCCTAGGGAAAATTCTAGAAAAGTTAATCAAGGAGTGTATCTGCAATAAGCTTGCAGAAGGTAAGATTCTGAATGACAGCCAGCATAGCTTCATCTCAGGCAGGTCTTGCCTTACCAACCTCATCTCCTTTTATAAGCAGGTAACTCTCCACCTGGACACGAGAGAGCAGGATGACATTGTATACCTTAACTTCAAACAGGCCTTTGATCTAGTATCCCACAATGTCCGTGCAATAAAATTGGACTATTGTGGGCTTAACTCTGAGACTCCCAGGTGGGTGATAAACTGGCTGCAGGATAGGACCCCGAGAGTCATAGTGAATAGATCTGTGTCATCCTGGCGAGAAGTAGGTAGTGGCATCTCGCAGGGGTCAGTGCTTCATCCAGTACCTTTCAACATCTTTATTAACAATTTGGATGTGGGAGGGAAGAGCTCACTGGCCAAGTTCATGGATGGCACCAAGTTATGGGGAAGTGTGGTCATTCTTGAAGACCGGCTACAGATACAGTTGGCCCTAGACAGGCTAGGCGGATTGGACCCTGATGGTTCAACATCAAGAAATGTAAAGTGCTACACCTCAGGATGAGCAACCCCCAAGACACCTACAGGATTGGTGTCACCAAACTGACTAACACCATGAAAGAAAGGGACCTGGGGGTAATAATAGACTATTGTATGAATATGACCTGGCAGTGCGGTGCTGTAGTCAGCAGGGCAAATAATACTCTGGCATGTATCAATCAATGCATCTCCAGCAAAAGCAAAGAAGTGATTCTTCTGCTCTACTCAGCACTGGTGAGACCACAGCTGGAGTACTGCACCTAGTTCTGGGCACCACACTCTAACAAGGACATGGAGAAGCTTGAGAAAGTCCAGAGAAGAGCCACCCATATGATCAGAGTCTTACACAGCAAGCCATCCGAGGACAGGCTGAGGGATCTGGGACTCGTCAGCCTGAGGAAAAGGAGGCTGAGAGGGGACCTGGTAGCAGCTTATCGCTACACTAGAGGAGTACATCAAGGGCTCAGTGAGCAACTGTTCACCAGGGTACCCGAGGGAAAAACTAGAAGCAATGGCCACAAGCTCCTGGAAGATCAATTCAGGCTCAACATTAGATAAAACTTCTTCACAGTCGGGGCGTCCAAACTGTGGAGTAAACTCCCTCCAGAGGTGGTGCAATCACCTACCCTGGAAATCTTCAGGAGGAAACTAGACCGTTACCTTGCTGGGCTCACCTGACCCCCAGTTATCTTTTCTGCTTGTTGCAGGGGGCTGGACTCGATGATCTTCTGATGTTCCTTCTGGCTTTACAATCTATGAATCTATGAAACCCTGTCCTTCAGCAGGGACAATTTGCAGATCTAAATTCATTTGGTGCCTAGGTGTTGGACTCCAAAGTTTCTTAGCTGCCTATAGGAAATACAAGTGGCAGGGTATGTTTGAAGCTCTGGCCCTCTCTGGAGTTCAGACTTAAAGTTTACAGGAAGACATCTCTGCTTTCTTGGTCTTGAAGGCAGATCCTGAAGGAATTATGAACAGTACTGTCATTATGCAGGAGGAGATGGCATATCTGATTACTGGGTGCAAGCATAACAAATCCCAAAATCCCTCATTTGAAGAAGTCAGAGCAGAGATATACACTCCTATTCAAAATGCTAATGATGACAGGAAGAAGTATGATAAGCCATAGAAGGAGGAATGTAGGAGAAAAGGTGGATGAAGAATAGAAAAGAGAATGGTAGGCCAAGGAGGTGTTATGGAGAGAGTCTCCAGGAGAAATAAGGAGATCCGCCAAGGATGGACAAAGCAAGTAGAAGGGTTTTATATATATTAGGAATGCCAAGATAAGTCTGCATGAAAGTTCAGACTAGTTTGGAGCAGTTTCTTAAAATCAGAAAAAGATGTCACAATAAGACATGCAGGGAAGATAAAATGGAACAAGAGGGGATCTTTGCTAGTATGAGCTGATCTGCTGGAGTTATCCAGCATGGGACAGGTAGAATCTCACTAATTAGCCCATCTGGCAGGGTACCTTTGGTGCCTGCCACTTCAGGAGGCTTTAATAGGTTGTGGAGCAGCTGGCAGGCACGGTGCAGCTTAACAAGGCAGGCCGATTGCCGGAAAGATGGCTCCTGGATTGGAGGATGGGGCTGAGCAGCCTCACTATAAACCCAGGCCTTCATAGCTGAGCAGGTAGTTGTTGCAGGGAGCCAAACGAAGAACATCACCTAGCTGGACCTGCCGCTCTCAGAACATTTGGTGGTTAAGGGTAAGAATTATGGGGATGGAGGAGGTTCCTGGTCCTGGGAAATTACCTAAAACTACATCCTGCTGGGGTAGGATGGTTTGGTGGGGCTGCCTGTGGCGGAATGGCCCCCAGGAAATGCCATTCCAGTGCCTCTCTAGCAAAAGATGAGTATGGAGCACTGTATAACTTCAGCTTCCATGACCTGGTGGGTTTGCCTGTAGAGGGAACAGGTGAGGGTCGAGGCATCAGGCCTGAGACCCAAAGGGCGTAAGGCCAAGAGCTCCAGTGAAGGGGCAGAGTAGTTGGCCCAATAAGGGCAAGTGAGAAAGCCATGAGAAGGCTGCCTACAGTAGGGTCCCCATGATTGGGAGTGAAGGATTGTACATAGGCCAGCCTTGACTGAGTGAAATGAGTGTGGAGGGGCCCAAGAAGGTGGACCCATATGGGGGAGAGAGGGCAAGCAGCTCATAACTTGACTAATGAAACCTTCGACTGGTCAATCTCAGGGCCAGGGCCAAAACGGTTGAAGGGCCAGAGCATCCACTGTAAGGGATGCCTAGAGCCAGAGGGCTGGGGTTCCAACTGGCCTGGAGATGAGGCAAGGGCCCATGGGCCAAAGGTCCTAGAGGGCACCAGGCCTGAGAGAGAGAAGGATTCAGGGAGATTGGCAGCTGAGTATGAGGGCAGAGAAGACCACCTGAATAAGAGAGATCCAGGTGGGGTCCAAACACCAGGCTGGAATATAATGGGGCTTAGTATGGGGCCGAAGCCATGTAGTGATGCCAACTGTGAGGCATGGGACACAGTGTAGGGAACGTACAGAGATGTGTATTACATCCTTGGCATAGGGCAGTAAATGGGCATCCTGCTGCCTTGTTACCATCTATTTCAGTTACATCAAAGGCGAGGCAGGGGGGCAGACTTCCCTAGACAGGTGGGAGGGCCAATGATTTGACTTGGCCATGAGAGAGCACCCTATCACAGTCCAGTTGTAAGTATTTCACCTAAATACTTGGAACTGTAATTACAGGGTGCGTGTGGTCACGTGTAAGTATTGTAACACTGCTATCTATTGTAGAGTTAGTACTTTGTTATAGTATTTTAGAGCATTTGTTTAAAGAAACTGTACAACTGCAATTGGCTTTTAGATTTAATGAAAGCATTTATAACTGAAGTACTGACCGGATCATTTGAATCCCAACGAGCACCTATAATAATCCTGTCTGAAACTAGGGAAGATCTGGCTCATTTATTGAAATATGATCTGAGGGGAAGGAGTGGTGATATCCAAGTTGTATTTTGTAGCCTAGGGCATTTCTACATGTGTTCTGGGAGGTGGGGAGGGGGGCGTTTTAATTGGAACAGGTCTGAGAGCTGCTCTAATTAAAGCACCCGGAGTGTCATGCGTATCAGCATCCCGACTCTACAAAATGGTGGCAGGGGTGCTTTAACTGAAATGCATCCAACAAGCTTTAATTAAAGCACCCCAACACAGGGATGCTGATACACATGACACTGGAGCCTGCTGGAGCGTGGTAATTACCATGCTCCAGCTGACTCGATTAATCAAGTCTGCTCTGATGCACTGTAAGTACAGAGCGTGGGATCAGCCTTGATGTACATGTATGGGTACCCATAGGTGCCCCTACTGCTAAAGCACTCGCCTACAAAGTGGGGTGCAAGGTTCAGTTGCCTGAGAGGATTAAACTTCTCATGCCTCGCCTCATAAGAGATGACCAATTATGGACTAGATGTGGATGGAGGGGGTTGTTTGGGAGAAATGCTGCAGAGAAAAATATAAGATTCGCAAAGTAAAAAGACAGAACAGAAGGGGGAGCCTAGTGGGAGAAGAGCATAGGAAGGAAGGAATGAGGGCTTGATTTCATGTTATACTAAAAGGCCTGTTTCTGTACATGATCTGATGGCTGGGTAATATAAAATACTAACCCCTCAGCATTAATACTGGATTGGGCCACAAGCTGTGCACCTTAGTAGTTGGGAGCACTGCTGCTCCAAACAGCCCTGCCACCTGTTAGGATAATAAAGACCCTCATTCAAGGAAGCACTGCAGTTCAGGAGGATGGGTGTACCTTCGGGGCATGTGACATATTCCACTGACTTCCATGGAAGTTAAGCACATCTTTAAAGTTAAGCCAATTCTTAAGTGATCTCCTGAATAGGGATGGGCTGAAGCAAACGGGTTTTCCTGGGAAGCAAGGCCACTGGCTGAGTTTGCGTTTGAGACCGGCACCACGTTTAAATAACCAGTTGGATCCAAACTGCATCTGAGTCGCTGCTTAAGTATCAGAATTGCCGAAGGAATTTCTCACAGAGGCGGGTGGCCAGACAGACAGATGGCTGATGGACGGCTCTGCCACAGCACGTGCAAAATAAACACAGTGGAAACACCTCCCTGCTTGAGGCTGGAGTGGCATTGAAGAGTTAACAGCCTGCAGCCCTAGCTTCAGGCATGTGAGGCTCCTAGCCCACTGCAGCACATCGCTCAGACACGTGGCCCTTGACCTCCTTTAAAACTACAGCGACGTGACAGTCTAACAAACAAGCAAGCCGCCCATACAAACTGGACGCCGTGACAACTGCCTGCCGATGCAGGATCCCTAGGTGCACCGGGCACGTCACCTCGGTATGCATCATCACTTAACAAAACACACGTGCTTCCAAGGCTTAGGGGTTTCTAGTTTAACTTTTAAACTAGGTTTTGAAGGGATCAATGAGAGTTGCCTGCATCGAGTGATGCTGAGGGGGATGCTGGCAATATCAAGAGTAATGATAGAATGGAAGAGACGAATGATAGAAAGTTGTTCATCGGTACTATTGAAAACACAGGTGGGAACAACAGCACCAAAAAGGAAGTAAAAAGCCCAGCTTAGTTATCATAATTAATAGGTTTTGTTTCTTATTTATTTATTTATTTTGTAGCGCCGCCTGGGAAGTGAAAATAGAAAAAGAAATCTGTTTTCTTTCTTCTAGTTTAATTTTCCCTGTACTAATAGGAGGGTGTGTGCATGCGTGCGCGCGTGTGTGTGATTATGGGTAGGGGTGTGAAACTTTCAACAACAGAGACCCTAAACCTAGAAGTTGATGCATGGGATTAAGTATTCACAAGAAGAGCCCTACTGAAGAAAATACAGAGGACGTAACACCCGGCAGGGGAATTCCAGTGAATAACATTCAGTTCCTGTAACTGTGACAGTCCTTTTGCCCTGCAGACCTGCCAGTCTCTCCTGATTCTGCCAGACCCTCCTCTCACCCAGAGTTACTGACCTTGGGACCCCTACACCACTGCCAGCAGTGGCAAACAGCTGCGTGCACAGCTCCCGGTCTAAGTTTAGGCGGAGTAAAGTAACCCAGGTACAACAAATGCAGGGTTGAACCCATCCTTTTTGAATATAAAATTCCTTGAGCATGGCCCTTTAAAAATATGTTCTTTTTCTTCTCACTGACAGTAGATACAGTGCATAGCTTTCATTGCTAAATTAAATTTGGTATGTTTCGTGCAGCATGATTATTCCTTTGCTACCAAGTAATTATCTAAAAAACAAAACAGAACAATAAAATATATGAATTATAGCAGAGCATTCATGGCAGCTGCTCTCACTTTTGCAAGTTTCTTTTTTATTTAGTCATTTTCATCTCTCAGCATATATATATATATATTTAAAGCATTTCAGTTGTTGGGGGGGGATTCTCTTCCGTATTGAACATGAGTTTGGTCTGGGGAAAATTTATAGGAAAATCAATATTATTTAAAGGATTTTTTTTCCTGTAAAACAATAAATCCACTATAAGACTTGTAGAAATTTATGGTTCCAGAAGGGTAACATGGTAATAATAATTACAACATCAACAAGACTGAGAACAAATACAAATACTGAAACACCACAGTTGGCTACTCCATCCAGAATTAACAGCGTATTTATAGAATCCTGGAACGTTAGCGATATTCCTTATTGTTATGGTGGTGAAAGTTAAATTGGAGATTGGCTGCAGACGTTTCTATTGCTAACAGCCAATGCTCTTCAAAATTCCCAATGAGCTCAGTGGGCCGTGGATCCAGACTAAGTTTATGTGCTGATCCAGAAAAGTATTTGAATAGCTACACAATTGTAAGCATGAGAAGAGACATGGTTCAGTCCTCATTGTGTGCTGAAAGTTATGCGTGCGTTTGAAAGTCGTGCTGCCTTCAAATTGAGAATGACCTAAGGGAGTACATCTATATGCAAACTGATTTCCCATTTACAGGGTCTAACTGTGATTATTTGGGTTATAATTGCATGTCTCTCTATGTGGAGATGTGTCACAGTCATGCTTTGAACACCGGGTGTTCTAGTTTTGAGTTTCCCTGGCATGATTAAAACAGTAAAGCTATGCCAAAGACAGAAGGAGAAACCACGTGCCTCACTGCCTGTCCATTACCCCTTATGGCTTTTGTGAAGCCTTTGTCCAGAACACATTGTCACCACTTGCACCCTTGGAGATGTCATGGGTGTCACTCACTGTTTCTCAACCAGAGTGTCATGTAGCCTTAGCACTGGTGGTGTGTAAATATGATGCACAAGGCAAATCCAGGGTTTTCACATGGGAATCCATAATGTTAAAATCATTGTGACCTTTGATGGTTTTTCTTAGTTCTTTGCAACAAAGAATTGCTTTATTATTTTTCTGTACTCAAAGAGTGAATGCTAAGAGCTGGCATTTTCTGAACGGTGCCTCCAATCTAAAAAGGTTGAGAGCCAATGGTGTAACTAAGAGCAGGCATTAGTCCACAGTTTCTTAACCACCTGAACAATATGATGATGTCATTTTGGGCAGGGCAGGGCAGTGCTCTGAAGTACCCTTAAAGTGCTCCAAAAAGTAAGGATGCAGATATCCACAGCCATGTGGCTCAAAAAAATAAAAAAGTGACCCAGGAAAAGAAACAGGCAACTTAGAAGCCCTTCATGTTACATTTGTGTCCTCAGACTGCTCATCACAGCAAAACTGGTGAAGGACCAATTACAAATGCCTTTTTGCCACTTGCTCTCAAACACTGTGCTTGCAAAGGAATCAGATTGACATCTGCAAATAAGAAGGAAGCATCTACATATATAGTACCCTTGCATTAAGCTCTTCCAGCAGCTACCCAATTGTTTACTTGTGCAGAAATAACTCGGCCCATTCTTTAGACCCCATGCCAGAATAATCTGCAGTGCAGTCACTATGCTCAACATCCACCTTTTCCCCCTATGCTCTCTCTGCTTCCTCCTTTCTTTACACAAAGCTGCACTTGGTGGATTTCATCTGCTTTCCAGTTATTTGGCAAAAGGATGTGAGCATCCAGCGTCTTACAGGCTTTCAGTATGTATGGGATAGAGGGGGCACAGCAGTTCCCTCCTTTTTTCTGAAAGACTGCTGCTGCAGCAGGTCCAACAACAAAAATGCACCGTCGGCGGTTTCTTTATTTTCATCTTTGTAGCACTCTTGGCACCGAACTCTGGAATGGATAAATTAAAATGGTGTCTGCTTAATCCCTCCGAGAGATTTGATTGCAACTTAGACTATAGTATTTTCCTTGAACAGGCTTAAAAACGTTATGCCTTTTAAAGCCTGATCGTCATTTTGGTGTAATCAATTTTAATATGGAACATTTGGGATGTGTTCTTTAATCTCTCCGGCACTGTTTGTGCTGCAAGGCAGTAAAGCCGATGAGCCATTGCTGGTCCATACAGGAATGTACAACAAAGGGGTTTATCTCATGTTGTGATTCCTTTTAATAGGATCATCTAAATGAGCATAGGAAACGCACTGTATTTCAGCTCCATGAAAAGGTTTTCGGGGTTTTTTTCCTCTCTCCTTGCTGAAACGTTCTATGTTTTGCCTCTGCTTTAAGGATATTTAGAAATAAAGTATATGGCATACACCACCCTGGAGAATAGAGTTCTCCCGGTAAAGAACAGATAACCAACAGGTACAGCAGTTGAAGCTTTCCACCCAAACCCTATAAATGTGCGTGCCATCTCTGGATAGTAGAGATCGCATCCCATACTTCAACAGAGTTCGGTCTCCCAGGGACACCACGTGGTCCTTTACGCCACTTGGTCCTCGACATCGGTCTCAGATGTGATTTGGTACATCTAGCATGGGCACCTCCACTACAAACTGGACTAAACCTCAGCCAAGAAAAGAAAACTTTTGGGTGGGGAATAACTTTCATACTCTTTCCAGTAGCTACACAAGTAGAAATGAGATTATGCATGAATCAAGTTAAGGTGTCCATCCTGACGCTCTTTGGGCCAAAACCTGTTTCATCTTTTCACACTGAAGTAGCACTGTGTCAGTACAGGTTTTGGCACTTACAGAGGTCAAGTTGTATGTCCACCTGTATAGTGACTCTCACCCCCTGCTTTCCTTCTCCATGTTATCAGAAGGCTTCAGGGCAGAAGGGATTTTCTGAGTCTTACATTTAATATTTTCTGGATAAAACGGATAAACACCAGCAGAATCGTTTCTGAAACCAGTGGAAACAGGGACTAGACCCAGAACATAACCCCCTCTTCCTTCCAGGGTATCATCACCCTCAATGAGACAATATCTCTCTTATTTGCTCCTTCATATCTCCCTTTAGCCTCATGAATCTTCCCCTTCTGGTGAGTAGCCCACCTTCAAAACAAGGGGCAGAGACTGTGGTATGGAGGACCTTGCCATGGCCTGGTAGCTGGAGTAGTTTCCTAGAAAATGGGAGATGCTTGGTTAAATCCTCTTTGTGGGAGAAAGCCTACGTCCTTGGTCTCCTGCAGTGCATACATGTGTCTTAATCGTTAGTTTACTGGTTTAAAAGGGGAGAGTGGGGAAGGCAGGGTTTGAATTACAGTTGAGCTAAGTGGGGGCTGAGTCCCCCTCATAAGAGATGAGAGGCCCCCATAAAAGATGAGAACCCCCCTGTGGGCTGGCCAGTTCCTGGCCCAACCCATGCCTTTTTCAGCAGCCCAGGAGACAGTGGGAGCAGCTCTTTCTGGCTGCCACTGCTGCTGGCCCCAGCTCCACGGCCTTGGTAGGGACCCATGCACACAGCCCCGGCCAATTCTTTTTGCAGACCCCCCCCCCCCCCACCCCAAGAGTCAAAGTGTAATTCAAACCCTGGGGGAAAGACAATGTTCTCCACTGTACCTCCACATCCCCAGGTGATCCTATTCCACCAGAGGTGGAAATAGAATCTGAACTCTGCAAATGCCAAAAACAGCTGTGTATGCACCACTTGGGTATGTGAATGTAAAATAATATAGTCCTTATTTCTTTCCATTTCGAAACCCAAAATAATGAGGCATGCAGAATCAGTGACTATGCCTCAGAACTGCACTAGCTTCACATCAATGTTGGACACTGGGTATCAATAAAGTTACGTTTTTCCTAACTTCAGAGAGGGAGGAGAAGCTGCTGTTTGGGACAAGGCAGAAGCTGTTACTCCATAACTGTTATGTGGGCATGAATTTGTAGCTCATCTTCTACAGCTTTGGGTAGAATCTGCTAGCCAATCCTCAGTGAGATGATGTAGTACTTACAGTTGTTACTTACACACGGTTTCTCACTCTAGATTCTAGGGACACTCCTAAAATGTTGACCAACTTAAAGGTTTGAGACGTGCATCTTCAATCAGTTAAGTCTACACCCCAGACACGTGCTCTTTGTATTGTTTTTCTCTGCCACTCACTTGAGTTTGTCTAATCACCTGTCATTCACACCTGAGGTGCTCTCAGCCAACCACTCAGCTAGCCATCTCACTTAGGAATTTTCCATCAGAATAATATGGCTCATATTCAGCTCTACTTTTAGATGGATTAATAACACACACGGTTAAGTTAGCTGAATACATGGCAACATATGTGAAAATGGGTCTACTTGCCCTAGAAAATGGGTCTACTTGCACATAACCCTACCAAATTTGCACAGAAATTAAAGTGGAGGACAGCCTTTCTATGTTTTAACCCAAAAGCCTACTGATTAGGCCACTTTCCCAAGAAGTGGCAGACTCAGCTTCTGGCTTACAACAGTTCAAGTGACATGTGAAAATGAGGCAGTAGAAGCCATGCCGAGTCCACTAGTGACAGGTCTCAAGAGCAGCGTGGGGAAGGGGCCTGGTGGTAAAGAACATCCCTAAAGAGTTTCACCATCTACTTTTGAATCTGGGAGTTGGGCAGAAGATGTGTATTTTAGTGAGGTGTTCCCCAGGGATTCAGTGTGGATGTATCCTGAAAGTCAACAGGCACATCTACACGTGCATTTACACCAGCTTAAATTTACTGTGCAGTTAGTTACTGTGTAGTAAGCGGGAATAGGACAGCATCTACATGTGCAGGTATTAAAATGCATTAATGCTGTGTGTGAACTGATTTGGGACTAAAATTAGTCCCAAGTCAGCCTACACAAAGTGCTACTGTGCAGTAAGAAAGCATCTGCACATGCTTTACTACACAGTAACTAATTGGGCATAAATTTGATATCTGCATGATATCAAGTGCATTACTGTGCAGTAAATATGCAAATATAGACATGCTCAGTGTGTTACCCACAGTACTCTAACATATACAGGACACAACATTTAGCCCTATGTGACAGTGTGTCAGAGAGAGAAAGTTTCATGCAGATTTGAATTTACAGGAAACTTTCCACCCCTCTCTTACAATAGGATGAGATTCTCCCACTTACCTAGCAGTTTAAAGGCATCTCAAAGTACCCCTATAGAGCTACTTGGGGAAAGTAAGGCTGTGTGTATGCTGTGGGTCTGAGTTCTTCCCTGACCCCTTCACATACTCATCTCATCCCCAGAGCATGATGTTGGATGACCCTTCCAACATTTTCTTAGCTTCTGTAACTGCAAATCTGTTATTAATGGCCATAAAATTACTCAGCTCTTTTTTAACATCCTGCTATTGCAGTTGTCTCTGTGACCTCTTGTGACAGCGAATATCTCAGGTTGACTATCTGCCACACTACAAAAACCTTTTATTGGTTCTAAATTTATGGCCTCTTAATTTCACGGAGACAAGAGGATGGAATGACTCTTGATCTCTCTAACTACCATCAAATATGAAGAAATGAATCAAAGTAAATCCTTATGCAAATAAAGCATGTAAAGTGTGATTTTTATATTGTATATACTGTCCTAGTACCCTCCAAAGATATGTTCTTTCTTTGTTTTGCATCTTAACTTTTTTTTTTTCCTTTAGCAATGTCACACACAAAATGCACCAATGAAGAAGAGCACTGCAAAGTCTGGGTTATGAAAAAGAGACCTTATAAAATTAGGACCCAGATGCACAAAGGTATTTAGCTGTTCACTAAATGCCCTAATCCCCACTGTAAGCCTGGACCTAGATATTCAAATCCCATGATTTCCAATAGGATTTAAAAGATATTGCAGGTAAATCCTCTAGGGGAAAAAAATCTCAAAGCATCAAAAAATGCGTGATTTGTGACAGGATCTGACAAAACGTCAGGCTGGTGGTCAAAAAAGAAAGCAGCTTTATTGATGTTGGAAGGCCACACCACCACAATTTTTGTGCATAGGCTGGAGAATTTTGTATAGTGTCATAGGAATCCTTCTTCACAAATATACTTCCTGCAATTATGCAACAGTTGTCTTTATCAAGGAGACTGGGGGAAAAGTTCCATCTAGCACACCATGGTTATAAATCTTCAGATCATTAAGACAGAGACTAACCTTATTTTCTTCACTACTTGATGTTAAGCACTCATTTTTTTCAGTGTTTTGGGGTTTTTTTTGTTTACTAAGAGTCATTGAAGCATTTCCATATGATCGGTGGTATAAATATGAGCATTTATAGCAAAATTACTGTCCTTGGGAGCATTTTGTATTTGTAGGAGTGGTACCATATTGATTGCACTGTAGGCTGAAGAGCTCTTCTGAGCTACTGAACAAATATAATGTAAACCTTTGCACTTCTACAGAGCTTTCCATCCTAGCCTCTCAAACCCCTGCCCTTTCTCATGAAGTGTGAATGCACAGCTCCTATGTCCTAACAGTGGGTGAATCTTCCCATGCAATTAAGGTGGAGAATTAAACTCCAGCACTGTTTGTGCTGAAATGAACTGCTCCCAGATGCAGCATCTACACATGCACCCAGGACCATAGCACTTTCAGTTGGGGAAGAGCAGCCCCAGGCTGGTAGGGGATTAGCCCTGGGCTTCGGGTGGCAGTGGCAGATGGTGGAAGTGCTGACTGGGTGCTAAACTGAGGGGCTCAGCAGTAGGTCCTGTCACTGTCTACAAGTGTGCTTGTACAAGTATGCTCTGCTGTAGCATAGTACCGTCCCTAACTGTGGTATCTTATGGTGAAGTTAGTTAATTTACTGCACCCTACTGGCACATGTGTTGATGGTGATGCTTTACTGTGGAACAGACTAATTAGCTCTGCAGTAAAGTGCATGTGTAGATGCAACCAATAAAACCTAACTACTTAGCTGTGGAGAAGTATCTGTCACATCCCATGTCTTGAAGCTGGCACATGAGGTAGTGAAAAGGGCAAGTCATGGGGAAAGAAGGAGAGAAGGCAAGATGCCATCTCCCTCTGTGACCCCACAAGGGCCCTACCCTGGAATGAAGGGACCTCTGGATTCTAGGCGCTACTCCCAAGAATGTTCATGAATTTTACCCAGTTACCCTTTAATTCACAATGCATACTGGGTACTGAAGTCTAGCTGGATCATGCCGTTGACACTATTCTGGATTCCATTTTAGTTATGGGGCAGGATCTGGCCCGCTGGAGTTAGGCAAGTGCATAGGAGCCGAGAATCTGGCTTGTAGTGCATGAGACGATCTGTAAACAAATGTTACACAAATCCGTTATATGCCCACTCCATTCTCTCCTGCAAATTCAGTGGCATACAGATAGGGGAGGAGTGGGAGGGGGTCATGGCTCCTGGGCATCAGCCTGGGGTGGGGGGCACTAGCTGGGCCCTTCAAAGCTGGACGGAGAGGCCATGGAGCCTCCCGCATCTGGTGTGGTTCCCAACCACCCGCCTGGCGGGTTGTAGGTTTCTTTCTTTAACTCTTCCAGATATAAATTCCTGCTTCTGTGCCTCCCCCCATGTCCAGTGTGGCCATGGTGTAAATTTCCCCATGGACGTGCCATGAGACGGGAGAGGGGGCTCTGCATCCTGCTTGGATCTTCCCTGGGGGTGGGGGACACGAAGGCAGGCATTGGCCCCCAGGTGCCAGAGACACAGGTAACCACTGCGTAAGCTCAGCGTATAGCAGAAGATGTCACAGAAGGAATGCGGTTTCAGGAGAGCTTTCAGAAGGGAAGAATCAGGAGGTAGTCCTGATTTCTGCTCCCTGCTCTAAAGACTGTTCATTTTGCTTTAAAGAGTCAGGATTTAATTGACCACACCATTATCCGGCACTTCCCATCCATTTTCAAACCGGACAGGGCCATTATGCTTCAAACCTATACTAATGGGACCTTCGCAACGACAACAAAGGCCCTTGTGGACAAGTTCAAACTGTGTCCCACATTGTCGAGGTTTCCACTTACGCTGCTATCTGGTTGCCTTCATGCTCTTCACACTGGTGATGACTCTGCCTTAAGATGCCTGAAACACGCCAAAACCTCCTATGCTAAATAAAATGAAATGAGTCAGTGGTTAAAATGCAGTACTCTCTGGAGAAGGGAACGTAGCACAGGACTCTCTTTTCCCAAGCCAATACCCGTATCAGGGCTACACAGTCCTATTCCTTTCTTGCTTATTCCCTCCATTCCTACCATGAATCTTGAATTCTGTTTCGCACAGTGGGCCACCTTCAACAGAGGAAACTAGAAGTTTCATCTTTCACGAAAACTACCAGTCAAGGGTATTCTACAACTTTCTTGGACATCTTGTACATTTTCTTTTTAGGCAATATGGGCATTCCCCTACCCGCCCAATTAATTTCCCTCCCAACCAAGCCGGTAGCTTGGCAATTAGGCCACACTCCTGGAAAGCGTGGGTGTGAACTCCTAGCATATAGAACGCAAGTCTCTTGCTTCCTGGATGACTATTCCTGCTGCTAGTCATTACGCAGAAGGAAGATACCAACACTACTATCCCTTAAATTGGTGTCTGTGCTTCAGTTATGTTTTCAGTTAGCAATGCAGGCTATTAATAGTTGACCAGTGGGGGCCAATTCAAATGGCACATTTTAAGTAATCAGCTTCCATAACTCTCCTAGGTAAAATATTTCAGAATGTAACAGAGACCTCAGAATAATTCTACCTTAATTGTCTTTTGTTAAAGACAATATCTAGTCCAAAACATCTAGATCTACTTACATCCCTTTTGAAATTGCAAAGGTTTTATTTGCATGTTGGTCTGAATCTGAAGAGCTAGCTGAATTGATCTAAGATGTGCCAGAAAGTCTCATATCATTTGAAACTCATAAAGGTTCCATTGACAATATTATAATGCTCCAGGAAAATTATCTCTATACAATGGTTAAAGAGGATAATGAGTCAGAAACTAGGCTCTGTATTCCTGATGTTGCTGCTGAATTGCTGCGTGACACTTAAAAGACAGTGCCCCCAAAAGGGCTGTAATTTTCAAATGTATGATTAAATAAATACTTTTCTTAATTTTTAAAGCAGTCTAAATTCATAATTTGAAGTTGTGAACATTTTTCAGGCAGTTGTACAGTTGAGGGAAAAAAACAAACTTTTCACTAAAATGTCATTTTACTTCAGTTGTAAAATTAGATATATTTTTTACCATCTTTAGAACTTAGAATCTTACCCTCTCCCCTGAAGTCAATGGGGAAAGTCTAATTGATTTAATAGGCAGAAGGAAAGAAGCTTAGCCTGAAAGCACTGTGGTTCATCCATCTGTAGAACAGCACACATCTACTTCTTGTGAGTGCTGATATCTGAGAAATACTTTAGGAATCCCAGGTGAAAAGTGCAATCCATGCCTAGTGTAGTATTATAATCTTTTTTTCTCCCAACACATGCATTTCATAAACTTGTATTGTTGTCGGAACAGTTCTGAAATATTTTACCCTCAGGTTCCTCTACCCAGCTTCAGAGTAAAGCTTTTAGTAGCTTATTCTTGTGTAGTCTGTCTGTTCTCTTAGTCTCGCCCAACTGTTGCTGATATACACATTTGCAGGATATCTGTAAATGTTCTTATTAAAGAGACAAATTAGTTATTTTACTTAAACAAACAACAGAGGTATTACCCGCAGGAATGCCGAGGCAATCCCAATAAATAATACTGAGTACTGATGAGTTGGGCTTCAAAGCATTTTATTTTACATGTTACTTTGGCACGTAACTCAGCCTGTACTGGACTGAACGAACTCCTTAAGTGTTAATGCTAACACTGTTAGCATTAAAGACAGTTGGATTGTGCAGCTCAGGGGCTGCACAGCTTGGCAGCTGGCACAAACAGGCTCTGCTAAGGAAAAATCAATAAAGTGGAGGGGTCTGATCCCTTCTTTTTTTGTTCTATGGAGGCTGCCCACATCTTCCATGGCTGGGGCAGGAAGTTGGGGGGGGAGTTGCCAGCAGACCCTGAGCTGTGGGTGGCCCAAACCTTCCCTCCCTGGTGGCAGTGCCTCCTGGGTGGAAACCACCCACCCGCGCTCAAGGCAGGCACCACTGCTGCAGATGGAAGGACTTCCCCCCACCCCCCAGCTTAGGGGCTGCTCAGCCTGCTGTCAGCTTACCTCCACCTGCAAGAAATTTGCATAGGCTCTGAAAAAAAAAAGGATTGGTCCCTCATCATACCACTCCGAACATCTCCAGCTCTAAGTATCTCCACCTTTAAATATCTGCCTTTCCATAGATCTCCAGTTCTGCATATCTCCACCTTCATATAGCTACAGCTCTGTATATCTACCACTCTGAACATCTCCAGCTCTAAATACTTCCAGCTTTTGGAAGCCCCAAAATTGAAATGGTGAGCTTTAAATTGTTGGAATTAAAAAACACAATTTCAGTTTAGAGGAATAAACCCCCTTCATGTGTATACAAGTGGCCACAGAATCACAGAAATTGATGGCTGAAGGAACCTGAGGAGGTCACATCTAGTCCAGCTCCCTGCTCGAAGCAGGACCAGCCCCAACTGCATCATCCCAGCCAAGGCTTTGTCTAGACGGGTCTTGAAAATCTGCAAGCATGAAGCTTCCAGCACCTCTCTGGGTAACCTGTTCCACTATTTTACTACCCTCCTTGGGGATCTGTACATGTCACAGGGGGTTAATTCTCCCTAAATTAAACATGCTTCAATTTAGGGCAAAGTAAACCCCTTGGCATGTACACACCTGATCCTTACCTGCCTCTCCAGCAGTGGGGAGGGGAGAGTGAGCTGCTGGCAGGCTGAGAGGTCCTTGAGCTGCGGGAGGGGGCCAGTGCTTCCCTCCATGGCAGTGGTGACCCCCCACCCAGGCAGAACCCACCCACAGGCACCTGGCTTGGGCAGTGGAGGGGTGGACATCAGTGCGGGTGCCTGGCGAGCATCACAGCTGCAGGGGAAAGCACCAGGCCCCCACACAGCTCATGCGGGCAGGCAGGCTTCAGGGGGGGAAAAAAAGGATCCGGCTCACCGCTTTTTTTTTTCCCCTTCAGTAGAGCCTGCCTTCCTGGGCTGCTGCTGGGCTGCCTGCACGGGCTGCCTGTACAGCCCCTGAGCTGCACTGAGCTCGGTGCTTCCCTTCACGGCTATAAGTGGTAGCAAACTAAAACTCCTTAGAGCTGTTTTAGTTTGCTGCACCCCAAAGTCATTTGCTGCATCACAGCTTCATTTAAGGCACCTTATACTACTGAATGTGCTACAGCAGCTAGAATGAATGCACAATACACTGCCAAATGCCATTAAAGCAGTGCAAAAGGGCATTTAAACCACTTGAATGTGTCATGCCCCTAGTGAGAAAATTCTTCCTGATATCTAACCCAAACTACCCTCGTACAACTTGAGCCCATTGCTCCTTGTCCTGCCATCTGCCCCCACCGAGAACAGTCCAGCTCCATCCTCTTTGCAACCCCCCAGCAGGGAGTTGAAGGCTGCTATTCAATCCCCCTCGGTCTTCTGCAGACTAGATAAACCCAGTTCCCTCAGCCAGTTCTCATAAGTTATGTGCCCCAGCCCCCTCATCATTTTTGTTGTCCTCCACTGGACTGTCTCTAATATTTAATTGCAAGGCAGGCAACAGATGAACAAGTAACTTAAAAGAGAAAGGAAGAAAGAAAGGTTGATACCCTAGTCTTCTGATACAGTAAGGTTACTTCATATGACTTGACTTCATGCAAAGTGGCCATAAAGTTGGTGTAGCTACTGAAGGTTCATAGATAGTAGTACATTTTCTCATGGCTCTGTAGTGATGCAGAGTCCTGAACAACATTCATGCCTGGCTGACAATTCTTTGTATGTGTTTGAAAGAAAGGTTGAGCCTCTGGATGGCCTCTTTGAACCACTGGCTATTGGCATAATTTACTCAGTAGACTGGACTGGCACACAGACAGCCAAGTATCAGGAAAGAAGAGAGGTGGCTTTCAGCATATTCCCCAGGCAACCACCTTTACAACATATAACCTATCCTCCTCGGCTTTGGAGACAGGAAAACGGATGACCCTTTGTGTAACATCTTCCCTTAGAAACACCCGCTGCTGCCCATGAGACTGCCGCAGCATGGGAAATAGGTAAGGGGAAGCCTCTTGTGGTCAGACACAAGCATGCACGTTTGGTTTCTGTTTTGTCTTGTTCATGGCTAAATTATTCATGTCTTTCATTCCCAGCCCCCCAGGATACAGCAACAGAAGATCTAGACATTATTTTCAGGTCCTAGAAGATCAAAACACCACTGGGAACTAGGGGTGTGTGAAACAGGCTGTATTCCATTTGGATTCAGATTTGGCCCGAATCGGGGGACAGTGATTCAATTCATTGATTTGGATCACTGTCCCAACTCAATTCAGCTGAATCCAAATCTGAAGATATGCTGCTGATTCGGCCATAGACACAGTTTTAAATGTTTTTTCTATATGCCTAAGGTACCAGGCACAGCTTGTGAATGCTGAGATTGTGGGGCAGATGGAGCATCCCACAGGAGCATGGAGGGGGTGGGGAAGGGGGTCGTGCTCCGCAGCAGACCCAGAAGTGCACCAGAAGTGCTTCTGGTCCACTTCCAGGTCCTCCTCCGAGTGCGCTGGGGACCCCCCACCCTCCTGTGGGACCCTCCATCTGCCCCACCATGTCAGCATTCACAAGCCACCTGGTACCTTGAGGTATGTAGAAAAAAAACATTTAAAGTTGTGTCTGTGTCCAAATCATAAAATCTTTCTGATTCTTTCCAAACTGATTCAGAGAGTTCTGCTTTGGTTCGAAGAGATTGAAGGGTCTCCTGATTTGATTCGGATTCGGAGATTCAGCCGCTGAATCGGGACTAATCTCCACCGAATCAAATTGGTGACTGAAGCTTTGCACAGCCCTATTAGGAATCTAAATCTCATGTTACTTTTGCCCTTTCATGTCTCCCTTTGGTTTAAAACAAACAAAACAAAAATCCTGAGAAAACACAGACCACGGTACAAACACTCCACTGCTAAATAGTTATTTATTATTGGTAACATAATTTACTCAGTGCTGTATAGAACAAAAGAAAACTAGATTTTTCCACTCCAAGGATCTTATTCTCTTCCCAAAATAGACTAGTATAAATCAAGACCAGCTCCACTAAAGTTACACTGATGTGAAACTGGTGTGGGGAAAATTTGATGTTATAAGGACCCATGAAATAATCCATATAGATGGTGCTTCTAATGATGAGGGGTTGGATTTTTCACTAGGCAAGACAAATAAGTAAAATGTGAAATGTAAATCTGCAGCTCAGATTCTCAGCTAGTGCAAAGTGGCCTAGTCCATTGATTGAAATGGAACCACATCAGTTTACACCAGGTGCTGATCTGACCTTAGTTCATAGGAAATGAATAGTCACAGTTGCCATATTTTGCTCATGCAGCCAACTTATTTCACAACAGCTTCATGCTTTGGTTACAGCATCATGTAGCAGTGTCATAACACCTCAATTCAACCTCATCACGAAATCATCTAAGTACATCCAATAACCATGGGCATGCTATAACAAGGCATTGCTCATTATACGACCCGTTGCTTTGAGGACTGTTTCCTGGGCCAGAATTTGTATCTGCGCCACTGACACTGGAATAATCTCCTGAAATGCATGAGAAGTGTTCACCCTCTAGGTTTATTCGTTGTGCAGGACATACTCGGGGAATAATGCAGAAATGAGGGTTACCATTGCACTACTGAAAAGGCACATAGTATTTGACCATACAAAGGTGGTTGCAACAGTCACATTAATGCTGCCTTGCTTACCATCGCTATCTTACTCTTCTCCATTCAACAAGCACAGAATCACACTGCCTCCTGTTCTGAGCTGCCCACTTTCTTCTTTTCCTTCCTTACTAATTCCCACTTCCAATGCACACAGAAATGGAAACTTAACAGATGCTGCTGAGACAGTACGATGCAATATGCAACCCCTCGCCCCCCCAAACATATGTTTCCTCAAAGCCATTCACTCAGCAGCAGAGATTTTGTGGGCGAGAATAGAAATGGAGAAGGGTCTTTATTTTTGTTTTTGCTTGCTTGCCTTTTTTTTTTGGTTTTTTGGCACCTCATATCTGCAAATGGCCAGCAAAGCTGAAGGAAGCCCAGTACATTAATGTCTTTTGTGGGGAGGGCAAGGCAGGGGCAGCCAACCATAGATTCTCTCCAGAAGGAAGAATCAGAGAAGGCTCTGAAGTACAGCCCACATGACCTAGCAGAGAGTGTAAATAATGCATGCTGGTAAGAGACATCAGATGGAATTTTTCTCTCTGAATGAATAACTTCTAAAACAAAACCCTCCTTTGTATCCATTAGATAGAAATCAATCAAAGAGGGAAAAAAAAAAAAGGAAAGAAAGGCAAGCGAAGAGTTGTAGCACGTCTCATGTAGCTTCACACTCCCTACCCAAAGGCACTTTTGCAAAAGAATTAAATCAACGCTTTGACCAATTAAGAGCATGCTGGGTCTAATAAATAAGTCTTAAGCCTAGGATAAGAATAAGACCGGTGTATGCTAGTAAATAAAGTCAGTCAGGATATAATACTCAGCTAGCTTCTTTATAGGTTACAAGACTCTCTCTTCCACTTGATGAAATATTATAAAAGAAAAAAGAACAAGGAGAACCATTTTAAAAGAGTCAATGTCACAGTAAATGGCAGTCAAGTGCTTAGCGCCCGTTAATCTATTCCATAACTACCAATAGTTATAATACTGTTTCCCTATTTGAGCACTTAAATACACATCTAGCCACCTAAGTGCAGAGTTTAGGCATGTAGGATAACTTTATTAAACATTTGTGTTTAAAATTAGGCATCTGAATCCATATTTAGGTACCCAAGTAATAACTTTTTCAGATGTGCTTGGCACCACAGATTCAAAAAAAGTGGCCATACCTTTATATCTAGCTTCTTAGGGACCTGCTCCAAGTTCATTGGAGACAGTGGAAGAATTTCTATTGAATCCAGTTGTTTTTGATTAAAAGCCAAATATGTAGGAGTTGCTACAGATAGCTGTATTTGAAAACTGGCCCCATTCTTATCAGAGAAGAATGGAATTTCAAGAATTTGACATTTTAATGAATATTTTAAACATTTCAAGGAGTAAAAGCAAGGCAAAGATTTTTTTTTTAATAAAAAATCTCTGTAAACATCAGCTATTCCCCCCGCCCAAGAAACCATTTCAGAGTTAGATGAAAAAGGAAACAAACTATCAGTGAGATTGTTTTATTTATTTATTTTTGTAAAAATGACATCCCAGGTTTAAACTATTGAGGACATTGGTTTTTTGCGTTATTGTTATTATTTGCCATTTCAGCCAAGATATTCTCAATGGCAAAGATGCTTAAAAACTGGTTTCCAAAATACCAGATTTACGTCTTAGTGCTTCAACAAGCTGAAGCCAGACACATTCAAATTAGAAAACAGCCATACACGTTTAACAGTGGAGGCTACAACAGCAGAGTAATGGAAGAATTGGCGTATTCTCCATATCCTGATGTCTTCAAATCAGGACAGGATGCCTTTATAGAAGACAAGCTTTAGTAAACACAAGTAATTGAGCTCATTATGGAGGTAATTGGTTGAAATTCTATAGTCTATGTTACAAAGGAGCTCATACTAGCTACCTAATGATCCATTCTTATTTTAAAACCAGGAAACCAAGAAAGAGAGCATCCCACAGCCTTCAGGTACAGGGATTCACCCATAAAGCATTCATGGCAAGAGTGGAGCCTCAGTGATGACTGAACTATAAGCGTCTGTCGAAGAAGAATCCAAATGTTCTGATCCTGTATTGGGAGGCCACCTGGACACAACTCTTGAGTTGAGTGAGCTGATGAATTATAATTTTATTTTATAGTAGACATTTTTTTTTTTAATGAAATAGTAATTTTCCTAGGAAGAAACAGCTAAAACAATAGAGACATGTTGGTCACTGAACACTTGGTTGGGTGGGGGGGGAGCGACAAAAACTCAAATAAGGCAGATGAAAACCAAAAATATATACACCTTGTTATACTTTCATAGAATTGTTCTTTTCCTGGAAAAAAAAAAAATCTTCCCAGATATCCTCATTGCTGTTTGAACTGCTTCTTCTCACAACCCTCTTTTTATTTCTGCTTCAAGTTAGGCCAGCAAAGAAATTAGAAGTCTAAGGTGACGTTTTTCATGCTACTTTATTCATGTGTAATTGTCAGGGCAGAAATGCTCAGCGGATCTGAAAAAAATAACAAGGGCCAAAAAAAAAAAAGGATATCAGTTTTGAGTAAACTTCTTAAAAAAAATTGAAACAACTGGCAAAATTGTTTGATTAATTATAATATTTTTTTCCAGGAAAAAAAAAAGCCTTCAGTCTCTTCTCTTGGGCTTTTACTGTAATGCTTTCTCATTGTACTTTTCTCTCTAGCATAAGATGAATGAAAAAAAGAATGAACACTGGGAAAGGGGTGGCTCAGGGCAGGAGTAACAAGGATTTTTGCCCACTTTTAATGCCTGTGTGAGTCCATTCAAGGTCAGTATTGAATAAAAAGAGATGACTTTGTAGGTGAGCTAAATGAAATGCATTTGTTGCTTTCATTTTGGTTTCAAGTAGACAGAACTCACATCATATCATCGTCAGTGAAAGGGCTACTTTTTTTAGGCAGGCTGAAAAGAGAGGCCCCAGACAGAAATGACATGAAAAATGAAGTCCCCGGTTTCTCTTACAGACAGTTTCTCCAAGTCAAGGAGCATTTGAGTAGGGGATGGTGAAGATGCTTGTACCTACGTTAGGAAGGAATGAAGGGCTCGGTCTCTAGAGCCGTATGAATTCAGCACTAAACATTTGTAAAATGTTACAGATTTGAAATAGCTACATGTCAAAAGGCTCTAAATATACCTCCCAGGGGTCCTATTAGTTCCTGTCTTTTCTTTCATCTACCAAAAACTGCCTGATAATATTGAAGGGAGAAAATCAGCTTTAAAATTAATAAGATCACATGCATGCTGAGGTCTCTGGAATATATATATTTTTGGCTGGCTCATGCCATACCAGTGTAATAATACATTATCTGGAGCGCTAGCGCTGTGATGCCATCAAGTAGTGATGATTTTTCCTTACTGCATTTAGTGGTGCTACAGCATTACCGCAGCAGACTTCCTCAGGGGATGTTAGAGTTGTTAAAAAAAAAAAAAAGAAAGAAAGACAGAGAGAAAATAAAGACAGAAAGAAATAATCATTGTAGAACATCCTGGGGGAATGGAGAGAAGTGAAAAAGCCAAAGCAAGAAGTAGCTTAGCTTTCCTTGACTGCAAGGAAATTGTTGCAACATCTCATAGGGAAAGAAAATAATCACTTTTGGGGGCAATAGAATTTAAATAACTTAAAATTGTGCACACACAATTGGTTCCTGTCCTGAAACTGGGAGGGAAAAAAATAAAAAAGAATCTACTCAGGTAGAAGAAGGTATTTTTTTTTCTGCAAGAATTAAGAAAATTAAGTAGATAGAAAATATCAGCACAAGGTCTGGAGCTGAGATACATTTCAAGTACCAAAATAAAATACAGCATTAACAGGAAAGCTCTCTAAATGTCTATTTTTTTTTCCTTTTCTTTCTTCTATTTTTAAGAAAAAAGTAAAATTCCACTTGGCATGAGATTGGGCTTCCATTCAGTAGGGAGCAGGCCATATATATCCCTGATGAAGTTATGCAGACCAAAAGAGTAAAGGAAGAGTCAAGGCACCTCAAAATACAACAACCTGAGTAGATAACCTGAGGGAAGAGTACAGAAAAGCTAATCAGAAAGCAGTGATCACTGAGGAGCAGAAGAATTGCAGGAGGAAAATGAAGTCACAGCAAAAGAAAAGAGGGAACCATAATAAAATACATGTAGAAGGACCAAATGACTTTGTGGTTAAGAGAATGAACTAGTATTCAGGAAATCTGGGCTCATTTCCAAACCTATCCAATTTCTTGAGTAAACTATAGATAAGTGGCTTAATTTCCTAAAATACCTCAGTTTCCCATCCATAAATCTAAGGACGAATGATTCACTCTGTGACTGACTGCTTGTTTAGATTATAAACATCTTGGGGGTAGGGACCGTGTTGTATTATGTGTCCGTACAACGTCTAGGGGTCACTTGACATTATTGCAATGCAAATAACGATAAATCTCAATCTCTTGTGATGAAAATCATATAATTTCATAAACAAGAGCAGTAAAGCTTGCTTGGGGTTGCTTTTTTAATACATACTGTCATAGATGGATAGATAGATAGATATTTCAAAAAAGGAATCCTATAAAAAGTCAAGAATTGTTCATATTACTAGGGAAGAGTACAAAAGTATCACATGGGCATGTAAGGAGAAAATGAGGAAGGCCAAAGCTCAAGTTGAGATGCAGCTGGAAAGGGACACAAAAGGCATTAAAAAGAGATTCTACAAGTGTGTCAGCAGTAAGGAAAAGACCCAAGAAACGACAGGTCTCTTTTGAAACCTCAATAAGAAGTCACCAAAGCTGCCTATCCATGTGCTATTTCGCATTTTAATTAGAACATATCCCAGCAGACTCAATTAATCGTGTCCGTTCTTCATTCTAATCGGAACATTCCACAGTGACATGTATCTATATAATGGTAGGCAAGTAGGAGTTTCCTAAGACATCAGATATTAGCTCCAAATGCACTTGACTATACTCAAGCATCTCCCAAATTACTTTAGAAAATGAGATCGATTTCTCATCTATAAGAAGTTAGTGCAGAGTGAGAAAGACAGGCAAGTCAGTCCTGTGGAAGATACCCTTAAAAGGCAATTTTAAGGCAGACTTCCTGAACATCTGTTTTGGCTTGGTCCTTCTCCTGGT
Organism: Crocodylus porosus; assembly: GCF_001723895.1. Taxonomy (NCBI): domain Eukaryota; kingdom Metazoa; phylum Chordata; order Crocodylia; family Crocodylidae; genus Crocodylus; species Crocodylus porosus. Next base: position 16,460,269 of record NW_017728909.1, on the reverse strand, counting down.
TTTCTCTGACCAATTCAAAGCACAATAGACTCTCATTTCACTAAAGTTTCTGCAAAGATAAAGCATTCGTGCACCAGATCTTTTGCCTCGGGTTGACTGAGGACAAATACAGAGGTGGATGGGAAGATCTGCAGCTGCTTCATTTTCTTTAAAAAGGCAGGCAGCTCTGCATGAAATGGCAGGCTATGGGCTATTTGAAGCTGAAGGTATGATGGGCAAGAATATATGAGCCCTGTTGAAAAAAAAAAGGAACAGGTGAGAGCCATAGTGAAAGTGAACACTTGAGGTAAGTAGCTCAAGATAATGATCAGCAACCAACATTGTCATCTGAGATCACTCAACAACTTTCTGATTACCTTGAGGGGTCTGGTATAGCCAAAAAACTAAGGAACAAACAGCTCATCCAGGAGACTGATGACCAGAAGTTCACTGATGATAGCAATCTACATAGAATAAGGACTATCCGAGACAGTCAACAGACCATTCACATAATTGGCAAGTGATCGGGGCAGCAGAACAATGTGGACAAGACAAAGGCAATAGTCTTCCTCAGAAGAATGGAAGAGAACCATGTAGACATTACAATAGGTAACAGCAGGATGGACAATGCAGGCAGCTTCATCTACTTGGGAGGCATCATTATGGGGAATGACAACTGTTTCAAGGAAAATGCAAGAGGATACAGGTTATGGAAGCAGCTTGGGGCAAACTAAAGCCAATGTGGAGAGCCAAAACCATTTCCCTACATGCAGAAATCAGGCTTCTCAAAGCATGTGTGCTCAGTACATGGAGCATGGATCTTCAATGAGGCTGATACATGAAGGCTGCTGGCCTTCAAAATTCAACAGACAGTTGCACATGGTCAGCTAATGAAACCGTATCAGAAACCAAATCATCCCAAAGGGATTGGTATGAAAAAGACAGCTGTTGATCCAGCAGTGAGGAAGATTCTGTTTTTTGGACACATGTACTCGATGAATACCTCGTAAAGGCCTTGCTTTTTAGCCTGCTAAAGGTTAATAAATCAAGAGGTTACCTGTGTCAAAAGTAGATAGAAAACATAACAGAATAGTGCATGTGAGATCTATATGGCAAAGCGTAAGACAGAATTAAGGTATAACATACGATGTAGGCTAAGTACAGAGAGTTGAAAAGCCTGAGGCTGAATCGATTCAATCTTTTCTCGTTAGTCTAAGCTGTGTAAATTGAACTGATAAGCAAGTGAACAGACATTAACTTTTGATTCCAGACATGCAGCCGCATGCCTGCAGTGGCTGAGGTCTGAAGCTGGGGGGCGCTAGAACATGGTTTCCTGCTCAGCTGAAGCAGACAGCTTGGGCCAAGCCTAGCCCACACACCCTGAAAGGTGTGGTTTGCAGGGGAGGTGCAAAGCATTCTGGGATGCTGGGAGACTGTGTGTTAACTTAAATCCGGAGGGGATCCAGGACAGAAGTTCAAGAAACCAATTTAACCTAAATCAGTTAAGTCTGATACCACATCCATCCATGTTTATCTTAAACAAGTTTCAGCCATTTTGAATGTGGTTTATGTGTACTGAATTTCTGTTGTGTTACATACAGATTTTAACTGGTTTCTGAAGACTTATACTGGTTTATGTATAATTTTGGTCCCTAGCCAGACAAGGCAGCTTTGAAATACAGCATATGTTTGGCCTCTGTAGTTATTAGATTATAAAACATAGAAAAGAATGATAGAGTGCACAGAAATGCTAGCCTCCACTAACTTTCCATTTGGACACTCATAGGATATGCCTACCATACAGATGGAAAATAAGCATGGAAATACCCAATTCTGTTTTAATGTTGTAACTGGACAGTCCACCTATAGCACAGAGATGAGCACTGTCTGACACACAGGGGAAATAGTTGCGTGGAGCAATATGCCGCCACAGGTAGATTGTTTTTGGTATCTAGCCTAGCTCATTTAAGGCTGGCTTAGGTATCTCTGGACTCCTCATTAAAGCATCAACATCTAAACATACAGTGCTATTAAGCTGAAGTAAACTAATTAACTCCGCTGTATGATAGTACTGCCCACCAAGTACTATCCTACAACATAGTTATTGCATGTGTAGATGCTGACTGGAGCTGGCTGGGGCATGAGGGTATCAAAGCCAGTGTTAGTCCCATACTGTAGCATCCTCTTGGTGCATCTAGCTACTCCGCAGCCTATTGAGCGAGGGTGAGTTGATGTTCTCCCCTGGCTCAATATGCCATTGTCCTGAGCACATGTGTAAATGCTTCACCCAAGAGCAATCAACTCCAGCACAGACTCCCCCTTCCCCTGCCCTCCTGATCAGGCCTTCCATCCCTGCCCTTTCCACCACCACAGGTCCCAGCTTGTCCTTCATCACCCCACCCGCCATCCCCTCCACAGCTTTCTTTGGGCTGCCAGGCTGTCCTGAGAGAGTAGGCAGGGAAGAGGAACCTTCCTGCCTCCCTCTTACCACCGAGGCTGCTTTCTGTGCTAATTTCCCTCTCCTGCCATCTCTCCTGGGACAGCTGAGCAGCCAAAAGTAAGGTGGAGGGGCACAGGTTGAGCCACAGGGGCAGAGGGGAGCAAGGGAGACCCCCAGAGGGTAAAGGGAAGAGGGAAGCCACCATCCTGGATGGTGGCACTACTCGCTGGATTGGGCCCACCATCCCCTGCCCCTCCCTTCACCCCAAATACCTGCTCCCCCCCACTTACTTTTGGCTGCTGGTGTTGTCCCAGGTGAGCCAACAGGGATTGGGGACCTCTGCCCAGTCTCTGCCACCACCACTGCTGCTCTCAGGGCTGGGTGGGCAGCCACAATTAGCCAGGGATTGGGGGAAGCATAAGTGTGTTGCAAGGTCTCAGGGGGCAGGGGGGACCCTGAGGGACATGGGGAAGTCCCAGGGACAGGGGGAAAGCCTGGCATGGAAAGGGAGGGAATGGTGGGGGGATTCTTACCTTTCAGTCCTCCAGGCCACTGCTGACTTGAACATACGAATGCTCCAAACTGGAGCTAGCACTAACACCCATCAACACCTGTGCGGCTCACAGTGTAACTTGTAACAAAGCCCTAAGAGTGTCTGTAAAAGGCACTCAGTATCAATGGAGTGTCAGCAGGGAAGGGATTATTGAGGATTAAGCACTGTGTCATAAACTCACTCCCCTTTCAAACTCCAATCTGTCATGCAGGCAAACACTTAGGTTCCTAGATCACCTAGGCACTTTAGAAAATCACCTCTTTTATTCCTTAAGAAAGCAAGGAGAAGGTTACACCAACATTTCCTTTCACTCCCAACAACCGCACCCTCCTGCAAAACTGAAGCTGGTGAAAACATTTTGCAAGCCACGCTTTTAAGCTGCAGTGAAGTTCCCCGTGTCAGGGGACACACAGGGATCAGTGTTGCATCCGCAGTCGTTCCAGTACCTTAAATGACTCGGAGCACATTATTTAAACGAAAAATGTCTGCTGTGCAGATGATACTAAATTGGGAGGAAAGGTCATCCATGAGAAACAATACCGTCAGGTAGGGAAGGATTTAGATCATTTAACTACTTGAGCTAATAGATAGCAAATTCAATGCAGATAAATGCAGAATAATGAGTCTCGGAGAATGTAATAAAAGGACATAATATCTGCTTAATGGGAAGGTACTACAGCATATTGACCTGGAGAGAGATATAAGAGTTATTTTAATAATAAAAAAACCCCTATATTAAAGCCTTCAGCTCAATTATTGTTAAGGAAATACAGTGTATTTCATTAGGGCCTCACCCAAAGAACTGCATTCAGCACTAATCACTCTACAGTTCAGAAAGCATATTTAGAATGGGTCTTAAAGGGGTGATTTGTAGAGCAATCTAATGCAAGCACATTTTGGAGATATACATTTTGAGGACATTACAAAGAAGATTGACTGTATCCCTACCAGAAAGTCAGAGACTTTAGAGGTGACTGTTTAAGATGGCCAGTACTAGCATAATGAGTATTTGGCAGTAAGAGGTGAATGACTGAGGTGCTTGTTGCCTTAACCCCTCAAGCTTCATAATTCCCATTAGGTTTGGAGCAGCTGGACACATGGGAACATATCTTGACCCAGCTCTATACCAGTACAATACCATTGAAGTCATGGCAGTTACAAGACATTGAAGCCAGCGTAAATGAGGGTAGCATACAGCCTCAAACCTCTGTTAAGACACTGCCAGCAACTGCTCCAGCACAGGTCTCTATAGCTTTTCCTGTTTCATTTGGTATTGCAGGTTCACAAGCCTGGTAAGTCGGCTTTGCATGTTAATGCTTGCAGAGTCCAATAAGTTCAAGGCCTGCCTAAAAAGGATGCTGAGCAAAGGAATAAACTAAAAGAAGCCAAGTGGGTGCCGGAAGCTTTGTTCCCTCTCCGCTATTTGAAGGTGATTGAAAATCTCCAGCAGAGAGCAGCTGGGCTGGAAATTTGTACTCTTACGATGGTGTACCCTGCCAAAATCGTGACACTAGGGTGCCAGTTTGTTTCCTCTGGTGCATCTCAATGGCATGTAACTAGAAGGTACAGATGCACCTTATAGACTAAATGTGTCAGTGATGCATAAGCTTTTGAGAGCAAGAACTCACTTCGTCAGATGTCGCGTTTCATGTTTGAAGTCCAATTGTTCAATAGTTAGGGTGCTCACCCAAGAAGTTGAAAAGACAAGATGTTTGCCTCTTTCCTGAATGAGTTTGAACCTATGTTTCTTTTTGCCTAGAGCACAGTTCTCTAGCCAGACCTTTCTCTAGAGCTGCTTTTGGATCTTAGCCACCGTCCCTTGCATTTACTAGTCCTTGGATAAAACAGATGAAGAGCAGTGCAGTGGTGATGTTTCTGCCCCCTTGGCAGCAACCAGATCCTGTTCTCTTCTAAACCAGCAGCCATCTCACCAGCCCACAACACCCCCTCAGCCTTGCTCGTACTGGCTTCGCATCTCTCTCTCTGCAGGAGGGCCAACTTTTAAAGGACTACCAGAGAGTGGCTAAGCAGCTGCCTAATGCTCTAACCTGGTGGTTAGAGTACTGTGTTGAGAAGTCAGAAGGACACAGGTGTTCAAATTTTCTGTTGGCAAGAGGGAAAGGGCTATAACTAAGGTGCCTGCTGCCTGAAAAATACCCTAACCACTAAACTTTATCGACTAGAACATGTTGAGGGCTTTCATTCTCTATACACCTGCCATTTTTCCTGGATCTGCACTAAGGTATGCATACACATAGACAGGGTATAGCACTATCATGAAATCTTATACATTCAAAGTACAAAGCTGGAGCCAAAAACAGCCAGGTAGGTGGCTAGAAAACCTCCATTTAGCTACATGGAGGAAAACAGAATTCTGTCCTATGTCTACCAGAGCCCCATCCTGTGAAACCAGGAACGAGATACTCATGGAGTGAGCCCCTCCCAATTTGTTTTCCCTTTTTAAGCCCATAAAAGGGATTAGGGTTAGGGTTACCTTGCTGGGATCGTCTCCACGCCAGCAGTCTTTTCTGCCCAAGTGCAGGGGGGCTGCACCCATTGATCTGCAAGGTCCTTTCCAGCCCCTAACATCCATGAAACTATGAAATCCATGACTTTTCCTAAGGTTTGAGGGCAACTAGATATGAGGGGCTGGCTCCTTGGATGGTGTAATTCTGTGGAGGTCCACTGTGGTATAGCCAGTAGAGAGGCTGTGACTGTAAAGCTCTAGCAACATCCAGATGAAAGACATTTTCTGACAGTAGATCTCTAATAAGATGATGCTATGATTAATCTTATTGTTATATGATCAAGCAATTCTGTTCTACACCTAGTTACCTTTCACATACACTTTATCCAATATGTCTATAATACCAGATTTAAGTCTGCATTTTTGGAAGAGAGGGAGCTCTTCTCTCCTTGACTCAGCGCAGCCAGCATAGGCACACGTGTAACTCTCCAAGGACACTGTTCAAACCAAGGGCAATTAAGTATTACTACTGACTTCAGTGGAAGTACATTGGCTTAAAATGAGATTAACTCATGAAGAACTGTTTATTGCGTGGGGAAAAGGAGCAAACTCTGAATCAACAGCAAGAGATAACAAAGGTGAAATCCAATGTAATGATCATAAGTAAAGTTTAATATCCACTGTCTCCAAATGTGACATGAGCTAATGGGTAAATGGGAACCAGTGCTATGTTTCACTTAATACAATATGTGTGAGCAGGCTGCGGATATGCCCTCTGGATCATCTGAATGATTTGAGTGCTATTAACTTCTGCTGCTCTGCATGATCAGAAGCCCACATAGTTTGTGACACCGGATGCCTTATGGTCCATTTGGTTTGTTCCAGGCTTGATGTGATTGCACAGTAATATTTCAAAATCCGCACCACGTATGTTCCTTCCAGCTAAGCTGTCACTCCCTCAGCCCCTACAACCACCCTGTTCAAGCTTTTTCTGAAAAATGTTTTCATTTTTCTTCCAGTGGTTTCCACAAGTTGCCAGTGAAGTTTCTACCTGTTTTTGCTATTTTTCTCTTTTTGATATTAGTCATATTTCCCCCCACATTTGAGATCCAGTTCCCCTTTTGAGTTTCCCTTAGTTACATGCCACCCTGTTAACAATTTGGTGGGATTTACATTTCTACCCGTGACTTCTCACTGCTGCTGCCCCCTTCCCTCCAGCCTGTTTCAGGCACAGGGCAGTCCTCAGGGTCTCGGTGCAAATCAAGTCTTGTCACTCCCAGTTCCCTGGTCACACCTTAATGGTTATATCCCTAGGGCAGATCCCTAGGGAGAGAGAGACTTGTTGACAGGGAAAAGCCCCTTTTGTGTCTCTAGACATGCAGTCTCCTATAGCAGGTCCTCCCCTCTATTATGGCCTTCAAAATGTGTTACCCATCTCTTCTGGGCTAAATCCCCTCAACTGTGTTTCCTTAGCATCTGTCAGGTTCTGGTATCAAGGTTTACATAATCCTTGCTTTATTCTTCTGCATAAACCTTGTGTGTTCCCAGAATTCCTTCGGGCTCATTTGGGCTTTAACCAGGTTTCTTCAAGACTATTTATTGTGGGCGTCATTGGTCTCGCCTTCTCTTTGTTCATTGCTGGAGCACTTCTCCAGCCCTTCCCTTATATCCATCCAAAGGAAAGGCCTCTCGGTCTGTTTTATCTCTTAAAGCACCCTTGTCCTCCTCTCTTGAACAAAGAGCCTTGTCCTTTTCCCTATTCTGTTACACAGACATATCAAGGAAATAGCAATGGAAGAAAGAGTCAAACTAAAAAAAAATAGAAGAAGGGGGAGGGAAAAAAAAAGTTCTGCCAAACCAATTCCACATCCACCTTTTGATGAGGAATCACAAGGATTTGTGCTTTTCCTGTAGACCAGCAGCTACCCATCTTTGTCATTCAATGTACAAATATCAGTGAGAAGTGAACTTCAAAAAGTTTTCCCAGTCATAAGCTTCCAAAAAGTGATGCTTAGCCAAGCCTCTCTTTTATTATGAAGATCATCCTGGAGATCTCACAAGAAAATAACTTTTCCAAGAGCAGAAAATAGAACAGGGAGGCACCTTTTTTCAGAAGCACAATAATTGTAAGGCCAGACTGTTGGGCCGTCTAGCCTGACCTATTCTACAGCACAGGCCATAGAATGAAATTCCACATGGGTTGGGATCCAGATCAGGCTAGCAGTGGCTAGAGTTGCTAAAATCACTGAAAATAATAGGGTTGGAAGGAACCTCTGGAAGTCATCTAGTCCAGCCCCCAAGGCAGATTCATCCCTATCCAAACCATCCCAAAGAAGTGCTTGTCTAACCTGTTCCTAAAACTACACAATCCACCATGTTGCCCAACCCTACAAGGCATATTGCCCCCAAACACCAAAATCACCCTAACCTGCCACAGGTAAAGCAGGGGAGCTATGGCATATAACAAAGTTTGAAGCAAATGGTCTAGGTCAGCAGTGCTCAACCTCTGGGTCATGGGCCAGATACAGCCTGCAGAGATGCACCATTTGGGCTGTTGGGAATTTGGTGGTAGGGGAGCAATGGCGGTATTGATTGCCAGTCCCCTGCTCCCAAATTTCCAAACCCATGGGAAACCTTTGGTGCCTAATGATATGGCTCTGCTCACTAGATCCCTGGTCCATGGTGTGCAGGGTCAGGTCAACACATCATTGAATCATATAGGTGGGGTGGTGAAAAGTTGATGTACAGGACCACATCCTTATACTAACCCTATGCGTGGATCCAGCCTATGAACTGGCTCTGCACAACTCATCCAGCCCAAGGGGGCAAAGAAGTTGAGCACCACTGGTCCAAATCGTGATATGCACATCATAAAGCCAGCATTTGCCATGTTTTTTTCAGCAGATGCAGCTTAGAGACCAAAGATGGAATGGACAGAAAAAATGCAACACCTTTTCACTTCACACACTGACTGGGCTAGGTCATGGCTAGGGCCATTCATGCGGCACCGCAGTGAAAGATACCTGGATGCAACTTAGTCTGGACTTATTTTATGCCTAAATTGAGGGCATCACTGCAAATTAAGAGAGGTAGCATTGTAAAAAAAGCAAACAGGCAACAGCACATACAGAGATAAAGAAAGGAAAAAGAGTGTGCTGTGCTCATTCCAATCTGAACTCACAACATTGTTTTACCCTGTACTGATCTCTCAACACTTATACTTGGACTAAGCATGAGAGAGCCTTTTTTTTTTTAGGAAATGAGATTCTGATATTATGACCTCATGGCAAATTTTTCATGTTATCTCCTTTCAGCAGCCTGGAAATGACCCTGTGAGTTCCCACAATGCAGGAGTCCTAGTGCTTGCGGTCTTGTTAGTAGCTTGGCACCATCCTTGACAGATTTCAGGCATCCTTTTCATTCTGAGGCTAATCGGCAAAAAGAAGTCGGGTAACAAGCATTGCAAAATGAACCCACAAGGGGGCTACAGACCTAATTAGAATCTATCTAGCTCAACTTCTAGTTAAGCTACAAAAAGCTCAGTTAGCTAATATGCACACCACACACTCATAATAAACTCACTTGGCATTTACCCAGTGTTTGAAGATCACAAAGTGTTTTAAAAAGTCAGAGGAGTTGTCTCAGGCAGTCCTGAGCCCATGTGAGCATGGCAACTGGCTTGTCTTGTAATGGTGACAACCAGATCGGAAGGCAAGGGATGTTGTGCTTCAATTCACATGGTCATGTGAGCACCTAATACTCAGTGCAGTCCTCTAAAAGCAGTGGTCACGTACAGAGGTCACAAAATGCACAGGGGACTTTATTCTCTGCCTGTCAGAGAGAAGGTCAAACACAGGCTAGGAGGAGAGTCCAGCTAAAGTGCTTGTGTTAAGATAGATTGTAGTATATATTGAACTACAGAAAATAATGTAATTAGGGCATGACCTAGGCGAAGTTAACAGATATTGGTCACCACTTCCTATTTGTTGTAGATGGGATTTATTCGTCATGGGCCCCCGCAGCCCTGCACAGGTTCTGCACTCTTTGATAGGTTTTTCCTACACAGAGCAAACTGTAATCCCTCTGACTCTGTGGGGTCCTGGTCCGTCCATACTGCACTAAAGTGTGAATGCAGTGTAGACATGCCTGCACAATGCTAGCTTCTTATCCAAGTGCCACAAAATACAGCAATGCTGACACAACCACATACATGCCCAGGACCCTTGAAAGGTTTGTACAGCTCAAGCTGAAATCTCTGCCACAACATCTTCACTGCTCTTGTTACCTAAGCTGTTTCAACTTAAGCAACAACATATCTCTTCTCCATGTTGTGTGTAGAACAGCAAAACTCCTTAACCTGTGATGTGGTGAGTACAGCACTCAGCTGGAGAGTTGCACCACTGAATAAGGTATGGATCCTGGAACCCAGGTCTCTTGCTTTTTGGGTAAGTGCTCAAAGCACTCAACCGCTGAGCTAAAACATAGGAGTGCCCTCCTCCTTTGGCATCTAACACACATTAGTCATGGATTTTTGTCCAGCTACAATGTTGTTAGTTATGTGTGCTGGCCATGCATACATATCTGCATACCCACCTGGTAAGCGTGTTACCTACTGTTCGTGTTCAGTTTACGTGCTTGCATTTATGTGTTCTCATCTTGAAAGTAGTATAATTGTAAACTAAATTATATGCAAGTGCCAAAAAGGCCACTTACCGTATTTACTTGAATACAAGATGAGATTCGCCCCCTCTGCCCAACCAGCATGGGGAAAAATGCCTCCCATTTTACCTTCACTTACAAGAAAACCTCATTAGATACATTTTTTATCATTAAACTTCTGCCAAAAGCAGCAGGTGTTCAGCAATGGAATCCAACTATACACGTAAATGTGGCCAACACAGAGCATGGCTATAAAACATACAGCCCACATCAGTAAACACGCTAATGGAAATCTTTGACAAGGATAGGTGAGTATAGCCATCTGAATAAGATGCCCTTTGAATAAAGTCCCCTTCAGCCCCAACTCTTTTCCAAGTCATAGTGAGCCATCATACTGCATACATTTTAACTCTCTCTTCACTCCCACAGCTGGACCACATCTTTCTTTCCCATTTCTAATTATTCCTATTTATTCATTGGCCTTAAATGTCTGCAAAGATCACCAAACAGGGCCCAAAACAGTTGAGCCAGAATCCCTCTATTTCCTCAGCCTATTGCATCTAAGTGGGGCCTCACCCTCCATGAGGTGGAGATAGACTAGGTTGCCCTGCACCTCATCTGTATATATATATTTGGAGGACCTGGGACTCATGAAAAAAACACCCAGTTCCAGTCATAAGTAGGGGGCTAATTAGTACATAGATTCTTTGTTGAGGGGCATCTGGAGTACACAAACATGCTGAGAAGTGCTGAGCTATCGGGTCCCCGTGGCTTAAAATGTTGACTCTATGGGGGCTCAGCCCAATGTACTATATGGCAATTCATAAGCCTTTTGTCTTTGGACTAATATGCATAGTGGGTACATCTACACGTCACCCTATGGTGATACAGCGACATCACCATATAGTGCACTACAGCAATGGACTGAACACATGTAGCATACTGCTACAACGGCATAGATGCAAAAGCTAAGCACGTGCTGCCTTCATGGCTCAGTAACAGCCCGTACTCCATTCTGTTTTAGCACTTCCAGAAGGAAGTACTAAAGCACAGCACCATAGCCATGTCACTGTACAGCAACATGTAGATGTGCCTAATTTGTACTATCTATAAGTAGATATAAAAATGTTCTTTAAAAGTGTATTTCTGGAGTACATGTACTAAAACTTGCAGCAGTTCCAAAAAAGATAAAATCTGTTGATTCTGGGTGGACTAAGTCAATGGATACTATATGCAAATAACTATACATTTATTTCAAGATAAGTGTTTTCAAAGTTGCTCCTTACTTCCTTGTGCTTACAGAGAGTAGGGTCTGACAGCAAGGATGTGAGGAAGAAGCTGAAGGGGAGGGAAGTTGATCAGGCAAACTGCCCAATAGATCCCATAGATTTATTTTTCCTACTGTAGCAGTGGGAGGAAGGGAGGAGGGGGGAGGACAAATGCAAGACACACTTCCGATAATTACTGGAAAATTATAACAAATTGATACATTTGTCATATATATAAAATATAATTATTGTGGGGGATCATCTTATATTCAGATTCATCTTATATTTGAGTCAGTACGATAGCTGAAAGTCATGCAAAGTAAAACAGAATTACACTGTTTCTCTGCTCACTTCCCTTGCCACTAGCCTTTTCTGAGAACTTTTGTCAAGGGTTATCTTGCCTGTACTAGATGTTTCAGAATCTCATCAGTTCCAGGTCTTGCAATAGGCATGGAACATTGTTAATCTATTCAACTTCCAGTAATCTATCCACAACTTAATATTTCCATTAAATTAGGGGACCAATATCACTTGAGAAGCCCCTGTCCCTGAAGTGTGTCACATAACTTTCAATTCCAGCAAATCTTAGGGCATGTCTACACCATATTAGACAGTGCTATGGGGTGACTGCATTGATACATGCCTGCCCATTCACATGCGAACCATATGCTAAAACATATTATGTAAGTGGTGGTTGGGCAGCCCTGGGTGTGCCCATGGCTATCGTCATCATGCCTGAAAGCCTGAAATTGGTGCCAGACCTATCCTGGATTCTTCAGAAAAAATCTGCCTACATGGGGGTTTTCCCCATGTGATGTACAAAGAACAGCCAGTAGTCAAGGTGTGTTTTCAGTTCTTGCATGTCCTAATGCCTAGCACTGCCCAAGGCACTGGGACATGGCCTCAGATTTATTGCTTCCCATCATCCTGTGCTACTTTATTCCTTGCTCTGTTTCAGGAAGATCTGTGAAAAGAAGGTGGTTTTTTTTTATTCCTTCATTATTGAGGCCAAATCTACCAGAGGAAATGTCATGTGTTCATAACATACCTCAGGCAATTGGATCTGCTATTTCAGATATAGCCTGTCAACAGAAAATAATTGCTTCTATATTTGAATAGACATTACCGCTAGCAATCCAGTCCACTAAGGGATCCATACATCCCTTTTCTGAAAACTATCAGAACCAAATTTTCCCTCTCATAGTAGGGCCTTTATATGTCTTCATGGCAAGTCTATGTTTGCTGGACCTATGCTTACAGCAGATTGCTAATTTTTATAGATTCATAGATTTTAAGGCTGCAAGGGACCTCGGAAGATCATCGGGTCCAGCCCCCTGCACCAGGCAGGAAAAACAGCCGTGGTCAGGTGACCCCAGCAAGGAGACCGTCATGTCTCCTTTTAAAGATTTCAGGGTAGGTGATTGCACCACCTCTGCAGGGAGCTTATTCCACAGTCTAGACACCCTGACTGTGACGAATTTTTTTTCCTAAAGTTGAATCTGAAACAGTCTTTCAGGAGTTTGTGGCCATTTCTCCTGGTTTTACCCAAGGGTGCTCTGGTGAAGAGTTGTTCACCGAGCCCTTGATATACTCCCCTAATATAAAGTTACTTAAGATCTTGAATGCTTCCTTCTCCATAGTTTTCATTTTATTTATATTGAGTGGCATAATTTTTATCACTTGAACCCTAACTCAATAAAGTTGAACACAGGCATTACAGTCATACCTTATGTTTGCTCTTTGTAGATTTTGATAAGCAAGGTCCATCCATGTTTTCATCCTTTCTTGAATGTTCAACATGTAGTTCATCATTCAGAGCTCTCTTTCCTTCCCATCCATCCATTGCCTGGTTGAATAGACTCCTAACCTTCTTCCTATATCTGGCTTGCAAAGGAAAGTGCCCTGTGATTTCCTGGGACATTAGTTCATAAAAGAATAGGTATTCTACTAAATAGAAGAGGTTTCAATTCTGATTTCTATTAATGATGAACCTCTAAACCAAAGCATTTGTTCTTGCAGGATAGAAGACTTCGGTTATACAGCCCTATTTTTTGTCCACAAACTATGAATCAAGATGGACATAAAGTTTTTTTTTCCTTTGTGAAAACATTGTTTTTTCTTACTTTCATAACAACATATTTGTTTGAAAATAGATTTGATGACTCATGCCAAGGCCATGGAAGGAAACAAAACTCTTGACTTTTCCCCAAAATTTGCTTTTTTCGCTTTGATTTTCTCACCAGAAAAGGGAAAAGTTATGCATGTGACCTAAAAATAGAATTTGACAATAGTGAGTACTCATAGTTTCATAGTTATTAGGGTCAGAAAGGACCTATTAGATTGAGTCTGACCCCCTGCCTTGGGCAAGAAAGAGTGCTGGGGTCAGATGACCCCAGCCAGATGTCTGTCCGATCTCCTTTTGATTATCTCCAAGGAAGGGGACAACATCACCTCCCTTGGAAGTCCATTCCATATTTTGGTGACCCTTACTGTAAAGAAATTTTTCCTGATGTCCAGCCTGAATTTGCTCTCTTTTAACTTGTGTCCATTGTGTATAGTTACCCTGACTGTCACCCTGGTACACATCTCATCCTCCACTTTCTGCTGACCACCCCCCCACCCCCGCTGATGATTCCTCCTCCCCAGGTTTGACACATGACCCTTATCCTTGTTAAACGTCACCTTATTCCAGTCCACGCACCTCCCTAGCCTGTCCAAATCCACTTGAATTTGCTCCCTGCATGTTTACTTCCCCCCATAGTTTTGTGTTGTCAGCAAACTTGGACAGGGTGCTTGCTACTCCCTCATCCAAGTCACTAATGAAGTCACTGAAGTCATGAAGTCACTAATGAAGTCACATGAAGTAATGAAGTCACTACTCATTAAGTTCCTCACCAAAAGGCCTCACAAATTTCACATCCATGCCTTGTTAAGCTACAACGCCTATTTTACCTAACGTGCTATAACAAATAATATCAGTATTCTTCATAGAAATATTATTTTGGGAATGTAAACTCCTGAACATTCAAAGTTGCCATGGATCTCTCTCCTGCCATAAGATTTGTGACTGTGTAAGTACTCAAGAATTGGAGTTAAGCATTATTAGCATTAAAATTCATCTCAGCCGGCAGAGTTGATGTATGATGCTCTGTCTGCTTCTTGGGTGCTATGGATGAAGATGCAGAGAGCCCCTTGGGAACAGGAAAATGATTTGCTTAAATAAACAACACTAATTTATCCTGAACAAGTCTGTGATCCTAGGAACACGGGCTGACTAGTTGGAGGGCCCAGCTATGCACTTGTAGCACTCAATGAGGATGTGACTTTTTTAATGATGTTACCTCCATGACATCAGGGCCAGGTAGGCCGTATGATGTGTACATTTTTCTGGGCTTTATGGGCATGTCAACATGTTCATTAATTTGGTTTTGGTAACACACATTAAATTCAGTACCTGCATTTGTGAGGTACTAGAGAAAGATGGATTGTTTAGGATGAAAGCATCCTAAATAAAATCCATATATTCTGCTCCTATGCATTTTAAGGAACTCATCCTCACTGTATCCAGGATGCCCAGTGAATTACAGATGCTTCCAATATATTCCCTATATTCCCTAAGGGTGAGCTCATGCCTGTTTCTTGCTTGATTCCACAAGGAGAGAGAACCCCCTTCCCAAATCCCATATTCGGACAACTAACATCTAAGGGGATGTCCACACATGCAGGCATGTGCACTTGCGGCAGCTGAAATAGCAACAGCACAAATTTGTGCCCGAGATGTGTGCCTCAGCACACATGCCTTAATATGCATTTTTGTGTGGGGCAAATTGTGCCACTTGGGGCAAAATGACTCTGCCTAGCTCCTCCCAGATCTGTAGCCAGGGGGAGTAAGAAGATGGGACCAGCTCTTGTACTGGCCTCAGCAGCATAAAAAGCTGCCCTGGTGAGCAACTCAGCGCTTTGTACTTCCAAGCTGGCCTCCCCTTGCACAGGGATGCAGGGGGGCTTTAAGCCCAGCTCTGGTGGCTACTCCAACCTGGAGCACTCCTCCACACCCAACCCCCAATTGTCTTTTTCTCATATACACCCCTACTGCCACATCCCCCCCTCCCCCCCAGCCCATCCCATACTCAAGTGTTTTCTGGGACCAGGACCATCCCCCAGGCTGGGGCCGCATATCCCAGCACCAGCATGAGCATGGGACAGAGCTGCAATGTGGCAGTTAGCCCTGAAGCTGTGGCTCCTGCCAGCAAGTCCAGTCCTAACCCATATGTTGGCTGGGCATGAAGGGTGTGAGATTTGTGGGAGGGGTGTGGTATTTGTGGGTTAGTGTAAGCATGGGTGTAGGGTTTGTGGGGGGCTAGGTTTTGGGGGGGTGGTGTGGGACCTATGCAGGGATTTGTGGTGGTGTGCGGTTTGTGGGTATGGAGGTTTTGGGTGGATACGTGGGTGGGGTTTGTGGGGGTAACAGGGTTGTGGGGTTTCTGGGTGGATTTGGAGGGAGTTTGTGAGGGTGGGAGACTGTTTTGTGCAGGGGACTGCTTGGGAGGGGTAGGTCCCCTGTCCACCCCCCACATGGTGCACAGCCCCCCCCACCCCCGCATCCCTCTGTAGGAGCAGCAGCAGTGGCCATCGGGGTGCTCAAGGCCAAATCCTGGCAGAGACCCCCGGTGGCACAGACCTGAGGGCTGTATATGGCGCATGGTGCAGACCCGGCCCACTGTCTCACACCTTTTAGCAGAACCAGACTGGCTCTTGCTGTCACTCAGGCTCCTGGTACTGTGAGCAGAAGCCACATGCTATTGGACCAGGCCAGGGCCTGGTCTCAAACCTTGTATTTTTGGTCAAAATAGACAACCAGAGACAAGGGGACGAGGAAACTGGTTCATCTCAAGGGTTCCAATAAACTACTTCCTTTGGCCCTTGCAAAACAAGGGGCAGACACATAATCAAGGACATAAAGGGACGTCCCTGAGGCCCAATGACTCTCGGGGCTGGGTAGAGCAAAGGTACCTTCCCTTGCTCAAGATTGATGGCAAAATCTAGCCTTGAATGCTTTTGCCAGTCTGATTTTGAATATCTCCAGTAATGGCATTTCAGCCATTACCCCTGGGACACCCTTTGACAGTTTAATACAGAGGTACTCAAGCTGCAGTCTGCAGAGAGCTGGCTAGTCACAGCAGGGAGGATCTCTTGATTGCCAACTGCTGAATTCTGTGAAGAGTCAGCAACAAACACACTGAGTGTTTTCGCAGTATTGCTGACTTGCTTCAATAATTGCTGTGGTGAACACAGAGATATGATATAATTGTGAGGGTCGGGGAAAGTGGTTTATTTGAACAATCAGGGAGACACCTCACACAGCGCTCTTTATATTAGAATATGGCCTGCATAGTGAAGGAGTTTGTAAACCCCTGACCTAATAGATGTCACTGTTAGTGAGTTTCCTTATATTTTTTGGTCACTGTTCAAACTAAATGTTTTTGTTGTTCTCTCTCTTTTTTTTTTTTTTTTTTTGCACCAGAAAAGGACAAAGGTAATCAAAAATAAGAATAAAAAAAGATGATGTGCTCCTCTAGAAGGAATAAATCAGTAATGAAGGGCCTGGTTCTTCTCTCCCTGACAAAAAGCATAAATCACTGAAGTTAGTGTCATTGTGTTGAGGTAAGAGAGGAAACACACTTTTATGGTGCAAGCACAGGGGGAATGGAAAGGATAAATGTTCATATCCTGTCCTGCCAGCCCCACTTTTTCCTTCTCTCCTATCAATATTGTTGTAGGGTTGGAGTGTCGTAGCCATGATGATCTAGGAGATATAGAAGAGGGGAGGTTTTTGTGATATTTTTTACTGGACCAACTGGCTGTGTCTACATGAGATGCTGACATTACTGTGCAGTCATTTATTAATTGCATACACAAGTACTAAATGACTGTGCTGTAACAGGAGTTACTACACAGTAGCATTCCCAAACAGCTTTTTGGTGATGCTGACTATGCAGTAGGTCATTACTACTGCACAGTAGCTTATTACTACTGTGCAATAGCCACATAATGCTACTGAGCAGTAGTAACGAGCTCCTGCTCAGTATTAATGAGCTACTGTGCAGTCCATGTCTTGTGTAGACACAGCCACTGTATAGCTGGACAAAGATTTCTCAGGATCAAAAGACGGGCATTTGATGTCTGGTAGAGCAGGAAGTGTTTTATGTGCTGACATGGTGCTTTAGTTGGCTGGGTTGATGTAGCTGGTTGAGTTCTGTGTTGACATAGTGGTTTAGTTGGTTGAGTTGATGTAGGAATCGGGGCGGGGGGGTGGTTCTTCCTTTGGTTATGACAGTGGAAGTACTGTTTTACCCAGTAATTCAGTAGTTAGCCCACTAGCTTAAAAGGTGGAAAGCATGGGTTAAATCCCATCTCTACCCAGGGCTTTGAATATATCAGAGATTGCCATAACCAGCCAAGTGTATGGTGTGTGGCAGTTGAAATGCCAGGTGTCCAACTTTCCTGTCGACACTATCACTCTATGCATGAATAATTACATTCCCTCTGAAAGAAGGATTGGAACGATGGTGTCCAGCCTTGTAGTTCAATAGCCTGGTTACCAGGCTAGAGAGTATCATTAATTCCCTCCTGCTGACTAGATATACAATGTGAAACAGCCAGAGGGAGTTAGGAAGCCTTTTTTCAGAAAACCCTAGAGCCTAGTGATGAAAATATCTGCTTCAGGGGTAAGAAATCATGATACATCTCCCATTTATACTCCAACTCTCCACCCTCACTCAGTCAGAGAGTGGATTTGAACTCAGATGTCCTGACTTTCAGGGAAGTGTCCTGTACTCTTTTGCAATCAATTATTTGAATGGCCTTAAATTCTTTGTGATGTTTCATCTCTCCCTTAGACTGGTTGCATGTACACCTAAGAACCTAGCATGAGATTTACTTAACATTGCAATTTAAGACTGACTTTCCAAACTACAGTATATCAAATTCTGCATCACCTAATATTCAGATCTGGTGAGCATGACATTTAAAAAAAAAGGGTAAAAAAAGAAACTTTTTTTTTTATTCCTGTTTCAGGTGTCCTCTGAGATTTGAGTAGAATCAAGCTTTGCCTGGCGTGGTGTTTTTGGCGTGCCTTGTAAATGCTGCACAGACTTCTGAAGTGAAAGTAAGACAACTAGAGATTGCAATGTGTGATTTTGTTTCAACATATAAAACATGAGCCCACAGAGGGAAGTGGCTGTGGTCTGTGCATCTCAAAGGACACTGGTCTCCTCTCTTCACCCTATAGACCCTGTTGCACTAAAGCACCAACTCCTACCTGACTACTGACTCAGCTGACTGTTCCTTTAAAAATCCATGACAGAAGCAGGATGTTATAAGGAAACTCGAGTAATGTTAGAGGAAAACATGATCTGCCACAGGTTCAGATGCAGAAGTCCTGCACACCTATGTCACAACTATGAAGAGGCAAAAAAACCAAACTAGTTTTCTCTTCAGGAGTGCAGCTAAGTGGCACCCCACAATTTTGTTTTTCCCCATTGTAAATGGCTTTGCAAAACCAGTTTACATGCATTTGCTCCTAGCAGACAGTACTCGTTGCTCAAAGAAATTCTCTTCATAATTCTCAAAGGCAATCATCCATCTAACTAGCTACCAGAAATAACTCTCTGAGGCCAACCCAGAAACACAAAAGCCTCTTTTCGAGGTTGTGGCCTACTTTTACAAGTAGAAAATATTAAGCCACGATCTCAGTTCTTGCAATCAGTCTTGACTCCGCCTCCTCCATTTCCTGGATGATAAGAAAGAGTTGAGACCACTTAGGAATCCTACTACTGCCTTTGCATCTCCTCCTTTGCCATGGGAACAGTTCACTCCACTAGAAAGTACTACAAAGCCTCTTTTTTTTCTGCCCAGGTTAATTTTCATGATCACAAAACCCACTCCTCAACACATTCTCAGTGCCCTGGATCTTGGATCCCTATGAACCTGGTTTCACATCAGAGCATTGAACTCAAGCTGTACTTGTTGCTCTACTAGATGACTTTCTCATATTTTACTGGGCCTCCATGCAGCATTTGATACTAACTGAGCAGCAGATACACCTCCTGCACAATGCAGAAGTTGCAGGGTTGAATTAAGACACCACCAAGGTCTGCAAGTTTCCAGCTCTCCACCATGGCCTCCTCTATCCACAATGCGGACTTGTGAAGTACGAATTAGGAACACAGGCCTATAAGGGGCCACCGGAACTAGTCAACCTCTTCCCCTGTGTCCTCAGGTTGTCATTAACCCAAGGAACCCTCTGTAATCATCTCTTTGAGCCTTCACACACAGCTATGAGGCACAAGAAGAATACCCTAAAACGTCCAATAAGAAGAAGTAGGGAAACAATGACATTGCCAATTCCGTGCTACTGTAACAACAAGACAATTATTTATACATGTTCTGAAAACTTTGGGAAAAGGAACAGGTTCGTGTTACAAAGGAAGCACAAACATCTATGGTCTACACCAATCTCAGTTATCCCTGCTTATTTTGCAGCAAACCTTCCCTGAAGGTCTTTCCTTAATCTGCCATGTGTGGATGCACTGGGTAGTAATACAGCTCTGCCACCAGTAAAATGTGCTGGAAAAGCCATTTTCATGGAAGATGCCTGTGCATGATTTCTTTTATTGGGCAGATGCTGCTGCACATCAGCTTCCCCACAGTAGCAATACCATGAGCAGCGAGGCGATCATCATCCAACATCATCTTCATTGAGCTGGCCACGTCCTCTGAATATCTGACTCCAGAATCCTGAAGCAAGTTTTATTCTCCCAGCTCAGTCCTCAGAGAAGGGCAGAAAAAGCGCTTCAAGGATGTCCTCTGGGCCAACTTGAAAAAATGCAACACCAACGTGTAGAAGACTTGGTCTGGATCACCTGAAATGGAGGAAGAGGCTGCTGCAAGGAGACTTTGAAACCTTACAATGACAACAAGAGATGGAAAAGCAGGAGCAGCAGAAACAGTGTGGCAGGGACAAAATCAAGAGTCCAGAGCCGCCCACCCCCTTGAAAACACGTGCCTGAATTGCAACATAATCCGTTGATCTCAAATCAGCCATCTTTGGACCTACAGATAAAGCAATCATGGAAGACAATCATCCTCAACTGCAAAGGACAATTATTTAAATAATGATTGGAAGAAAATTGTGCCCTGTGGGCTCAACTGGTAAGTTTGGGGCAAGGAAGACATTTTCTTCTATGTCAGACTGGTGTCATCGTGAACGTCGTTGTCATCATCATCATCTTCTTCTTCGTCTTCTTCTTCTTCAGAGATCCTTTGAAGTTGAGGACAATTGTTTTCCATGATTGCTTTATCTGTAGGTCCAAAGACGGCTGATTTGGGATCAACAAATTGTGGATAAACCAAGGAGTTCAATTTAGGGCGCTGCTGGCTTGAAACGACATATAAAAGACAAGAATGATAATAATTGTTCTTAATATGCTTTCAGAAAGCAACACTGACGGTCACTTCCAGAATACTAAGGAAGATGATAACATTTTTAATTTACTAATGCCTGGGTCTCAATTAGACCCACATTAGCATTAGTAGCAGTATCCTTCCCAAGATCACAGGTGGTGAAGGGATGCTATACTAATAATAGTAGTGGCAGTAGTGGGGTTGTTACATTGAATTAAATGTTTAAAGGATGGTTCATGCTTTCCAGTGGAAAGAGCAAATCCAAAGAGCGCAAGCCTCAGCCAGGTTTTAAGCTTAATTACCCCTACCTTTCTGCCCCTCCTGGATATCAGCTACATGAACAAAAAAAGTTAAAGGTGCAATAGAGCTTCCCTAACCATTTCTGGAGGGGAAAGGGGAAATGATTTGATTCCTATTTTATCACAATTTATGTTAGTACAAAAGTTATACAGATTGCCAGAAACTAGAGGAACATGATGTAGAATCACAGGAAAAGTGTAAAATCAATATCTCCAGGTTTTTGAACGCAGCAGCTGGCAACCTTTCTCTAATCCATAGTCAGTGCTATATTTTATGTATATAACCAAGACACTGATGTCAGATAATCTTCAAACTCATGGAGCCTGTAGTAAAAAAAGATTATTCCAGACGTATGGAAGGCCTAGTTCATGTCTGCTATCTCTGTGCCACTTTGCAACCATGAAAAACCCCTGGTGCATGAAGTTTTCTGCAGGAAATGCTCTGCTTGCTGCTACAGCCATATCCCCCACCCCCACAAGAGATCATAGTGCAGTGCATAGCTTGTGGTGGGCAGATGCCCCCATCCCAGCACCTCCAGAATAATGGGGATACAAGCTATCTCTGCTTTGTTACTGCATGGGTTTATAGATGATTGGGTCCTATGCAATCACAGGATGTGCCAGGTTTGCAAAAAAGATGTGTGCTTTTTCAAGGGTTAACTAACCAGGTTCGGTTAACCCTGCCTAAAGATGCAGCAGGCTTTGACTCAGTTCCAAAGCTGAAATTAAGGTATATAGTGAAGTCTGAGGTCAAACTCAAATTCCTAACGTGCCTTGCCTTGACTACTAACATAATTCCAGTTAAGAACATGCTTCCCCCACCCCCAGTGAAGCTATACCCAGACCCAGGCTCCAGGCAATAGCCAAAATATTTGCAGTACTGCCAAAAAGGGGGATTGGTGGAAGTGGTGAAGTATTTACAAGCATTTATACCCCAACTGAAAGGAATGAACTGCAAGTAAAACACTCCTATCTTTAAAAGAGAGAGAAAAAAACATAGCAAAGTGTTCTTTTTAGTGTCTTTTTTTCTCATCAGTCACATTTGGAACATGATATTCTTTTTTTTCTTGATAGGGTTTACTGAGAACCAACGTTGTAAACAGAATCTGTGTGTGTGCATACTATATACACCATCTCTCTCTCTACACGTACACACTCACATACCCATATGAACACCCCAAAATTCCCACCACCGGGTCATTAGGTTCCTAATACAAATATTAAAAGAAAGTGAGGCCCAGTGGATTGTATTCCCCACCCTACATCTCTCATGGGATGGTACCTATGGTTTGGTCCAGGACAGTGTTTCTGATCCATGCTGACAATTGTATTTCATGTTTCATACTTAATTTTCCTCTGAAGTTGTTACAGTCCATGTCGTTCTGATCGCACACACACGTTATGCCATTACAGCGCTGAAGGGACCTGGGGGAATCCCATTCAGTTCAGATCTCATGCATCTCAAGGACACCTTTCTGTCCAGTAGGCTCAGGCATTGTCCATCCCCAGTTTTGCTATAAGTTATAATTTGAGACAAATTCCAAAAATATGAATATTTTCTCATGATTTCTGTGTTCTCTCAAATACAGCCATCCATGCCCATCTGATGCTTCTAGTATTATACTTAGATTTTGAGCATTTTGGGTAGGGACTATAGTCTCATCCTGTGTTTGCAGAACACACAACTAATGGAGTCCTGGTCTCCTCAATGTTGTAAGCATTACTACAATGCTGGTAATACTATTTTAACTACTGATGATAATACATTAAGAATTTGCATCAATAAAAGTGTCACCAAGCACAATTTTTACCCTGACTGTGTCTTTGAAGGAGAGAACGGAAAAATAAAATAAAATAAAATGATATGTTTGGTCTTCCACTGTAGTTTGAAACCAGGATGAAATGGGCCCATTTGATCACCTCCATCACCAAACTTGCTTTTCTGGGGTGGCTTTCATTGAATCTGCTCCTCTGGACTGTACCTAGACTGAGAAGAGATTTTAAAAAACGGTGCTAATGCCAGCTGGATGCATTTACTAAAGATCCTCTGGCTATTTCCGGCAGATAAATTCTGTCCTACACATTGTGCTAATCCATTCTGTGGGGTTGCTCCACAGAATTAGATAGTTGCCATCTTCCACCCCGGCAGTGAATACATTTCAGTAACTGGTCAAATGAAATTACTGCCATATTCATTTACCACCTTAATCAATGAGGTGTCCATTTCCCTACCCTGTGATTATAGATTGTCCATTGCCTTGTTTCTTTTTTTTCCATCTTTGGAAAGTGTAGCAAATTGTAAGCTTTACTATGTCATTCCATTCTTTTTTTTGGCAGGGCTAGGCTTTGTGAATGGAATATGGTATAAAAACAAAAGTCAATAGCAACAGTCGTTCAGAGGAAGGGCATTATGAACATATATGTGCAAATACCCATATGCACAATAGGCCAATTGAATCCGTGGGAATACAACATTAAGAGCCTTTCATAGATTGGAGAGGATGAATGAGGCCTGAAACATCCAACCTGTTCATAACCTCCAGGCTAGGTCAGCTGGGATAACCCTCAGTGCTCAGTCCAAAGTACTCTAGCGCTTCAAAGCGGGAGCATGTTCTTAGTGATCAGCTCTGTGTATAGACCAGACTCGCTTCTTTGTAGTGATACTTGCAGCAGCTGCCCTGCCAACCTACTTAGTCAAACCAATAAAGCATCTTTACAGCACAGCCTTACCACAGCCACTATTGATTCACTTGCATGTGCTACCTCAATAGTAAAAGGCTGCTAGGATTTACTCCCTCTCCTCTGCTCTTCTTCAGGCAGTCATTATTCAGTGTAAAACCCCCTTAACCTGGTGGAGTTGTTGCTCTTGCTAATACTACTTTAGCAAATTATTGATCCACATGATGAGAACAGGAATCATTTGCTCCTATTGTACAATGTGCAATTGGATCTACATTCTGCCCTGGTAATTTTCTCTATAGATCTTTCACTGTGACTAGACAAATGGATCATAAAAAAAGAACCCAGGAAGCTGCCTGAGGTTGATGGTGCACTTGAGCTGAATCCAAACTTTATTGGTGTTTCTCAGTTTCTATTTGAAAACTTATAAACACTGCTCTTTGGAGCTTTATGGTGTTTTTTTCCCATCTGGCAGAGACATCAAGTTAGTTCTCTAGTCCTAATGAAACTGATGTACAGCCTATCAGTGTCCCACGATATCTACGCAAGGGCAGCACAATGTCAGCTCCCCAAATAAGAAGGCCCAGAAATAACAAAATACACCTGAGATCCCGCTGGCAGTTTTGAGTTTGGGGGGGCGACTGAACTAAGCGGTCCACTGTAACGATGCAAAACAGTCCGCAAAGCTGGATTTTGCAAATGCGTACATGCATGTTTTTATCCTGTGGTCCCAATCAGCATGTCAGTCTAGGATTTCCATGCTAATAGTTTAAAACTGCATGGCTAAAACAATATATGTAGATCTACAGTGAGGCACCTAAGTGTAAGATGCTTGTGTTTCAGAGAAGGAAAAGCATACACAGGTTTTTTGGGGTTTTTTTTAAACAATATCACAGCAACTCTGAAAATCAAACCACTTATTAATTTATCTGATGAGCTCACAGGAACCGCAGGCCTGATAGACAGTTTTGTTGGCATATTTTTTGTTAAGTTCATTTTATTTAGTATAATAGGCCAGATTCTGCTTCCTCTGGTCTATTCAACAGCATCCTACTCTGTGAATGTTGCCACCAACATCAGTGGGTTAGAAAGTATGTCTCTGCTTTTTAGCCTGTTCAAGAATCTATCCATCCATCCACTGGGACCTTCCTTTCTTTCCAGGTGTACACATTTTTCAAAGAAAAGGTAACACATATTTCAAGGTGTAACGTTTAAAAAGTTGGTTAGCAAAGGATGCTCAGTTAAGAAACATGAAACAGTTTCCCTGGTAATTACACCACAGTGTAATGTATGCATTCTTGATCATGTGGCTAATGTTAACTCCTGATCAAACTTTGCATGGGAAATAAGACTGTCAATGCAGAATGCAACTAGATTGAGGTTATTTATTGAGGGAGTCATAAAACCATATAGATCAGCATTGAGAGAAAACAGGATGTGGTTTTCGGTCTCATCAAACCAGTGAGACCTCTCCAAGCAGATAGACCTCTACCACCATAGCATCAAACATTTCACATTCAATTCTCATGGAGCAATTATCCCTTTTTTTACACACAGGGAATAAGGCACAGAGGAACTGTGGGAAAGAGCCAATAAAGGTTTTCAGCAGCTAACATCAGGCTCTTTAGTGAAGAACCCAGGCCCAGATTCATTAAGACATCTAGGCAAGGCAATGCAGTCTCGTATGCCGTCTAAAGTTTAGGCATGTGAACTTACAGGCAGAAATGAAAAAGAAGAACTGTGGATCCCAGGTGGCCATACTTTTAATAGAGGAGACACCTAAGTGTATTTTAATTTGGATTCATAGCAGCCAGATGGATAAACTGGCCAATAGGAAGCATGGCATAAGGTGTGCCTTCACCTCCCATCTGGACTTTGGTAGCACTCATTCCATTTCCTGGGGCTTTTTCTCATGTGTGTGGACAGATTGAGAATCACTTGCATAAACCCCAACATAGATGTGGGCAAGTTGAACTGAACATAAAATGATGCATCTTGATTAATAGCAGGCGTGCTCCGAATGCTTCTGTCAATGACAATAAAGCAGAGCTCTCCATGTTCGGCTACTGAGGATAGTTGTCACCAGCTTTTTCACTACTATATAGTGAGTCTCGCTGTTTTTCCTACATTTTTTTCTTGATTTTTTTTTCTTTCTTTCTGTGGATTCCCTCTCCTCTTGGGGAGGATTTGCAATGTCAGAGTTACGTTTAACGAAAGCCAATTACACTAATATATAGAATTATAAAATTATAGAGTTAGGAGGGACCTCAAGAGCCCTCCAGTCCAACTCTCTGAACACATCCAGGACATCCTAAACCCTCCCTTTCAAATGCTTACTCAGCCTCTTCTTCCAAACCTCCAGTCAAGTTGATTGTAGAACTTCCTTAGGCATCTTGTTCCAGCGTCTTGCTCGTCTGACAGTAAGGAAATTTGGCGGGTGGGATTTAATCAAAATCTGCACTGCTGGCATTTAAATATACTGCTTTCTGTCCTGCCTCTGTACAAAGCTTTCTGTCCTGCTTGTTCTCCCTCTTCTTGATGGCAGCCTTTCAAATATTTAGCTTGAGAATTAAAAGAAGATTCCTAAACTTTAGGAACAAGTGTCCCATCTAGAACAGCCTTCCAGTGGGGGCCAAAAGCCTAACTGGTTTTAAGATAGACCTCAATGAATTTGAGAGAGATTATATGGTAGGTTTGTCTGCAAAAGCAGGGCATTGTACTCAGTGATCAAAGAAGTTCCTTCAAATATATCCTATGTCCATATAACTGTCTCAATGTCACACAGAGAAACAGAAGTTGATGTAGGGATTCCTAAACCTTAGGCAATCCTTAGCCCCTTTAAGTTAAATAATAAAAGACTCTAGACCTCAGTCCCACAAACTTAGATATCTGCACCTCTACTTGCATGAGTACTCCTACTCAAATCAATGAAATTATTCATGTGTCAAATTAAATGCATGCATATTTATTTGCAGAACCAGAGCCCATGACTCTTAATGCCTTCCAGGAGAAAAAGAAAGTCTCTTACTTCTGAGGTTCAAATTAAATCACAGATAAAGTAATGAGCAGGCAAGCGAATCCATATATTACTGCAAGACTTGGTCAAAAGTTCAAGAAATAATAATAAAAATGTGTTGCAAAGTGGCAAAGTTACAATGTGCAGTTTTGCTACTTTGGAGCTTGTCCAATGTTGGAGACATTCTGAGAAGTTATAAAAGAGAAAAGAAAGGGGAAAAAAAAAAGTAAAAAGTGAGGGGAAACTTAAGGTAGCATTTCAGATCAGCAGTTCAACTACATGCTCATGCTTATAGATAAAACAGTAGGCCAAACCCCACTCTTCCCAACCAATCCTTCATATATTTGTCATCTTTTTTTTTTTCATCAAGAGCCCAAAGCTTGATAGTCCCAAGCTAATTAACTTCAGTTTTTTCCTTCATCTTTTTTTTTTCACTTTAATTTTGAATTTCAACAGGGATTTCTGAGTGGCTGGGGGTGGCAGGACTACACACCATGAGGCCACATGCCACAATGCACCACATGGTCTTCTCCTCCCATAATGAGCAGGTGCCCATATGCTACATGGAGTCCTTGGGTACCTTGATAACCCAGCTGTAGGCTTCTTTGGTCCAGAGACAGGGGCAGGAAGAAGAAACTGGAGGATGGAAGGGAAGGGAAGGGAAGGAAAGCCAGGAGACCCTGGAAGCAACAGCAGGAGACTGAAGAGGGAGCAGTGCCCAGACCAGGTTAACCTCTTGAGGATTGCATGCAGCCTGTACGCCACCAGTTGGACAGCCATTTAGACCATTGGTTTAGAAGACACAAAGAAACATGGGATGTTATTACCCTAAGGCTTAGTGTAAGGTTTAATCAAATATATTTCAATAAAAGGAATAACAAATCAAATGATCTAGTCCTTTCCTACAGCTACTGTAAGATTGTTCCCCATGGATAATATTCTTCCATGATTTCTTCAGTCTAACTCTAAGCATCTCAATCATTAAGGCTTTCAACATTTTCCTTTCTTTATTGGTTTTCCACAAAAGGGATCTAATTGCCCTTCATTCATATCTCTGTGCCATATCTTGTTTGGAGCCTGAGTCTATGAGCTATAACCCCCCAAATGCACCAAAGGGAAAACAAGCAGACAGTCCTGAATGAAGCTGGTTAGATATTTTCTTCCATTTTATTTTTCTAGTGGAAAATACAATATCTGAAAAATTCAGTTAAATTTAACACTGGGTTTTTTATTATTATTATTTATCAGACGTTTTCTTACATTTTATTTTATTCATCTAGGAAAAGTAAATGAAACAGTTTCAAGTCAGTTCCTACCTAATGTGTAGCAGGACTATCACAGCGAATAACAGGAATTGCATTTTGGGTACCTATATACATGCTCCAGGCTTGGGTGTTAATTAGAGTGCTGCTCTTAGAAGCACAGAATCGAAGGACTGAAAGGACCCGCAAGATCATCAAGTCTGATCTCCTGCCATGAGCAGGAAGTTATTGGACTCAAACAAGCTCAACAAGGTGCTTATCCAGCCTCATCTTGAATACCTTCAAGGATGGCAATGGCACCACCTCTGCTGAGAGTGTGTTCCAGATTCTGGGAACCCTTAAGAAGTTTTTTTCTTGTGTCCAGCCTAAATTCTCTCTCTGTTAGCTTGTGGCCTTTGGTCCTCGTCCTCCCTTGAGGTGCCTTCCCGAAGAGTTGCTCCCTTAGATCTTGATGCTCACCCCTAATGTAGGCGGCTATCAAGTCACCTCTCAGTCTTCTGTTAGGAGCCGCTCTCATTAAATGCCCGCAGCGTCTCGTGTATTCAACATCCCGTGTTTCAAAATGGTGGCAAGGACATTTTAATGAAAGCTTTTCTGATGAACTTTAGTTAAAGCACCCCCACCACCATTTTGAAATGCAGGGACCCTGAATAAATCAGCGCGCTGCAGCACGCCGGAGTGTTTCTCATTATGTAATAAAACCCTCAGTTTTGGGGGGGGTTAGTTGCATTCCCTCCCCTTCCCCAACCATTTCTGACTTTTTCTCTCCCTCTCTATTCTCTATAGATAAGTATAAGTGAGCTCAAACCTAGGATAAGCTTTAAACATTTTTTATTTTGGTAGCAAGTTTTTGGCTTTGGATATCCACTGTTTTATATTGTATAATTATTAGTTTGTATTAATTGTTACTATTGTGTATTGTATTATTATCATTTTTGTATTGATTTTTGTTTTCATTGTATGGTTTAGGCCTGTCCTCTCTGCTAGTTTCCCGACCTTCTCCCAATTCCATCTCCCCTTTTCTGCCACCTCTCAGCCTCTCCTTGCTTTCCTGCTATCCCTGCTGCCTGCTGCTTTTCCTGTGATTTTCTGCTGCCTGTCTCTCTGTTTTCACACTTCCCACCCGCCGTAGCTTCCCAGCTCCTATTAGGTGTCCTGCAGTTCTCTCCAGCTTCCAGCAAGTACTGCCACTCTCTGCAACTTCTTTAGCTGCCCTGGAGCCATCCTCTGACTCCCCACACCCAGAGCCCCTCTTTAACACCCACACTTTCCCTTAGTCCCATTTTTCCTTCCCCCTACCTACCTTTTCAGCTCCCCCGTAGCTGTGCTGGCATTGATTCCCTGTTCTGCAGGCTTTGGGCATTGTCTTTAAATCAATTAAGATCAATTAACCTGAAGTTACCACCCCCCAGTTCTTGGGCCCAGGCCCCTGTGGTCTAACGGTTCTAATCCCAGTCTTGGTATCTTTAACTCCCTGCACTTCTACTTTCTTACCTTAACCTTTTCCCAGGTATCGCAAGTACACCAAGCACATACATACATGCATACATGCATACATATCACAATACCCAACTTAGGAACTCACTTGTGTGTATGTATAGGTGGGTGGTATGTGTGTAAATTAGTGAATACACACACACACATACACACACATATATATAGCACTGTGTGCATGATATACAAATTAGTGATCTGTGTCTAACTTTTGGGGTGTATAGTGTATGTGCCTGAGCTGGTAGTGTAAGTGTGTATGCCTAATAGGGGTGTATGCACCTAGTGAGTGTGTGCTTAATTGATTTGTATGTGTGCATGTGCAGTTGTACACCATGCCGTCCTGTCTAACAGTGCAATATGGAGATCCTGAGCAGTGGCCTGACCCCTCAGGGCCACAATTAGAACAATGCAGCAGACTCGATTAATCAAGACTGCTCCAACGCGTTCTAATCAGGATGTCTGTTTTTTCCAGGCACAACTGTATCTCATCACTGTTGCTATTTATCTCCCTCCTCGCTGAGCCACTTTGGTGTATCATAGGAGCCCAATGGCTGTCATGCATCAAGGGAGATGGTATTTAATGGGAACTCATTGCATGAGAATAAGCCATGAGGTACCCGAACTCCAGTGTCCATAAAGCACCACAGTGACTTAATCACCAGCTACAACTAATGAGGCCAGGAGGCAGAGTTGTAGGGAAAAGATCCATATTGGGCACACTGAAGGCTATATACTAGTCTACTTCACTTGCCCAAATGGTACTTAACTAGTTGGGTGCCATGCTTGGCACTTAGCCACAAGTTGCCATCCCACTTCACATGTAGGGGGGGCATGCAAGCCATAACATGATACCCAGCAACGCCCCCCCTCCCCCCTGGACAACTGGGCATTAGACAAGTGAGATTAGGGTTCTCCCACATTTTAGCCCCAACATCAGAAGTTAGTGAATCTGGTCAAAATTGGAAAACTTAGGTTCTCAGCCCCTTTCACCCACAGGGCACTTAAACCTCCATTTCTCCAGCTTCCTGGCATAGTGCTCTAACCAGTAGGCCACAGATTAGGAACATGTCCTTGTCAGCCCTCTTTTTGAAACCAGCCACCTGGACAGCCAACAGTGGCGCAGAGATGGGACCAGGAAGAAGCAGACCAACTAAAACATGCGTGGCTCAGTATAACAGCTGCCGTTCTAGAAAGCAGTGGCCCGTGTCCTATCATGAACTTGTCTTCCCACCAAGGAAGGAACTTTCTCTTTACCGTCTATGCATTTCATCCAGTGACTAATAAATTCAAAGTGCAGTGATACAGATGTGAGAGGAGGACTAGAGGGTGGCCTGGATAATGCCTAATCTATAGGCTGGTTATCAGCATAATCTGTTAGCACATTGGAAGAACGCACATTCAAACCCCCTCTGCATGAAAGGGTCATAGAATCTAGGTTTCCTTATTTTGGGGGATGAATGCCTTATCCACTGGATAATTAGGTGAAAACATGGGTGGGCCATCCTTGTCCTCCTCGTTTCTGCAGAGCCAAGGTTTTGGTACTTTGACTTATCCACATATGGAGTGAGCCACATCCTTCCCAGTCAGAACGCAGCCTACTGCCCATGACCAGCAGCCAGATCTCAAGGAATAAGGTTGTAAACACGTATGTTCAAAACTATAATGTGTACAGCATGATGACTGCTATTATTAGGATGCATTAGGGGAAGAAACATTCTGCCTTGAGAAAATGTGTATACCTCTTCCATGGCATTTTCCTTAAAACTGCTGAAAAGCACATCTCACCCACCTGTTCCCACCTGGTACACACGAAACCTGAAAATGGGCTAGTGAAGTCACTCCAAAGACTCCCTGTCCTTTTGTCCCTGCAGCTACTCCCAAGCACTCCCAAGACAGAGGTTTTGAGAACAGCAGCAGAGGTACGATCAGGGCAGGATCACTGCTTCATTTCCAGATTTAACTATTTGATTTGTGAAAGACAGAAGCAAGGGGAGCCTTCTCTACAGCTCACCTAGAAGGACTAGGCAAGTGTGGAGACATACCTAGAGAGGCTAGGGTTACCTGCTGAAAGATGCTGTTTACCTAGTAGCATCCTGGCCCAGTTTGCATTCATTTCTGCAACCTTGACATGTTAGGTCCTTTCTGAAACCTGACTGGTTTTCCAGTTCAACTCATAAGCAAGGTAGAATAAGCCCTTTGAGACTACAGCAGGCTTTGAGTCGAGTCAGCTCCAAAGCTGGCATGATTTGCTCAAGTTTAAACACTATATTTATAATTCTTTATCTCAATCCTAAACACATTTTAGCCAGTCTCCTCTATCTGTACCAAAAAGGAATCTAAAGGTTTTAAACTGTGAAGCTACCACAATTATTTATACATTCAGTGAAATCTCCACCAACGTGGTCCTCTCAGTCAGATAAGACAATTATTCATTCAAGATAAGAACAATTAGAAAGGAGGAAAGAAGCATTTGTGACTGCAGTATAAGCTTGATAGGAGATATGACTTTCCTATCTCTCATCAGGACACAATAATAACATGTAATAAAAACAAAACCAAACCTACGCTATCCATTTAACTCTTTTGTACCTGTCTCCCTTGGGCCCCCAGACTTTCTCTGCTAACCTCTTTCACCCTGTTTCATGTCAGTGGCTCTTATTTTAAGTCCCCCCCCCCCTTCCTATCATATGCATTATTTTCTTTTTATAATATATAAAATCTCATTTTCTATTTATCTCCCAGGAAAAGGAAATAATTTTATAAGGATTCAAAGCTGCTGGAGGGAAATCAAGGGCATCAAAAGTCAGAATCTATTTAAAAGAGCGATAAAAAGCACAGAGGGAGCGAGGAAAATAAAATTTCCCATAAGTGCAAATGTTTTGCTTTTTTCCCTTGTATTTTCCCCCTCCAAAATACCTTCCATGTGGTTTATATGCCTGTCACTTTAAGGCAAAAATGCCAGTGGTTCATTAAGTATGCTCTCAGAGTTTTACTGGAAAAAAAAAAAGAAAAGAGGGGAAAAAGTATGGCGGGGGGGGGGAAGAGGGGGAGCTGCACACACCCTAAATTCTTCATAGCTGTCCTGCTTGGTTTATCTACACTGATTTACTGTTGTGATTGTTGACTAGCTGACCACTGATTTTAGCACAGGGGGGCAGTTCCAGATGGATTGCTGAATTGCCTTGGGAAAAAAAAAGAAAAGAGGGGAAAAACCTGTGGGGGGGGGGGGAAGAGGGGGAGCTGCACACACCCTAAATTCTTCATAGCTGTCCTGCTTGGTTTATCTACACTGATTTACTGTTGTGATTGTTGACTAGCTGACCACTGATTTTAGCACAGGGGTATAGAAGAGACAGATTGACATGGGTTTCATTAAAATTCAAGAAACTCAACTCCGCAGAGAGCATGACTAACTTCCTTATACATGACAAGAATCCCCACAGATGGTTCTTCACCCTTGGTAAAGGAATTAAGTCTACCACAAGAAGCCCTGTCTATAAGCAGCCAATTCCCCAAATCTACAGGCTCATCTGCACAGAAATTCTTTATACTGTCATTCTTAAGTACCTTAGGGTAGCAGTGAAAGACAGCGAGCCAACAGGGAGTGCGGACTGCTGCCTCCACTACCCCTCAAGCATGCTGGTGGCATGGGGATGATGGGATTATAAAGTAAACATAATAAAACACAGTACTGGGGCATTCAGTGGCCAAAGTATATTTGCTTGCTTATCTTTTTCCTCTAAAAGCCGGGGATGAAATCCTTATTACAACGAACACGGAGGCTGTGTACCAAATTGGCAGTTATTAAACCATTAAGCCCGTCCACAAGCGAATATTGAATTTAGTTTATAAGACCAATTAACTACCCTCTCTCGTATAATTTCCCCGTCTTTTTTCTTTCCCTTCCCCCGTTGCTCTCTGAAGCTCCACGTTTTATCATCAAATGTTTGAGTTGTCACGCGCACACGCACATACACACACACAAATGCATACAGTGTGTTAATAAACTGGCTACATGGTGTCGCAGAGGATGATGCGGAAGAAGCTTGATTTCCAAGAAAGAAGAAAAAAACAAAAAATCCCTGTTTTTCTGTCAGTCAAACCTGAAGTAATTAAAATGAAGAGCGGGGGGGGGGGGGGGCAGAGGGCTAGGAAGCCTTTTGCCTGGAGAACAAAAGAACAAGTGTTTAACGGGGACAAGAGAAAAGTAATTAAAATGAGTTAATAAATAAAAGAATTGACTCTTGTTACATTCTAAATAAGGACGCTGTCCGGGGAAACCTGAAGAGCTGAAACGTTCTTGCTGTTCTGCTTGGGAGAACAGACACCTCGGAGGTTGTGGGACCTTTCATCCCGGGGTCGAATCCTGCATGTCTCTGCAGCAAGCAAATTCTGCTGCCCTCAGACAGTTGTTCAGCTTCCCTCGGGAAATCTGCGGGGAGTCTAATGGCCGGGTCGAGGGCTCTCCACTTCCATCGCCCCATCCCTAGGCTATCTGAGCAGCGCATAAATGTTAAAAGGCTGATCCTCACGATGCACCTGTGAGCAAGGGAAGTATCACCTTCGGTTCGCAACAGGGGGGCCGAGCGCAGAATAGTTGCAGGACCTCTCCAGAGTGTCACAGAGATGTAGTGGGGGAGAGCCAGAACTCAAACTCGGGTCTTCTATAGCCCGAGCCAGTGGATTGGCGCTGGATAAATTGTATATGGCCCATACACAGCACTTAACAGAGTCACAGATTCACAAGTTTAGGGCTGGAAGCGATCTCGGAAGATCATCAGGTCCAGCACCCCTGCTCTGGGCAGGAAAAACTGCCGGGGTCAAATAACCCCAACAAGGTGCGCATCCAGTCTCCTTCTGAAGATCCCCCGGGTAGGTGCCTGCACCACCCATGCTGGGGGTCTACTCCACAGTCTCGTCCCTGTAACGGTAGTTTTGACACTTACACATGGTCTGTGATGCTCTTTTGCCCACGGGTGAACCAGCATTGTCCTGAACACGTACTTGCTGGAAGTACAAAGGGCTGTGAGGACCCTCCCACCTTTAAACTCAATAGATTTATAGTTAAGGCATCTACACAAGAAGCAGAAGACCAAGATGCCTGCTCCCCCCTCCAAGGGGTTTGACCTTCCATTGCCTTCTTCCTAGCACAGCAGTCCAATCACGAAGCCATTGCCTAGGGGCTTCCCCCACCCTGGTCCTTGCAGCTGGCCACTTCCATTTAATAGTCACAGGATATAAAAGAACTGATAAATCTCCAGGCCCCCTTCCCTCAGAAAAACATCTATCTCACTAGGTTAAACACCTGCCTTTCTCCCTTTCTGTTGGCCCGACAGATCTCCCTTGCTTGGGCCGCCTTCAGGAGAAGGGCTGGAGAAGGCTGATTATTTGACTACTTCACTTTAAGAGATGATAACATTTCAAGTCCCCTGTGAATGAGCTGGACTTAGAGCCCAGGTCTCTCAGTTGCTGAGCAAGTGCCTAAAATATTCAGCAAAAAGGTGGGATGGGCCTTCTCCTCTAGCATCTGGCAAAGAGTGGGGTTTTTTGTACCTAAGGTTTAGGGATGTACCAAGCTTTATGTACACAAACATACCTGCATGATCCTGTGGAGCTGTGAACCTGCCCAGCCAGAGCTCAGCCCCGCTGAACATGCTCTTTGGACACACACACATTGTGGGTGCATCTACACATGCATTTACTGTGCAGTAATTTACGGTGCAGTAAACTACTGTGCAGTTAGTGTTTTTTAGGCTGGCATCTGCATGTGCTGCCATTAAAGCGTAGTAACACTGTGTGTGGACTGACTAGGGACCCAAGTTAGTCCTAAGTCAGTCCACACACACAGTATTACTGTGCAGTAAGGCATCTACATGTGAGTTACTGAGTAGTAACTAATCAGGCATAAATTTGATACCTGCATGATGTAGGTATCAAATTTATACCCAACTTGGTATAAGTCACTATAGTTACTGAGTAATATGGGCTTGCACATGTAGACGTGTCCCCATAATGCGCAGTAATTTTCAGTTACTGAGCAATAACCTGAATTACTGCACAGTAAATGTGCATGTGTAGACACACCCTGTGTGTGAAGAGCTGATTCACAAACCATGAATCAATGCCAAAATTTGCAGTTATGGAGTAAAGTGCATGATGCTTAGCAATCTGAGTGGAAATAGGATTTAGCCCTAAAAGGCCAGACTTCCTCTACTCAGCAGAACAGCCATGGATGATAGAAACATGTAGAGTGTGTGAGCCTTTACCTTTAAATATGAGCGATATGACATCAGAGTTAAGGTAGAAGGATGGGATAGGTTGGACCATTGTTGCTGGCTGCATTTACTCAATCTGCATCTGTACTCTGGTTACATTGGAAAAAAAAAAAAAAAGCTCGTTATGCCTGACAGTTTGCCACGTTTGTCAAGGATATGTTCAACTGGGGGAGAGTGGGGAATAAAAAACAAACAAAAAGACAACTAACCAAAGAAACGCTTCCACCGTTTAGTGCCATTGCCTTCAAACAGGTACAGATCCCACAGGGCTGAACCGGGCAGTATGACTGAATGCATATCTCTATGCAGGTATCTCCTGTAATTTCTTCACAAATAAAGCATTACTGTCCTTGTTTGGGCCACTAAGTCCCAAAAGTTTGGTGGATGTCCCTACTTCGAAGATAACAGCTCTCCGCACGTTATCATGGAATATGAGCACGGGAGCTGTTTGCTGATTTAATAGACAATGAACTATGGTAGCATTTCCTATGTATTCATTCTTCTTGGTCAAGATTGCATATCCCTCCCACTCCTGATCCCAAACCTACTAAGTCATACTGCAAAGCCCTTCTATTTGCTTGGGATTTTAAGAAGGGCTTCCAATGTACAAAGGAATTAGAGATATTCTGGTTCATGGGTTGCTTTTATAGGAAGAGGTTTATTTCTTTTCTTTTTTTTTACATTTTTCCCATTTAGTTTTGGCATTTACTAAGATTTTATCACCACCTAATCTCTGGACTGGAATGGTAAATTATTGGGCAAAGTCTCACCCCTTTTGGGGCAGGGGAATAAGGTTCAGCACTACTGGGGAAATGCTTTAAGACATTTAAAATTTCAATTACCCAGGTGACTGGAACTGCTCGTGAAAATATAGGCTGAGCAAAGGAGCTATCTTAGGTGTCTTGTTTAATATGCATTCTTCGAAATATAAGCACCACATAATAATTTCCACAGTAGTACAAATGTTCAGGCTTGTACTGGAGATGTTCCTGAGTGCATAATGACAGAAGCTTTTGTCATCTGTGCATTACCACTTCAGTCCAGGTAGGAATTAATGCCTCTGGAAAATACTATTATAATGTAACATGATACAGAGCAATCTCTCAGCAATTGTGGGAAGATGACAGTACATCACAGTGCAGTGACTGCGAAGGGTAGGGAGGAGTGCAAAACTAAATGTGAAATGATGGTGAATACTGCTTCTACCCTTACAGCATTATAATATGAAAAGTCAGAATCCCAGGATGGAGCCCTAACCTTGAATCTGTTTTCCTGCCATTGCAGCAGCCTTCCATTCACACCTTTAGTTATATTTCCTGTCAATGCATTTTCCCCTTTCTTTCTTCTAAAGATATTTTTAGAGAATCCAAACTGTAAGATTTTGCTCTGAATATATTCTGGCTGCAGCTTGCTGACAGCCAAATGTTTGCAGCCATGTGAACAGAAATGTCCCAAATGGAAAACTCTGATCTGAACGAGGATACACTGCTTAAAAAGCTCATGGGTTGCCCATATCCAGAACCAGATATCTGATGTAACCTACTGCCTACGGGCCTGATCAAAGGCCCAGTGAAGTCAATAAAAAGGGTCCAATTTGTCCCTGTGGCTCAAAACCCTTGATTCAGAACTGTAATATTGTATACTCATTAGCAATCTACCATGAGTAAGTTTAGCTTGCAGGGCCCTCACTGTGCCAATTGAAAGAGTTGATACAGACTACCTGGTTGAGTGTTTCCAGTTCATTATTTTTAACTCTGTAGATGCCAATTCAGTCCCCAAAGTATTGGCTAGGAGGGTGGCAATCACGTTTGCGTTTGGCCGTGGGATTGTCAAGGTAGCATTGGGACTCTTGTGGTCCTTACATGTTCCCGATGAGCTTTGTCTGACAAGGTATGTTTGCATGTAGCATAAGACATTGGTGTCTACAAAGAGAGAACAAGGTAAAACCAAAATTTTCATAAGTAGCTGCTGATCCTGAATGCACCCATTTTCTGGGCACCTGTTTCAGTGATTGGGAGCCAGCAGCACCCAGAAGCTCTGAACATCAGAGAAGATACATGTTACCCCAACTCAATGTCTTTTCAGGTCCTTAGGTATGGAGATGCTGAGTGCTCATGCACTTAAAAGTTTGACTTTCAGCTCTGGCACAGCCAAAAAGCCAATTCCATATATTCTAATTTAAGGCACATGGGATTGGAATACACAGCAATTAACAAATAGAGAGGGAGGACTCATGATATCTGTGGAAGAAGTGTGCATGCTTCTCTACCCTACATTGGTCCCTACCTGCAATCCTGACTAGACTTAATTCCAGCCTCTCATAGGTGCCTGTCATCCCTTCATGAACAGAGCAATGGCTTGCTTTTCTTTTTTAATGTTGCCAGGTGTGGAGGGGTGGCTATCCAATATTTGGATAATCAAGTGGTGAGGAAGTTCTTACCCTGGAGTTTTAGGGCCCAAGGCATTCAGACTTATATCTCCCACACCCTAGAAGAAAATCCTTGTAACTGGGCTATAGAGCACTCTGGGTAGAAGAACCTCCCAGCCTTTCTCTTGAAGCAGGATGACTAAACAGCCAGCCTTGCTGCTTGTGATGCTTGTTTATATAACTTTAGACCATCACTGCTTAAACAACAGAAATTAGCTTGGCAATTGGGAATGGGACCCAGAAGTTCACTGTCTGAAGGCAGTGCTCCCATCACTGGAGTACAGACTTGTTCCTTCTTGTTCAATTGTCTTCTGGTCCCAGGACTGTCTTGTTGCTGAGGGTACCATCACCACCACATCAGGATGTGTTCATTAGGTCTTCTTTGGCCACACAAATGTGCAAGTCCAGAAAAGCCATAGGCACCTTAGAGTCCAAGTCAGTTAAGAGGGACTCTGTTCTGTCATGTGCAGTAGTTGGATGTTAGGAACCTGTAAGCAAGTTTTGGGGCAAGAGCCTAAGTGCCTGTGGCTCCTCAGAGCCCTATGAAGTTAGGCAGCAGGGCTGTGGATCATACAGTTGGAGTTAGGTACCTAAAATCTGCAGAAAGTACAACTTTGGTGCCTAAGGATGAGATTTTTAATCCACTTATTAGGTGCATAAGTGGACTTTGGTACATGAATGAAATTCTATTCTACCCTGCTCGATTCCCAGGGAAAAAAAATGATACTGGAAAAAGTCTGGATTCCCCTCACAGATTTTTTTGTGACTCACTTATGTGCCAGATGATGGCAAGTTACAAAAATAGATGGATTTCCAGTGGCCTAACCAGGGTGGAATAGAATTACACTTCAGTGTCTAAGTGCATTTAGAAGATGAATAGGTGAAATGGAATCTGACCGGTGATTTTTTTGTTTGTTTGGCCTGGTTTTTGGGAAGGTCTCGTCTCGTCTCGTCTCGTCTCTTCTCGTCTCGTCTTTTCTTTTTTTCTTTTTGGTTTGTTTGGGTTTTTTTAATTTATTTTTTGATCCATCCTTAACCTTACCTCCATATTTGGCGAGATAAGAATTACATGTGTACTCCAATTTTTCCCCTCCTATGTTACTCAAAATTGAAGAACCAAAAATCAATGACCACATCTGAGAATTTGACACTGCCTGGTTTTGAGGTTTAAAAAGGTGACTTTTTTTCATTGCTCTGGCAACTTCATGCATTCTGGTTCTGACTGGAGACAGGAAGTGGAGGTTATGTATATCAAAAGAAAGGCTATCTTCATGGTAATCTTGGCTTGACCTCAAGCAAGAACACGGGCTCCTATACATTTTCAATGCAAAGAGATTGAGATAGTTTAGATGAGGATTGCAGAAATGCACAGAATTTAGGGTGGAGGCAGATGAGGATTGGAGAAATGCACAGAATTTAGGGTGGAGGCAGATGAGGATTGGAGAAATGCACAGAATTTAGGGTGGAGGCAGATGAGGATTGGAGAAATGCACAGAATTTAGGGTGGAGGCAGATGAGGATTGGAGAAATGCACAGAATTTAGGGTGGAGGCAGATGAGGGTTGGAGAAATGCACAGAATTTAGGGTGGAGGCAGGGAAGCCAGAAACAGAGAACTTTTTCTAAATTGAACATATGTACTCTTTTAAGGTTCAGTCATTACTGATGTTTATAATTAGAGCTGGTTGCTAGGATGATGCAATGCTATGCCACACCACATGTTAAGAATTTGATTTTCTACACTTACAAAAATGATGGATGTTATTCAGCCTATTCTACGTATAATAATCTGATACAGTTTATGTGGGGAGCGAGGCAGATAAAGTAGGGGACTCTTATGTATTTCTCTCCCTTTAACTTGGTATCTGATCATAGGGAAGTCACTTAGGCCAGGGGTTCTCGACCAGGGGTAGGTGTACCCCTGGGGTACATGGGAAGGCCCTGGGGGGTATATGGTGGTGGCATGGAGAAGTGGGGATACTTGGAAAGTGGTCCCACAGGGGTGGGGCCATCCAGCACTCTGTGCCACTTTCCCACCCCCAAGTACACTTGCTTTGTGCTTAGCCGCCAGAGGACCCCCCACTTCCCTGCTTGATGATCAGCTGCCGGAGGACGCCTCCCCCCACCCGCTCCCCGCATCTGGAAGGCAGTACAGTCCAGGAGAGGTACCCACCAGAAGGGGAAAACTTCTTTAAAAGGTTAAAAACCGCTGGTTTAGGCAAACATTTTCTAACTCAGTTGAATAAATATAGGCACTTCAATACATACTTAGAGACATACAAAGAAACACTGAGTTTTGGAGAAGCTGCGCATTGATTTCATAGGGCCATGCATCTCTATTCGTATTAACTGTGAAAAAATATATTAAGCATCTTCATTCATGACTTAAGTCAATCAGTAAACAGTGGATAACAGTTTGAGATATATGGGAGAGCACTGATTAGCGAGCACTGGCTCTAGAGTTCTTACACCTTCTTCTGAAGCATATGATGTTGGCACCTGTTAGAGACAGGAACGGACAAGATAGACCTTGGATCTAAACCAGCCCGACAACTCCTGTGTTCCTATAAATCCATGTCTGATCTCTGACTCTGGAAAGCAGGGAACAAGTCATCTCAGATCATTAAATCCATAATGCTGATTTCATTAGAACAACGGTTAGTCACAATTGCTAGCACAAGGAGTGATTTCTGGTCCACAGGGGTTCAGCAGTATCTGGAATGATCACCACTGTTTGTTCCCTTGTCATTTTGTATGGGGTTAGAAGGAAATCAAGGGGGTTAGTGTTGTGGTAGTTTGGATGAATGACTATCACAAAAAGATCAGCTAATAAAACAGCTGTTAAGAACATGTGTTATAACTCCAGGGTGCTACAGTAATAATGTGCAGTCAGCATCACCTAAAAGCTGTTCGACGACATTACTGCCTGGGAACTCCAGGTACTGCGCAGTCATTTAGTACTTGTGCATGCAAGTATTAAATGACTGCGCAGTGCACAGTCAGCATCTCATATAGACATGACCACTAAGTCCCAGACCAATTTTCTATCCATCGGACAGTGATGCTTCTCAGGAAGTGCATGTTAAACATGCATGTCTGAATGCACATCGCAATTCACTTTCCAAAACAACCATTTCAAAACTATGCCAAGCAGTGCAGGGGGAGTACAGAAGACCACAGAAAGAGAAACAAAAGACAGGCGCACACAAACCTTACTGAATGACACCTGTCAAATCATGCACAGCTTTCATACAGACAGAGATCTATAGGGTTAGCAAGAACCAGCGGTTATCCTGAAGTTCTTGAGAATCAGGCTGGTCTAGCAAAGAGGCTTCCTTTGTGGTTTTGCAGATTCCACTTGGCAGTGAAACGCCTTGGAGATAACCTTTCTTGTAATGTATAGATAGATTCCCCATGTTGAGAAGGAAATAGATAAAAAAGCCAACAAGGACTCTTCGAAGTCACATTCAGGCTAATGCAACTCAGGCCTCTCCAGCAGAAGTCAACTGTAACCCTCTCCCAAGAAGGTGGGACTTCACACACGCCAGCAGAGGAAGAGATATCCATGACAGCAATGTTACAGAAAAACTGGGTCGAATATGCAAGGTACACAAATCCATGAGCTTGCAAATCAGAAACCAGCTCTGAAAGTTAAAGGAAATGTTATTTGACTGGGAAAGCATATTTTTTTAAAGTTATAATTAAAGGCACCATAGCTTGTTGGACTCTGTTAACATGTCCAGATCTTACCAGAATTCATTGTGTTGCTATTCTACACATATATCTGACTTATATCACTGATACACTTATATCAGCTTATATCAGAGGGTCTCACCATTAATGAATTTCAGCTTGGAAGGGCAGGAAATTCTATCATCCCCATTTTTTACAGGTGGGGAAACTGAGTCACAGGGAGTTTCCCAGTGCCACAAAGGAAGTGTGTTGCAGAATGAAGACTGGAGCCCAGGAATTTTGTCCTATACTTTAGCCACAAGCTTATTCATCCTCCCTTGGAAACAGGTGGCTGTAGTTAAACCACACAACCCCAATCACATATAAGCTAGTTATCTTGAAGCTTTTCCCTGGAAGTAGACGACCAACAGAACCTCTCTATGTATCTTTGTCTCTTTGAATCCCTCTTCTGCATCTTTGAGTCTCTCCTTATAGGCATATTGCAATAGCTGCTGGCTAAAAAACTAGCCCAGGGAGCACATGCATTCTCACTCCTCATTAGGAGAGTGGGGAAAAAAAAGCTATCCTCTGTCATTTTACTCATTATGCTAGAGGGGCATTATAGAAGCTAATTGTAAGGGGAAAAAATGATTTCTTCCTATTCCTTCTCTCCTCCCTCTCTGGATAGCTCTATGGCAAGTAATAGAACAAAGAGCATAAATGTGACTTTTTTGACTTGTTGCCATCAGGCTCATGGTACATTTCACTCTTATTTTTTTCTCCGGGATGTCAGGAAGCACAGAAAGTGAATGCATTCAGATGATAAATAAAAGAAAACAGCAGAGATATTTAGGGTTTTGTTTTGGGGGTTTATTTTTTTTATTTTTTTGGAAAGCAATAGGAAAAGGGACTCATCGGATTGTTTAGGTGAATCATATTGATGTAAATGTTCTTTCCTCTGACCCTTTCATGATGCCAACATAAAACCTACCAGTGGTTAGGCTGCTCGTATGCTGAGACCACTGCCTATCAGACTGACCAATATTGTCTCATTGTTTCCTTTATGTCTCTGTCTGTCTGAATCCATCTGGTCTCTCTTGCCTGACACTCAGGCTGCTAGCACTTTGCAATTGGGTTTTTTTTTTTGTATTCTGTCCTTGTACAGCACCAAGCACAATGCGGGTCCTGGCCTCTGACCAGGGTTCCTAGGTGCTATGATGATGACGAAGACGAAGAACAAAGGACATCACAAAGCAGGATTAAAAACCAGTACTTTCCATATTTCAAAACATCAGTTAATATTAATTCAGCATCAGTGTAAAGCCTCCAGCTTTCCACAATAAAGATCAATGTCACCATAAACACACGGCTTGCTGATTTCTGTCAAGGTCCAAGAATTAGAGGTGGGCTCAAAAATACTAGAAGCGCCAGGGTCTTGACCCTTTCCAGCAGCGTTTCTGAGCTGGAGGCAGGATTTTGGCTGCAAGCAAGGCTGGGGATTGTGAGTGGGGCATTCCAGTGCCCCTGCCGGGACCAAACCCAGAGGATCCTGGCTAGAGGGTCTTGCCCCTCTGCTCAGAGTCAGACAGATCATCATATTTGGGGGCAGGAAGGAATTTTACCCCATGGTCAGATTGGTACTGACTGTGGGGGGCTTTTCCCTTCTTCTGTAGCAGGGTGTGTGGTCCTCCACCTGCGATCTCTTCATTGGTAAGCTCAGTCCAACCTTTTATAAGAGCAGGACATCAGTTGCCGTGGATCCCCTGCTTTACCTGTGGCAAGCTAGAGTGTTACGTCTGCGCTTTTAGCCAGATTTTAGGCAATGAGTTTGTGTAAGATGGATAGGGATGATCCTGCCTCAGGCAGAGGTTCGGACTAGATGACCTTTGGACGTCCCTCCCAGCCATACTTTCTGATTTTACGAGGCAAAGGGAGTTGTAAAGCACTTGTGAACTTCCCTTATTTTATGTGATTTGGGCTGCTTCAACAACTTGTGCTCTGGTCCTCATGGCGTCACATAAAACTGGAGCTGGTGAAAGCTGTTC
The DNA here is from genome assembly GCF_001723895.1 of Crocodylus porosus. Taxonomy (NCBI): domain Eukaryota; kingdom Metazoa; phylum Chordata; order Crocodylia; family Crocodylidae; genus Crocodylus; species Crocodylus porosus. Next base: position 16,416,270 of record NW_017728909.1, on the reverse strand, counting down.
GAGATGGGTCAATCATCTGAAGCACCCTATCCAGAGAACAGGAGTAGGTGCAGTGTATGCTCCACCACACCCCGTGCTATTTCAACATGCTCCGTGCCGACTTTGAGCCACGTCTGTGTGAACGAGACTGCTTCGCACACGTTGTGTAGCCATTCCCCTCTCCGCTGATGGGTGCTGAGTGCTAGTGCCACATGCAGACACCTCGCACTTGGGCTGTGCTTCCCAGTTATTTTCATATGGACCATGCAACTGTCACAGATTTCAGCTGCATCCCAGCTGGGCAAAGCCCCTGCGTGGCAAGAGACATTGGATTCTATTACCGGGACTTTTAAATGTTTATTCTGGATTTTTTCCCCTGATTTAATAGTATTTTAAAACAGAAATCAGATCGTATTAAAGTCTATTTATTCCCTCCATTTCCTTCACAAAAAAGGACATCTGTTGGTTTTAAAACATTTGAACAAGTCCCAAAACAGGCAGATTTCAACAACATTAACACAACAGATCAGAAACTTTCCAGAACCCATTAGTCTGTAAGCTCGGGTCCTTCTGCTTGTACATGACAATGTCACCACCCACCACCCTCCCACGTATCCAGCTCTGACATGTATGGAGGAGATTGCTGCTCTACCACAGAAATAACAGGAAGCTAGGCATTTAATTTACCACTTCATTTCTGAGCCTTGAGAAATGAAGGCTTGTTCACACATGGTAAGCTTGTTCCAAGGGTTCACACTTTCTTCAGTCTCCATGAGGAGTTATCCTTTTTCCTATCCGGTTATTTGGAAATGAAAAGTGAAATGTCCATGGATTCTCTTGATGAAAGAAGATGGGATGTTAAGAAAAAAACAACAAGAAAACATAAGTACCAAAACTTTCAGTAAGTTTACTGAGGTGGCAATTCGGTGAATCAAAGGAGCTTTTAATACAATACCCATATGGCAATATTTGGAATAAACAGCCAATACTAGGGTATGGGTAGGATGGTATAGGTAGTGGGTGAACCACATGGGCACAACAGGCTGTACTAAATGGGTCGGAAAGCAAACTGTAGTGACATATGCTAAGTTACCCCCCCCCCCCCTTAAAGGAACGGCTATGCTTCCAGATAGCAGAATAAGTATTAGTTGTATTTTCCTTTTTTTTACCCTGAAAGGATTTTGCAGGTTGACCTGCCTGGAATTCAATTTCTTTCCCTTGAAAGGAGGCAAAACCCTGCCAGAATTTGAACCTCTAGCTCCAGGGAATGTAAGTAATTCAACCCTTAGGCTCTGACTTTTAAGCCATCAACCTCCAGCATATGATAAAAGGTGTTTTCTAAAGAAAAGGAATGGAATTGTAATGACAGGATAAGGACGCATTTGGGTGAGCCACATAGCAAAGCAGCATGCCAGGATTTGGGGGAAGCCATTTTTGATTCAGGTTGAATGAGTAGAGAATAGCAAGAGAAATCATTTGGAGCAAAATAAAAGCCAACCTGGACATGTGCCAACATTTTGAACTAAATTCAAACAGTTTTGGAAGTTTAGAGATAGTTCAGGAACGAGTTTTCTTTTCTTTTCTTTTTGGGGAGCGGGGCATGGGGAAGCAGAGGGGAGGGGGAGAAGAGGAGAGTGATGGGTTTTGCTATTTTTGTGCGTGTGTTTTGTACGATTGTTTGTTACTTGATGACCTTCTTGGAGTCATCTGAGCCTGAGAGCAAAATTGACTGGAAATATAGAAGTTATTTTTCAATTTCTAACATGGCTGATTCCAAGCAGGTAATAGAAACCTCATGAGAAAGCTGGCCCTTACCTTTAGCTGTTGCAAAACAAAAGCTGTAGTTCAGGCAGTTTCACTTGGCTATTATTTTTATGTGTTTTAGTCTTTATTGGACTAGTGATTTGAGTTTGGGGTTCGAAATGTCTAAAAGCTTAAAAGCAAATGGGACCTTCATTCCTGCATTTTTCCTACTTTTGAGCTAGGAGAAACTTATTCTGCCTTTTTTGTTAGGATGTGACTTGTGGGTCATATGTGTCCACTGTTTTCTTCCTTATACTAGCCAGGTGTGCCTTGAAACATAGGGAGTTATATCTGCTGTATATTCTTTATCTTACTGCTTTTCATGGATGACACCAGGGAGTTGACCTCACAGAGTTGGCTGCTTATCCAAGTGATGATGGGCTTCTTTGGTGTGATGCAGCCCAATGTGTTTCTGTTGATAGCCACGTCGACATTGAGCAGATGCTGGAAGTGTTGGGCCCATTGCTATCTTATGTCTTTGCAATCTGTGATCAACAGATTCCTCTCTATGACATGATGCCTGCATAAAACTCACTGACAATTAGGCTCTTGGTTTGCTGACTGGTATTGTCTCATTGTTTCCATGAACACCCCCATCTGTCTATACCCATCTGTTTTCTTTTTTCTTATATTGTCAGCACTTTGGGTAGGGCCATTTCAGTAGTGTATTGAGCAGTGAGCAACCAGGGCACCAGCCCAAGTTGCCCATTTAGAGGGGGTACAAGAAAGGCAGCTACCACCATTGCTGGCCTGACCTCTACTGCTGCTGCCACCTAGGGCACATACCATGGTTGTCACACCTCAAGGCCATGTATATATTGTGTACTTGTACAGCCCTGAGCACCCTGGAGTCCTGGTTTCTGCAAAAAATCCCAGATACAAGGGCAAGGAGGATGATGAAGAAGCTTGTCTAAAACAAAACAAAATGAAGTTAAGATGTATCTTTCCTTCGGGACTGGATTTGGCTCGTACAAGACAGACCTCCAAACAGGAAGAATGTCAGAGATCTGCTCTGTCTGGATGAGGATCTAACATTTAGGTGCCTGTCCAAACCAAATCTCACCTCTAAAGTTTTTGAGGTTCACCCATAGCTACTTATTTCCAGCCATAGTATTGGCATAGACACTCTTGTCTGTTTATATGCGACATCATGCCAGCCTGAAGTAACCAGAATGACTACTTCCATATGAACAATGGCATCACGAGCTCTGACTCTTGAATTTTTAAACCTACTAGTGGAAGGCAGATGGTATTCTCCAGTTTGCACACTGCTCTACTGCAGAGAACTAAAGTTTAAACTATCAGCTACCTGCCATTTTTGAAATTGCTGCAGATAAAAACTCTTTGATGATTTTAGATTTCTGCTGCTTGCTTCCAGGCTCACAGAGAATAATTGCTACCATAAGAAAACTACTGAAATAGACAATAAACTGATTTTGGCTGGAAGTACATTGTAATTCTGTTCTATATTGGTATGTTCTGCACCATGGAGACAAGTGTTTGTTTTAAACAACAACAACAAAAAATAGCTAAGCTGGGGTGGAAGGGAAAAAAATACTGATTTAATGGCTCAGATATAATAATCTTTGAACCAGTTAAGACAGAAACTTAATTGTTACTGAAAAGATTAAATAGACTATATCTTGTATAAAACACGTAGGACCATATGTTACCCCCCCTAAACTTCAGAACAAGAGAATGAGGCATCATATCATCTGGAATAAAGATGGCCAACCCCACCGATGGGATAAAAGCGGTTGGGTGGTAAGAGCCCGTCACACTGTTGCAAGCTTTCTTCTCTACAGCCATCCCTCCCCACCCCCTGCAGAAGCCTCAGAAATCTGCAATGGCTCAATGGAGGTTTGAAAAAGTGCTGGGGTTAGCAGGCAAATGGATAGACTTAGCAAGGTTTTAGATGCCAGTCTTGCAACTGCCATTTCAGGAGCAGTCATTTGCACCTTCCTAGATGTCTGTATATTTTTAGCACTCTAACTGCAGGGTGGCAGCACTACACGGAATACCCTTGAGCAACCAAATGCTAGTCATAAGCCTGACTGTATTACTTGGATGGGTGACAAGGAAAACCAAGGTATTGTTATGAAAAGCTAGGTAGGTGTGGTCAACCACTTTGTGAATGCTTGACCATCAAAACTGAATGAGTGGCGGAGTTTAAGTTGCCCCTATGCTTTCAGTTGAGCAGACAAATGGGAATGATAATGAGATGCAAGCCTGCCTGCGTGCTATGCTCTAGGTTGCAAAGTTGGAAGACACAGATGCTTTGCATACCCTTTCTGCATGATAATTTCCCCTTTGGGAAAAGCCAATATAGCTCAGAGATGATGGAGGTAATATTAACTCCTTGTTCTTAATGATCAGTAACATGTAGGAGCTGTAGCCGTGAATCAACACTTCATTGATCTGGGAGCTGTGCAAACAGTCATCAATAAAAAAGGGTTCCTTTCACCAAGATTTTTTTTTTGTTGCAGGGGGGGGAGTTAAGAGGGTTTGTGGGCAACCAGCCAGGCTGAGAGCACAGTTTCAGCTATATTCTGGTGATCATGTGGAAAGGGTCCCACAGCTGTTGATGCTAGATTAGTGGCTATGGCCCAATTTCTCTGCAACTTTTTCAACTCAACCTTCTGGGGCAGGCACCAAACTCCCTCTTCCATCACTAATACTTTTCATGAGGTTTGGCCTTTGATTCTTGCAAATCTACCAATTAAAAAATGAGAAGTTGGACATTACAAATGATGAGATTGGCTTTAAAAGGTTATGTTTTTGGTTTGTTTGTAATAGGTTCTGTTCCTCTTGCTTTCTTAGCTTTCAGGTTTGCTTGGTTAACAAGCTCCAGCATCCCTCAGAAACTTGGAGAGCAAACTACTTAGTCATTTGTTTTCTCCTGTATTTTATTATTGTATTTCCTTTTAATGAAGGCTGGCTGTCCCTTGCAAAATGTTCTTTCCATTCGTACTCCAGAAACCCCATCACATATTGGCTTTCTCCTTTAGATGGTTGGATAGCTCTAACAAAGAAACTAGGGTGATCTTCAGATATCTTCCATAATCTCCACACTGAGGGCCTGGTAATGATTGTAAACTTCTAGTTGCATTGAATTCCTCCTAAACCATCTTCTCTCTGGTCATCACAGCCTTCCCATCCTTACAGTCTCATCTAACGTTGTGGAATGCTTCTTCTTCCTATGGTTTTGTGGTTACAAACTCTCTGATCTCCTCTTCATTTCTTCTTTGTCTGATTCCTTTGTAGTCAAGTCATTTCTTCCTTGAAAATGGGATTATGATTTTCCAAATCTAGGTGCCTCAGGCTGCATCTGTATGAGATGCTGACTACACTGTAGTTACTGTGCAGTCATTTAGTGCTTGCATACCCAAGTATTAAATGACTGCATTGTAACCAGCATTATTGCACAGTAACATCGCTGCAGTTTCCTGGTGACGCTAACTGTGCAGTAGCATCACATCATGGTTTGTACCCTGCAACGCTGCTACATGGCAGTAATGAGCTACTGTGCAGCAAGCATCTCGTGTAGATGTGACCTCAGGGCTCCTCAGCTTCTCTGAGGGTTTGAGGTATCCAAGTTGTAGCCATGTTGGTCTAGAGGAAAAAGCAATCAGGGCTCATGGTAGAGGCGATATTGTTTATTAGACCAACAAAATTAAAAAAACAAAAAAGGAACTTTAATTGCAAGCTTTTGGGCACAAACACCCTCCATCAGGGCTCGGAGAAAAGACTGTAAAAGTTTTCATGGGTAGAAATGAAAGTTCATATTTCATAGGATTTCACAGAGGGTGCAAAATCACATTTCACAGAGGGTGAGAGGCATTGGTATGTGTTACTTAAATTTATGAATTGTTTCAGACCGGCCATCAATTCATACTCCATACATGGAAAGATACTATTGGCTACAGGTAAGCCAAAAATATAGCACAACAGCAACCACAGATCCATCCTTTGCTATCGATCAGGTACTGTACCTCAAAACAAAGCCTCTTACATCCTCTCCAACCTCCCCCCCTACAAAAAAAACCCCCTCCTGTGCTGATTGCTTACACTTTCACCAGGTCACCGACTAAGCTTCACTGCTCTATTCCCTTTCTTCCCCAACGGAACAATGAACTACTCAAGATTATCTTCAAGCACCAGAAATAATCAATGATTTAAGGGTCACAGACCCACAGCTCCCACCAAGACACACATAGACCTGTCTGCCAGGCCCATTCTCTGGCCTGTCACCTTGTTACACAACCGTCGCACAGGACAAGCAACAAGAGATTTTCCAAACACACCACTCACAAAGTCCTTTTTTTCTGTAAGAGTAGAGTCCACGAGTTTGACTTCCAAAATGCCCTTATGTCCTGTTGGCAGACAAGAGTCTTTGGGTAAATTTGAGATCTTTTATTAGACCAACTCAAATAGTTGGAAAACATTCTGCTTTGCAAACTTTTGGGGCACAAACAACCTTCATCAGGCCAACAAAGCAACTGCAGACAGTTGGGCTCTTCCTGGATGGACTAGTAAAACAGCCAGAGGCCAGTACTATGCAAGAAAGCCAGTCAGTCAAAATGTAAATGGAGGGGGTCAGTAAGGTCTGGGACAGACGTTGCACAAACCGGTTTGAGCGCCATCAGTTAAGTCTGGCACTACATTCAACCAGGTTTAGCTCAAACCAGTTGAAACTGGTTTATGTGCACAGAACATCTGTTTGGTTACAGGTTTAAACCAGTTGCTGATCCCTTAAACCAGTTTATGTGTAATGTTTGTCCCTAGCCTAGGTGAGAGACAGCTGAGGGAGATTTTGTCCTGTTTTATTCAGCTCATTCAAATATTGCAAGCGGACATAACAGGTGAGGGAGAAAGCAAGAGACACAGGGAGGGAGAGAAAGGCAGAGAGACAGATAAAAAAACAGGGACAGGCAATATTTTACTACCTAACCTGTTAAAAGTAAGAGAGCCCTCCTATTTGACTGTCTTCCTCTCATCCATCGAGTCCCTTACATGGCACCCGTTACTGTATTATCTGAGCAGGTATCCACACGCACACACTCACATTGTTCAGGTTTCCTTGCTGAACCTGTATTGATTTCTTTCATAGACCTCATTTCATATTGTGCCCTGAAAATTAAATGATCTATTTAGTTCCAATACGGCCCAGGATTCTAATTGGATTTTGAGGCAGTAATTTATGTAATATTAATGGATACTTTCAGAAAGCCGCTAATTAACAGCTGACCTTTATTTTTCCTGTTAAAAAAAAGACAGACAGAATGAACAAAGTGCAATAAAAAAGGGAAAAGAAACAACCTTCCCCCCACCCCCTCTTCTGCTAGGAGTGGTCTGAATTTAATTAGCAAAAGCCAGTGCACATCAGGGACATTTTGGGAAGCATCAAGATACATAATGTATTTGATCACCTTATGCCTATAAAAATGGCTAAATAATTTAAATGCAATTCAATAAAATGTATTTTCAATGAGAAACTTCAGCTCTGGGTGATAGATTAAAAGCTTCATATAACTCAGAGATTCTGTAAGCTAGTGCCAAACAAATTCAAAGTAAAAGATTATATTTTGTTTCCTTCTTTTATGTAGCAAGTTTTCTTCATTTTGTGCTGTTTTCATAACAGCCATGGAATAAAAATATACAGCATCATTTAAATGCTTTATGAAAAGCAAAAAAGGAAGATCTAGGATTATCACCGCATAGTTTAAAGAAAAGCAAACAAATCAGCATGAAAGGGTAGCTGTTTTATTCCTGTCCCAATGATCTCCCAATTCCACACCACCCCAAAGCAGAAGATCTTGGGGGGCCCTTCCCAGTGATAGCACTAGCAATTCTGAATCCTGCCGTAAATGGGTTTTCTACCATGTGTTTATAGCATGACTCATGCTAATCTTTACAGAGATTTCCATTTAAATTCTTGAGCCTGAGTGTGTTAGCACAATGGGGGCTGACTTTTTTGGGAGATGTAGCCCAAATTAGCCCTGTACCCTTCCCAGGTACCACTCCAATCTCATTCCTCTATCTGAGCAGGTCTCACTCTGCTCTGGTTTCTTCTTCTTGTCTTTTGCTTTCTGCTTCCTTCCCAATCTGTCACAATACTGACTGTCTCCGTCCCCATCTGCCCCATGACACTTGTAGCATCAGTGCTCAGTGTGGCTACTTATGCATTAGCAATTTTAACATTCACTGGACAAATAAAAAATAACAAGAATTTAAAATCATAGACAATGAGGGTTAGAAGGGAGCTCAGGAGGTCACATCTAGTCCAAACCCTTGCTCAAAGCAGGACTAACCCCAACTAGTTCATCCCAGCCAAGGCTTTGTCTGGCTGGCCTTGAGACCGTTCAAGGATGGAGAGTCCACTACCTCTCTGGGTAACCTGTTCCAGTGTTTTAATGCCTTCCTAGTGAGAGAGATTTTCCCTGATCTCCAACCTCAACTTCCCTTGCTGCAGCTTGAGCCCATTGCTCCTTGTCCTGTCATCTGCCCCCACTGAGAACAGTCCAGCTCCATCCTCTTTGCAACCCCCCTGCAGGGAGTTGAAGGCTGCTATTAAATCCTTCCCTTGTAATTATACATGCATCGGCCTTATTTTATGTTGATTTGCATTGTATGTTGTCTTTTGTACTAATGTTATATAGGCACACAGGAGCCATGCCATGTGAATGTCTGACTCCAGATGCCCCAAGTAAGTTTTATTCTCCCAGCTCAGTCAAGGTGTACCCTCAAAAAGAGGGCAGAGAGAGCACTTCAAGGATGTTCTCAAGGCCAACTTGAAAAAATGTAACATCAACATCAACTCATGGGAGATTATTGCCTAGGCTAGAGGAAGAGTCTGCTGCAAGAATCCCAGTACTTTGAAACCTTACTACCACAACAGGAGACAGAAAAGTGGAAGTGACAGACACAGCATATCACAAGCATCCAGAGCCACCCACCCCGCATGGTAACACATGAGTTGTAACAGAATCTGTCCTGGATTGGCCTCATCAGCCATCTTGAGACCCATATATGAAGCAATCATGGAAGACAATCGTCCTCTGCTGCAAGGGATTGCCAATGATGATATACAGCCAAAATGTACCTGGGAAAACATGTCGTCTGTGCATACTCAAGATATGAGTGGAGAAATGGCTAAGTGGTATCATTTATCTGTTGTCACACAGCAGGTCAGTGGTGGAGCTGGGAACAGAGCTCTTGTCTCCTGAGACACCGGCCAGTGTTCAACCCTTAGGTCAACAATGCCTTCTTTATCATATCAGTAAAGGATGGGCAACACTTAGGTCTCACATAATCCAATGTGCTGTTAATACAGGTTTTTCATTGATGTAAGCTCTGTAGTGAGTTATTCCATTTGCATTTAGATGACTCAAGTGAGTTGGTTTACTTCCACCACTTCCATTAAGGGCGGTTAAGGGTTTACCCTTAGGAAGTTGTTCCCTGTAGGCTTGTAATTTCCTTAATTTCATCCCTTTGCTTGTTAAAGCTAAAACACTGACAGGAGAGAATTGAATCTCTCCATCCTGCAATGTCACTGGGTGTTTTAACATTTTCTTAACATCCCTTTGTTTATGGGCTAGTCATTGTTCCAAGAGTGGAAGCCAATGTTCGAAATCTCAGCAATCCAGTACATCAGAAATGCCACTTGAGGTACAGATCAACACAATTATCACCATTACTCTTCTCTCCTCTAAGGAATGTTTTCAGGTCGTAGACACCTATTGTGGATGCTTTGGGAATAATGAAAACCATTAACAGATTGTTAATGTGACTTGGTAACAGACCAAGCAGAGACTTATAAAACAATAAAGCTTTACAATCAATCTGATGTGTAACTAGGCGCTGATGGAAGCAGGTATAGCATCAGTTAAGGCCAAATTTTAAGTCTTCTTAGCACCCCAGTGGTGCAGGGCCATCAGGACCTATTCAGCCTATCTAGATTTCATGAATAAATATTTTGAAGCTCATTAACTTTGGGGGGGGGGGAATTTTGTCAGCTGATTGGCTGAATCTAATGTGGCACCATCAAACTGAGCCAATCAGGCATCAGGTGCTGTATTCCCCAGGAAGCGGGAGACAGGATGTTTGCCTCTTTCAAGGTAGAAGAGCAAATACTTAATTTTTTTATGGTCTGAAAGGGGCGGAGGCTTGAGGAGAAAGTCTCATCTGTTAACCAGTGTTCACTGGAAACCAGTATAATGGTTACATCACAGCATAGGTACATTTGTACAGAAGGGCTGGTCAGCTGGTGGCCTGCTGGCTGCATGTGGCTCATCAGGGGTTAATCTCTGGCTGCCACATCCTCACTTATTTTGGGCTCCTACTGCAACCGGGGTCTCCAGGCTTTTCCTCCCTCCAGGGGTCAAACCAGGTCGTGGGGGTATATCTCAGCACAGCCTGCAGTGCCAGGGAAGCCCACAGCCAGGACTGTGGTGAAGGCTGGGTGTCGGGGGGCTACCCACCCATGCACGGTGCTTGTAGAGCTTGCAGATAGGGTGGCGATGCCGGGGCTGCTGCAGCCTCGTGACACAGGCCCCCTGTTGCTGTGGTTCCCTTGGCATGTGGTCCCTACCTGCGAAGACATTGGCCAGCCCTGTACTACACTAATAGACAGTCTGAGGTACCGGAGACATCTGTGAAGTCTACTTCAGCTCCACACTTGTCTGCTGTGTGGCCTTAGGGAAACCTTGTCACTTATCTCTGCCTCAGTTTCTCTTTTGTCTGCCTTGTCTTTGCATAGTGAAATCTCTGAGGCAGGGATATTTTGTTGCTGAGAGCTCCCGAAACACAAGTTTCATCTTCCACTCTGCTTTACTTAGATTCTCTTGTATAAGTTGGTTTCAATCTGAGTACTACCCCCTAAAAAAATGAAAGCCTCTCACAGTCCGGAAAAGCCATTTTTTAACACAAAAACACAGGGTGCCTATAGATGTGCTTTGATAATTCGAACATTCTAGCATTGCTGCAGTGGCATGTGTATAATCCCCTGTCGGTTTAAAAATGGCCACTGGGGTGCTTTAACTAAAGCTCATCAAATGAATTTTAGTTAAAGCATCCCACAGACATTTATAATACACAGGGACTTAATACACACAATACCGTAGCTTTTTAAATTACAGTGGCTCTCTGGGAACAGCTCAATTAACCCCTCCCCTCCCCCCCCCAGCCCCTAATCACATGTATAGGCAGCTATATTGTTTCTTGAGACTACCCCAAAGTTGGGGACCTCGTATTTTCATGGTCTAGAGCCCCAAACTGTACCTTCAGGACAGAGACATGGTGCAAGTGGAATGAATTGGGTTGGAAACTCAAGGCTTCCTGGAACTTCATCCCTGGAGCAGACCTCCACAGCACAGTCCGATAACAATTCATCATCCCAAATCATTGCCATTGTGTACCAAATTCCATGCACACTAGACCCTGAGACAGATGTGATGTAGCATTAGAACAGCATTGGGTGTGAGTCAACAAACATAGATTTTGAGACAGAGAGCTGATTAGTACCTGCCCAGAGGTACTCTATGGGTGCATTTGCATGAGACACTAACCACACAGTAGGGCTGTGCGAAGCTGCG
>NW_017728909.1:16386507-16403995 GCF_001723895.1 Crocodylus porosus | reverse complement strand
GGCCTCTGTGATCTGGAGATTTGGCTGATTTGGCAGCAGCCAAATCTCTGAATCAGATTTGGCCGAATCAATTCCGGACAGTGATTCGAATGCCTGAATCAAATCAATGTCCCCCAAACTGGCTGAATCTGAAATGAATAGTAGCCTTTTCTCACATACCTACTGTGCAGTAGTGTAATAACACTTCACGGTAGTGTGCTGGTCAAAAACTGTGCTAATATGCTACTCTGCAGTAGTATTAGGCTACTGCACAGTAAACATCATTAAAAACCTGTGCGCCACCACTACTGTGCAGTAACACAAGTTACTGCACATTGATTTAGTACTTGGTTAACTAAGTACTAAACAATGTACAGTAACTACACCACATTAATGAACAATGTAGATGCACCCTATGGCAGCTACACCGCATTCGTTTTGGACTATAGGGTGTGCGTGCCATCCTTGAATGCAATGCTCCCTATCATACTCTGAAGGTGGTGCAGGCATGTCTCTTGCATCTGTCTCTCCATGATGCTCCCTTGGCTCCAAATGAGATGTGGAGGAGAAAAGGGAATTGAATGAGAATTGCTGGAGTTAAGCATAAGATCATCTCTCCTCTCAAAGAGACATTTTACAATCAACAATGTTTCCTGGCTGTTTCCATTTGGGGGTGTTTAGCTTAAAGGTCTGAATGAACAGATATCTGTGATTGTGCTAATTTCTGAGCTAAGGTTTAGAGCATCAGAGTCAGTTTTAACTTAAGAATTGCAGTCCAAGAAAACTCAGCTTTAGCCGTGTGCTCAGTCATTTTCATTTTATCTGCTTGCTTCATAACAATCTTCCCATCTGGTTAAAGTTAGGGACAAACAAACAGGCTGTGATCAAAAAGGAAACTACTCGAGTCTTTGCCCAAATTGCCCCCTTTTAAACCTCTGAAAATGTTGTTTACCTTGGCTTTAAAAACTTTTTTTTCACGTTTTTGCCTACTCAGCACTGCTCTATTTCACTGGGGACTTGGAAGCGAAGAAGTAAAGTGTTTTTATATCAGCCTAGTTGTAATTGAGAAGAATTGGAAATAAAGGCCCTGATCTTGTAGCCGGTCTTCCTACAAATCAGCACACTAAGCCAGGGAAGGTTAAAGTAAGTCTCCAACAATAGTCCAGTTCAGCCTTTCTTCAGGGCTAGCTTTATTAACAAAGAATGTCCAAACACTAGAGGAAAACAACTCAGGACTCTGAGTAATAACTATCAGAGCTCTTGCCAGTATGTAGCAAGCTAGGAAGGGGGATTATACACCCTCCCATTTTTTGCTTTGATAGTCTTCTGCCTCTGCTCCCCTGATCATCCATTTGATAGTCAAAGCATCTTGTCTCTCTAAGCCTGGCTACCCTGGGCTTTACGGACCTTTTGTCATGCATAGTTGCATAATCCCTTTGGAACCAGTAGATTTAAGCATCAAATTCAATGTAGTCAAAGTGGCTCAATTCCTAACAGGATGAGCCTGGCATGTGTCATTTTAAACTGGCATGTCCTGAGCAATACAGCTGGATACACATCGGAATCTAATCCAGTGCAGCTTAACACTGAGCTAAGCAACTGGGAGGCAACTGCATTGATGTCAAAGAAACAATCCTATAAACCAAGAGTTTCACAGTCAAAGGACTCCTACCTTCCACCACAGGTTGGATCCAGACGGCAGGGCTCCTTGTGGGCTGGATCTGGTCCCCAAGGAGCCTTCCAGGATAGATCCAGACCTGGTGGCAGCCATGGGATGAGCAAAGGCAGTGGTGCAGAGGGTAAACACAGCTGTTGCTCACCCGCCTGTTGCCAGTATAAGTCCCCAGTGAGGCTCCATACCTGGGAATTTGGCAGGAAACCCTATCTTGGTCACCACATCCCTAAATGCTCAGCCACTGGAGCCCCATGGGCTGGGTGAAATGGATTCATGCGTTGTATATGTGCCTAGGCCATATCTTTAACACCATTGCCATAAACAATTTTACTAATTGCCTTCAAATAAGACTTATTGTAGGAGTAGGGGCTGAATACACAAGACGTGTGGATAGTATGTAAACATTAGCCGTTTGGGTGCCTGTCTGCAATAAGCTTCTGAATCTCTGGAGGTTTATGCATTCCTAATAACCCATTTAGCTGCAGATTCTTGTAGCAGAGATGCTGGACAAAATGCACCCGCAGTGCTACCAACTGTTCCTAGTACATGAGAAAATAACTGCTGTGTTTTCAGTGAAGCGCTGGGAAAAAAAAAAGGTGTGTGCGCTGCTGAAGCATACAAGCTGGAGTGCAAAGGGCTGGCAATGAGGGGGTTAAGATTTGTGCAACCCTTGGCTATGTGAAAGGAAAATCATTTCCCTCTGACCTGGTTTTCAAGGTTGTTTGACAATGCATTTCTCCCTGAAGTAAAATCCTCTAAGAGGTATGGGGTAGTCAGAGCCCAAAGACCCAGTGGGCAGATCTACACCATCTCTGGACCATGCTAGGGAGCTCTGCAGACAAGCACAGCCAGCTGGCTCTGATTGTGCTAACTGTGGAAATATAGTCACCTTAGAGCAGTGCTGAAAAGGAGCCAATGGTCTCTGCCTTGGATGCATAGGCCCAGATGCTACTGGTGGCTACATCACATCCATTTTTCAGTTTAGTGTATGCAAAGCAAGCATGCCATGCTTCACTTCAGTGGTCCCTAGCGCTGCCTGGAGGCAGTGTAGCCATCCCCACTGAATTATTATATTAGGTGGCCTCTCAGAAACCGAGAGACACAGGGCTCCCTGATGCCCTATTGCTTTGCCCAGTGTTGTCTCATACTGGTCAGCTCTGCAGATCCCCAGTCACCCTTGTGTTTAACCAAAGTAAAAGATCCTTCCCTAGGGCTAGCCAGTGCAATTGTGGCTACTAACACATGCTGGGCTGTCACGAAAGGACTCTTTTCTCATACTGCTGCAACCACATTGTGCCACAATCACTTCCCTTTAGGCCCAGGTCACATATAGCTGTCAACATCATACTCTGAGATAAAGGCTTTAGGAGGTCCTAAGTTCTAGCCTCAGTTTCCCCAATGAAACATCCAGTTCCCCTATCTAACATCTAGTCTGACACTTATGTGAACAGTGGGCATGTCTATATGTGCACATTTACTGCACAGTAATCAAAGTTACTGTGCTGCATGGGAGCGCTGCTATGCATGCACACCCAGACTGCACAGTAAATATGGTGACTTATACTGACTTGGGTGTAAATTTGATGCCTTCATTATGCAGTATCACATTTATGCCCGGTTAGTTGCTATGCAGTAAAACATGTGTTGACATCTTATTGTGCAGTAACACTATGTGTGTGGGCTGATTTGGGACTAACTTTAGTCCCAAGACATTCCACACACAGCGTTAATGTGCTTTAATGCCTGCACATGTAGACACTGGCCTATTCCCACAGTAAATTACTGTGCAGTAACTTTAAGCTGGTATAAATGCACATGTAGACATACCCAGTAAGTACTTTCTGATAACTGAGGTATTCCAGGCCTAGCAGGTCCATGATCAATCTACATTCATTGGATACATTCATCTACAATCTTCATTGGACTTGGGCTCAGGCCTGTGGTAAGTTAAACTGGTCCTGCTGATTTTTGTTAGCCCTCAAACAAATGTGTGAGGAATAGGTGAGAAAACCCTTTCTTTGCCCATTTGGATCCACAATGACTAGAAATAACTACAAGCTTAATGCTTCCAGCACCCCCTCTAGGCCACCTGAATCAGGAGCCTTTGGCATGACACAGCATGCCTCTTCACCATACATGCCAAAGAGCTAAGAGAGCGACCACACTTGTGAGGGGCAGTCTTTCCCAATGGGATGGGGTGTCAGCCCTTGACCCTAATCCATTAGCAATCTGATTGACTGTATTATACATGCAACATCGTTCCTTCTACCACCAGTCCTTCCCAAACAGGTCTCATTTTACTCTCAGAAAATGAGAGCAAGGCAGCTCCCTGTGGTCTTAGTTTCTTTATTAAGAGAATATTGAAATGGGTAGCCATAGGGCCTACGACAGAGCTGGGATAGAGTGATGTTCAGGATAATGTGTGCTTGGTTTCAATGATTGCACACATTGCATCTGGTTGTCTTGGGTTAAAACCTAGCTGTCAGGACTGGACACAGCAGGCAATTTGCTTCAGTGCCAAAAGGAGGATCCTGGCAAACAGGCCCATGCAATTGCTGCTATAATTGACCCCTGTGCTACAAAGCCGAGAGACCTGCCCATCTAGCATCTGCAAGTTCTATGCTCCAGGTTGATTTTCTCTAGCCCTCCTTGATATATAGTTAGCTCTCAGGATATGAATGAGATACCCAAGTGTTCCTATTTCCATAGATTGGAAGAATTTTAGTATTGTTATTCTGGCAATAGATAAAGCACAGGGACTGCATAAAACCATCAGTGTAGCAGCTTACTATTATAAAACTCAAAGGGAAAGACAGAAACTCAGATTAACTATGTATTTCTCCAAAGGGTTTGTAATGACTAACCCCAATGGAAAATGTGGGACAATGTAAAGAAAAAATCTTGAATTTTAAATGGACATAGAGGGGTAAAAATAAGAGTATTTCTATCGCAACAAAACAGATGAATAGCATTGCCATCTGCAGTGCAGAGTGCAGATTCACACTTGCTTGCTCGTTCTCTCTCTTAGCCTGTGAGATCACAGAAACATTTGCTTCTCAGGCCCCTGGCACATGTTCATTTAATGGCATGGTGGAATGTGATCCCCATTCCCGACAATCACGTCTCCTGCCATATTGTATATACATGGCAGGATGTGCAATTTTGGGTCTGAAGATCTATATCATGCCATTAGTGCAAGGGGAGCCCTGGCTCATAGAATCATAGAGACGTAGGGTTGAAAGGGACTGCGGGAGGGTGGGGATTGACCAGATGATTTTGCAGGGGGGCTGGACCCAATGACAAGGTCCTAATTATAAATACACTTGTTTACAAATAGTACAAATATTCCCTTCTTCCAATATTGGTCCCAACATGCAAGTCATACATGAAGGTTCAAAGCTTTTATCCTTTTTATGCTACTGAACTTTCATAATTTACCTAAGACTAAAATCAGAATTGTAGAGTCAGTATGTGGCAGGCAACCAGCATTTATAATGGCATGGACCTATTGGTCAGTACTCAAATGACCTGCATGGTTTGGACAAGCTTAATAATTCAGTACATTTGTAGCTTCTACAGCCTACACTGTAAAACATCACAGATATCACACTAATAGGGTGGATAGTCAACAGATAACTCAGACTTCAGATATGGCCTTTGGACTATCAGTTAATATCTCCTAGTCCCAAATCCCAAGAAAGGGGAGGAAGAAGAGGAGGAAATGCCATCTTGTAAAAGGGTTAAAGTCCTAAGGTTGCTCAATAGTCATATGTGAAAAAAATCTCATTAAACAAAACCAAGGATGTTAATTCTTCCTTTCTTAGTAAGTGTCAAATGCAAGACATTTTAAAACTTAGCTTTGTTTGCCTAGTTCACCTCCCAGGAGCACCTGGGCTCTCAGGGACAGCCCTTGAAATATTTACTTGATATTTCCGAATAAAAATGTTGAGGAAATGAGGGCTCATACCTTGACCTGAATTCGGACCTGAATTTCACATTCCAAAAAGTCATGAAACCCACTTATTCCTAACCAGATTCATTTTCAGGGACAGAATCATGGTCTCTGGATTTAACATTTTGAGCCTCTACTGCTAAAATTAAAGTGCTGGGCCAACTGGATTGGAGGCAGTGGCAGACTCACAAGCTTATGTATAAAGTTCAGTCAGAAATGGACACGGTATTAAGGCAGGTTTACAATTATCCTTATGTTGTAGGAGCTAAACTTGGCATTGGAGTTTAATATAGGGTAGGCATAGGTCTGAGATATTGGTTAAGATGGCTGCATTGTAAAATTTATGTTCCCATAAAAGTTCATTTTGTGATCCCTTAACAAATTTGGGTAAATTCATAGATGTTTGGGTCAGAAGGGACCTCAAAAGATCATCGAGTCCAGCCCCCTGCCCTGGGCAAGAAAGAGCACTTGGGTCAGATGATCCCAGCCAGACGCCTATCCGACCTTCTTCTAAAGACCCCCAGGGTAGGGGAGAGCACCACCTCCCTTGGAAACCCATTCCAAATTTTGGTCACCCTTACTGAGAAGAAGTTTTTCCTGATGTCTAGCCTAAATCTGCTCTCTGTCAGCTTGTGACCATTGTTCCTTGTTACGCCAAGAGGTGCCCTAGTGAACAGAGCATCTCTGATCCCTTGCTGTGTTCCCCTGATGAATTTATAGGCAGCCACAAGATCCCCTCTCAGCCTTCTCTCACAGAGGCTGAAGAAGTCCATGCCCCTGACTCTCTCCTCATAGGGCTTGGCTTGTAAGTGCCTAACCATGTGAGTGGTTTCCCATATCCCCCATATTTGGAAAACGAGATAGGAAAATGCCCTCTAAAAAAAAAGACAAAAACAAGAAAGTAGAACCAGAATTTAAAAATGTATTAATTTCAGACTGATTCCCTGTATCTATATGTAGATGCCTCTGAAGTCAATGGGAGCTTTGGAAAAGCAAGGTACACATGCTCACAGATCAGTGCATATGTAAAGGATTACAGTTTGAATACAAGGATAATACAAAAGCCTTACTCAGGTAGATGAAAACAAACAAAAAGCCCCTCCAAAAACAAACAGGGAGACAGAGAAATGTACAACTGTGGCATAACTAGAAGTACTAGAATGAAATTAGGAAAAGCTGAATTAAAGGGGGAAATATCCTAATGGCAGAGATGCTGGGTTGTAGAACAATCTCTCTGGTGGAAATTGTAGAAGTCACGCTGCTTCCATCATTTTAAATTGACCTGGACAAAGAAGTAGACAGTAGGGAATAACCATGCATTGAGAGTGGGATGGACTAGCTGACTTAATAGGTCTTTTCCACCATTTTTTATATGAGCTCTATATATAAGGCTCCTGATTAGAAATTTCTCTCTGACACAGGGCAATTTACAGTAACTGTCCTTGAAAAACAATGTCCTGGGATTGTGAGATAATGATAGAGAGTGTAAGGGAGGGGAATGATAACTAGCAAGGGTTAGCCTCTACACCAGGGGACTGAGTTTCCATTGACCTGCCCTCTTGTCTAGCCATTAATCCCCATGCAAAGTGGATGCAAGATGTTACCAAATCAGCTTCATTTGCATGGAATGAAATGATAATTTCTCCTTCCATTTCTTATAGTCCAGAAACCCCAAATGATTCTTTGTGACACATATTTCTTCATTTCTTTACATCTAGAAGGTGGAGTTAGCTCAAGTTCAAAGATGCTAATGGACAATCATGGAGCATGCCAACTTCTGTCCAAGGGCAATACCTAGAGGGACTGGTGAAATCAGATGAAACCTGGACAGGTGTAAGTAGTGTAATTCATTCTAGTTTAAAGTTAATGTAGCAAAAGGCCAATCTGACACTGCATGTTTGAAACATATTGCCAAAGAGCCAGTGCAGAAGGGTTTGGATCTTTAAGTAACTTAAGATATTATAGACACATAATGGGGGGGAAAAAAAAGAAAAAGGTGATACCTTTGTCATCATTCTAGTTAAAAAATCTATTGGTCAATGCAGATTAAAAGTAATAGCAAGAGGTTATCTTAGTACAAGATCTTGGCTGAAAGTAGAGAAGTTGTTCTTCTTTTAGAACTTGTTAGTAAAGATGCATGACTTTGCCCTGCTCCATACCAGGAACCCCTTGTCCACTTTTAGAAGAAAGTTTTTTTCTGAAGTTTCTGAAATATGTTGTTAGTTCTCATTTTAATGATCAAAACAGGAAGTAGCAGTGCCAGCATAATTGACACAATTCTCCTTGCAAGAGAGTTTAAAGGAGCAGTAGCAGGAAATGGTGGAAATCTAGTTCTTAAAAGATTTCCAGCTAAACTTTGCAGGTGACGAAGTGTCATAAAAAACGTTGAATGATCACTTTGGACACTTGGATAATTTTTTGTTTGGATTTTGATTCTTACATACAGCAAGTATTTCTTTGGGTGATAACTTATATTGGACAGCGACATAATTCAGCTAGAGCTGTACTGCATTATCCTGGGCTTATAAAGAATGCAGGAAAAATAGCACACGTATCCTGAAATAATCACATCAGCCTTCATCGGCGTGAAGGTTAGTAGCCATGGTCTGCTTGCCTTGAGCTTCTGAGTAATGATTAGCCATAGTCCAAAGAGTGGTCCAAAGAGGGGGTGGAAGGAACCTGAAAGAAGCAGAAGCTAAAGGCGGTGACAAATTTCTGTGCTGCATGAAGTCTGCTAAACCACTAGCAAACTCAGTTTCCCAGAGCTGTAAAATCTTGGAGCAAATAGCCTGCTAACATACTTTTCCAGGAGTTATTTCAGCAGATAATTCGCTCATTAGATTTATTTTTTTATAGGTTTCCTTAGTTGTGTATGTATTCTTTCCATCCTCTCCTGTTCACATTGAAACATTGTGCTGTTCTGGTATGAAGTCAACCGGGGACTTGTCAGCACCTTTATCCCACTTCTAACTGACTGGGGGCTGCATGCCCTCCTGGCCATACTAGCAGAAGCTGCACCAGCGTAGGCCATGGGCCCCCGGGGGCTGCATTTTCCCCCTTTGGGTTTTTAAAATATATCTTAAATCTAAAACAGGCTGCAAGATTAGGATGCTATTTACTTTCCTAAGTATCTATCTAAGGCCCCTGCCAAGATCTTATTAGGAGTTCTGAGTATGATTAAAGCTAAAACACTATAGAGAAAGCAGAAAAGGCTAACAAAAAGATCACACAGGCTAGCAGTGTGCAAACTTAGAGATGCTGAAGACTTTGAAAGTTGCTATTTTAAATGGTCAGACCAGAAACCCCCTACCCAGATATCCCCTATACTAACTCACTTCTTAGGGAAAGCATCACAGGGTGACAGGTATAAGAAAATGTTAAGGTCAATAATGTGAATCAAGGTCAATAATGTGAAATGCAGATGGTGGTCGTGGTGGCAGCGGTGAGAGATTTAAATGTATATATTTACTTAATTAACAGGAAATTAGGACACAACTCTGGTGGTTGGGGAACTGTTCGATTAAATTGCCTCTACACTGTATAAATTGAATTTCTTTTCTAGCTTTGTGGAAGGGTATCCTATAGGCACAAGATCCCAAGAAACGCCTTAAGAAAGAATTGTCCTTCTGTCAGAACAGTGCTCCTCTAGTCTCCCTGGGCGCATCTACATGTGCAATTAAAGTAATCAGTCTATTGTGCAATAAAGCACATGTGTAGACGTGCCCCTTGTGTTCCTGAAGGACAGTACTGTCTACCAATAGCAGATCATTTTCCTTTGTGTCTTCTGTAGGCTGAGCTATTGAGCAGGTTGTGTTGTGGGGTCAGGCCAGAGATATGCCCATTTTCTCTGGCTGTGTGCTGGGACGCACTTCTTGCTTCCCCATCTCGTCTGCAAACCAGGAAGACCCTCCGGATACATAATGGGGCAGCAGTTCTCAATCTTGTGCACTTTGCACCCCACCAACCATTCTGTCAAAAAACCCTGGTTCCACCATGATAAAAACAAAACCTCACTTTTCCCAAGAAGTGTACTTTTAAATTTACATGCATTTAAGTATTATATTAATCATTAATGGCAATTTTTAAGGGTATTAAAAGTCCAACCTACACAACCTTCACGTCCCACCAGTGGGACACATCCCTCTGGTTGAGAAACACTGCAATAGGGGATGAGGGAATCGCTTTTCCCATTATATCCCCGCTGTATGGTGCACTAACCAGAAATATATATATTTTATCCATTCATCTCTGAAAGCACTTAAGGGCTTTGCCAGCTCTGCCTTGGGGAGTGAATGCTCCTTTCAGTGCATGACAAAGATGTAGGCTGGTATGTTTGAAGCCCATTAGCAGATATTAAAATCCTGCTTTTTGAGAGGACCAGAAAAAGACGGATGATCTTGTGGGTGGCTGTTCTAAATCCCCAGGTGAGGGGTTTTTTTTTTTATTTCCTCCCCCTCCGTTCCATGCAAGAAATATGATTTTTGATGCTAAGGGATTCGATTAGCAATGGGAGCCTCATGCCAAGCTCCCTGAGAAGCTTTTCATTACAGAATGTAAACCCCTGATCAGAGTGTGTACAGACAAACTCGAGTGTAAGCAAAGGTTTGCCGGCAGATGTGCCAGGTCGCACAGAAAATAGTTCGAATATTAGGTATCAGTGCTCTGGAACAGATAGGCAATGTTAATGCACAATTACAAGGCTATTTCCATCGAATTACATGTGACAGACACGTGAAACACCAGCAGGACTCAGCAGGATTCACAAACGTCAGGAGGGATTTTCGAAAGACTTCTGAGATGGATTTTCAAGGGCTCAGCACCCACAATGAAAACAGTCTATTTTTCAAAAGAGCTCACAACCCTATAGGGAATTAATAAGGGCCATGCACTTAAAAATAAGGGACTCAGCACTAAATGCCTCTCCTGAAAACTAGCCAGGTCTGAATTTCCACTTCTCTAACATGCCCACGCTGTGATGAAGAAGATGCAACACATTTAGTACCAACCATTAAACAACAACGATTTTTTTTCCCCATATTGCTCTCATAGTGATAAAATAATTAGCAGAGTTAAAATTGGATATTGGCTCACACACATCTTATTAATGCATTTGTTGTATTAACATTCCTAAGGAACCCTTAACTGTTTTTGCCCCTCTGCTGAGGGGTATCAGATGTCTTAGGCTTGCAGTCAGCTTATCCAGTAGAGCAGAAAACAATGATGCTGAGTGAAGGCGTGTTCCAAATATACTGTATTTTACTTGCAAATAGAATCTGGTCCTAGAAAAGAGGTGGCCAAACAGTGTGGAAGCCATGCACAAGTCCCAGGGAGGAAATCTGCTTTAAGAACTGACTCCAGCAAAGAACAAAGCAATATAAACTTCCAGCGCCAACAGCTGGTAACAACTTACATTTTGTCTTCCCAAGACTGAGCATTTCCTTGCATTTTAGGAACAAACTTTTGGAAGAAAGTTATGTAACAGCAGCACCAAGTGACATCTTTCTTAACACTATAAGTATGGGACTGCATAATTAGAATAACACTATAGACTCCCTCTTTATCATTTATTTTTACATATCAGTGCCATCTTCTGCTACTTCATATTCGACATGTATAATGTGGTAGCATAAAAAAAAATCAGATTGAAACCCCATTATGCTAGATACCATACAAACACACAACAAAAAAACCCCCCAAAACAACCCGTTTCTTTCCAAAAGAGCTTACAGTGTAAAAATTTAAATAAAATAAATGCATGCTGCTTCTTTTCACATCAATCCTTCTGTTCTAAAACATAGATCTGTGTCTTTTTTCACATAATCAAAGGGTGGATGTTCAGCTATCCCATGGGTATGGGACATAAATACACACACACACACACCCATAGATAGAAAGATATAGATAGATATCTAGATAGATGTAAATCATTTCTACATTTATCTATAGACAGATATAGATATACAGATACATAGGTATATAGATATATAGATATAGATTGACAGTATCAGTAGTCCAGGTCCCAAGCATTTCCGGTTAGTCTTATTTTTTACTACAGATGAACTACTCATGAGAGTAGAGGCTACAGTTCCAGTGGTTTTTAATCTCTTCTCCTCTGGGAACTTCAGCCATTTTCATTGCTCTCGACCAGAATTCCCTCTTCCTGCTGCTTTGACTTGACCAAAATGGAACAGAGTATTCAAGGTGAAAATGCACTATATCACTGATTTATCATTCCTTCCTTTATAGTCTCTAGCACAAATCAAAAAGTTACAATCATGAAGTAAAGTTGCAGTGTTCAGATCCTATGGTATGATCACTGCAAATATGGGCTGTGAGAATCCAAATAAGAAAAGAAAAAAAAAAGGGGGCGGGGGGGAGAAAACCGTCATGTAATGGATATTTAGTGGATTGGGGAGGGGGATATTTTGAATTATCTTTGGGTAGTTTCTTTCAGCAGATAAATCAATATTCAGCCTCTACTTTTGTCAGGTTGTGATGGTGGCATGAAAAAATAAGCTTTTGTTTACATCAGAAGATTAAAAGAGGCACGGTGTTAGAATATTCAATGGAAGCACGGTGATAGATAAGATGTCAAGGAGAGCTCCAGGAACTACAACAATGCTTTAAAAAGATAAATAAATATAAAGTGTTATCTTCTAAGCTGAAGCCTCATACAACTTTACTTTTAAATATGTATGACCAGAACTTTTCTGTTCTTTCCGCATCTTCACACATTTGTAAATGTTCCCTTACAAGGCAAAGCAATAAGGCTATGGAATAGATTACCAAGGCAGATGGCCGCAGCACCAATGCTACAGAAAGATCCAAAAGCAAGGTAGATGAGACAATTCGGGGAGGGCTGGGTAGAGGATAACCTTGCTGTACTTGGGGCTTTGAAATGAAGAGGGAAACTAGAGGCGGGGGGGGGGTGGTTTTTTTCCCTGTCCCTATCATCTAGAGCTCTGTGGTTAAGACAAACACATAATCCAACCTTCCATTTGGCCACCTTTTATGTGCTAATAGTATGGGGCTACCAAGATTATGCAAGGTTTCAGAGGAACCTAAAGAAATTAGGTATCCCCATCCATTGAAAGTCAAAGAGAGCTGAGCGACTAACTCATGTGTGCACCTTTGAAAAATCTCACCCTGACAATAATAAAATCACATTGATTTTATTGAGACAATGTGCTTACGCCTTAATGAGGTGATAGGACAAGGCTTACCTAGAATTCATGGACCTGTCTTTCAAATACTGAAGTTGCTTCACAAAAGAGCCTTTTTTCCCCCTTTCCCTTCCCCTCCTCTTGTGTTTATATTTCTTGTCTTGATTTTTCTTTTCCTGGTGCAAACCAAGAAAGATGGCTTGTAGTATGGTAATGCCTTACATTATCAACAATAGGTGTCCCACTGTACAAAAAAAATGAACAAAATGGATTTTACAGTCCAAGATGAGGTCAAAATGTGACCACAACAGAGAAGGGGAGAGCACAGGACCAACGAGGAACCTGGGTAGCATGAAAGGCAGTGAGTACTCCAGATGCCTAATAATTCAGTATGTCCAGACACTCATGTTCCAAAAGTAGCAAAGTTCTCTGTGAAGAGAGAGCTCTGGAATAAATACATAATAATGCAAAAATGTAGACCATCTTGACAAAGGAGGGAAAAATGTTGTGCTTGTCAGTGGAATGATAAGATTTTTCCCTGAATTCATTTGCAACACTAACAAAAATAGTATTTGAGACCTTCTGATGATTTAATTCAAGTCCTTTTCTACAATTTTGATTAAAATAAAGGGCTGATCTTATTATCTGCATGTCCTGCAAGGCGTACATCACAGCTTGCCCACTACCAAGTTTTTGGTACCAAGAATGAATGACTAATTCAATATATTCTAGCCACTTTGCCTAGGGACAGAAATTACACATAAATCAATTTAAATGATTAGAAACTGGTTCCAGTCTGTAACATAACAGAAGTTCTGTACACTTAAACTGTTTTCAGAATGGCTGAAATCGGTTTTAAGATAAATCTGGATGGATATAGTATCAGATTAATTGATTTAAGGTAAATCAGGCTGTTCACCTTCTGTCCGAGATCCCCTCCTTGGCCCAAGCTGTCACTCCAGTGGAGTACCCCTGCCTGGACACCTCCCCCCACCCCCTGCCTGGGCCACTGCAGGCACATGGCTAAATTTCAAGAATCAAAAGTGAATGTCTGTTCACTTGCATTTTGGTTCAGTGTGTGCAGCTTAGACTAACCTGCAAAGATTTAATCAAATCAGCCTCAGGCTTGCTTTTTGTCTGTCAGTACTTAGCCTATATTTTTATCCATCCTTAAGTCTTATTTTGACTTCTCTTTTTTCTGTATGATTCACCATTTGGAGCTTGTTTTCTTGCTTACTTATGTAGACCCAGAGAAGAATGTATTTCATGCTAGAATATATGAAACTACCGAAAAAGCATCAAAATGAGGATGGAGCCTACCTTGCTATTTTAATACAAGAGGTTTGGTTCCAGGACACTGCAATGAAGAATCAAATTACTCATTAAGGAAAAAAGATCTCTTGTTACTATGTACTATATAGACTTTTCTTGAAAATGTGCTCAGGTATACAATGGCAAACTGTGATAAGTCCTGCAGTAGTATGAAAAAAAAAAAACCTTTCACCATACCATGTATATAGTTTAAGTTCTGTGCCCTAGCCCTCTAGTCAAAAAAAGCACAGAAGCCCATAATTAACTATCAGTAATTACCCCTGTGCTCAAGTTGTTTGTAGAAACAAGGGCCTACAAGAATAAGAATTTTAGAATACAAAATCCTCCCCTCCTAGAAGTCTTCCCACAGAGTTTTGCCTCAAAGGTGGTTTGTGATCTAGTTAAATTTCTGAACCTTGAATCATTTTTATTTGTGCATCATTTTTGATTTCTTCCCCATGGCTCATCTGAGTTTGGCAGGACTAGAATCAAAAGGGCTGAGCTGCTTTGTTCATGGACGTCCACCCCATTAGACACTAGAGCTTGGAAATCTCAGACTTGTAAACTGAACAGCTCTGAATAATTTAAAGAATGAACTGTTGGTGGCTTACCCAAACTTCAGTTGAGGTTCTGATCCTGGCTGAGAAAGTTGAGTCTCGGTACTAATAATTCATAATTGGTGTTTAGTAAGAAAGTACCTAAGAGAATCTTAAAAATTTCTGTTTCAAGAAACAAGAGTACTAAATGATACTTAGTTAAAAATGAGCCTTCAAACGTGTCCAGGTTTCCCCCATTACCTAAACGGCACATTATCATCATACGAAGATGGAGAAAGAGAATTCACATTACACAGACATTGTCTCAGGGTAACTTAAATAACTAAAAGATCCAAGAGGAAGTCCCAGCAAATATTGCACCTTTTTATTTGTCTCTATTTGGTCAGATGGATCGGATCTTTCCTGTGGAGCAAGCTGGTGAGAGAGAGATATATGGACATCTTCACAATGGTGCTGTCCCTTATATAGCGCACACTCAGATAAAATATCTTTTCTGTTTTCTTTCTCCTCTAAGTTAAAACACAAGAGAGATAAAAAAGAGATATAACCCACACACCAGTGTCTTTGATAGAAACCACAAGGAAGGCAGAAAAAGACAAATATCCTCCTAATGACAGACTCCCCGATAGCACAAATCCAGCTAATTTATTTTCCAATATACCCAGAAAAGAAGAGTGAGTTTGGTTTGGAAAGAGATGGGTGTGAAAACTCATAGGGGAAAAGAATACTAGATTATAAACTTCCTTCTACATGATTATGTATATTGTCCTCATAATAAACCATCCAAGCACCCATAATGGGATATATTGTTCTGGGGACTATTAAAAAAAAACAAACAAAGAATCAAAACTATTTTTTTTTTTTTCTGTTGGAACAATTTTTTAATTGAAACTGTCATTTCCATAAAATCTAATTTTCCCCATAGGAAAATCTCAGTCATGTGACCAAATGCTACACGTGCTGTTTCATACAACTGGATGTCCACCACATTTTCAGTGGTCCAAAATGCTTGCTCAGGTCATTCCTTTAGCTCTCCCAGTTATAATTCCAGTGGAGGAATACATCAAGAAGCTGGGAAAACAGGAAAGAGCTCTGTTAGATGGCAAAGAATAAGAACTGGTTGATGAACCAACATTTTAGATGACTGAAGAGATGTTACAGACAGAATGTTCTTTGCCAGCTAGAAATGATGCATACATGCAGTCCAGGTTTACCAAATAATAATCGTTGATACTGAGCATTTGAGTATTTGTAAATAATTCAAATTAGAATTTGTCTACCATATACCCTTTAGGTACTTACATGGCTGCCATTCCTACTATTTCCGATCACCTCACAATCGTTAATGCGCTTATCCAAGTAAGACTGTGAGCTACAGATGCATTAGGGTAGGGGAGGGATTGTGGTCTAGCATTACCCCCCGTTGGACTGGGTTTATTCCTGGGTGATCCACTGGCCAAATCAGTGACTTTGGCTACCTTAGTGATTCCGTATCTTAGCTTTCACCTGTAAACTTGGGCTATGTCCTAACGTATAAAGTTCTTTGCAATCTACTAATGAAAAGTGCTAATAAGAACTTAAATATTACAGTTGTCCTACTTAACAAAGGAGATTCTGTAAGACGCTAAGGACTCAATCTAGAAAGACACTTAGGCACCATAGTGGTGATCATGGTGACACAGGACTTTATAACCCACTCTCAGTATAGCGGAGGTTTGAACCCATAGTTATGGTCCCTATGCAATGTACCAGGAGAAGTAGGCACATCAGCAGGGGATTCCCAACAGCCAGCACAGCACATGGGAACTTCCAATCGTAGTCAATAAGAAATGCTGAACACAGGAGGACTGTGTTCCCCTTGACAGGCACCTTACTATAAGGTCACAAAAATCCCTCCACTTGGGATTCAGAACTTGAAAATCTGTTATTGGAGGAGCTTCCTAAAGTCTTTCAAACACCAAGGGCAGGGGGAAGTGTCAGTCCTTCAGTCATTTCTTTCAGAATATGCCAAGAGGGGGTGATGGTGCCCCCATTTTATCCAGTAGCCCAGTATCAAGAGTCCAACCCCTCTCCAAACTCAGTGCAGTTCCCTGCTCTGCCCCCTTCTCACCCATCTGCTACAACAGGCTATAGGGTATAATAGTTTGGGGGTATAGGGTATACTCATGCTATGCCCCAGCAGGCTCTAGGGTATGTTCCTGCTGAAACTGTTGCATTTGCATGAAATAATTTAATTTTAATTAGGCCACAGGAAGGTAGTACAAGTCAATGGAAATAATATTCTAGCCTATTAGTTAGGGTATTTACCTAAGATAGGGGAGTCTTAATTTCCACTTCTTGCCTTCCCTTAATATTTGCTGGACCAAGGACTGAAGTCCAGGACCCCTCTCCCAAGACAAGTGCCATTATTTATCATGTTATATAGTTCTAATTTTCTTGTCCAGTGCCACTCTTCCATGGAAAATAAAACAATTTCAACAGGAGAGAGCAACCAGATCACAACCAAGAATAGCCCAGTAACTTATTTCTTAGGCTATTCTTCTGCAGAAAAAAGATGTTACCCAAACCCCACAAAACAAAACAGGGAACTGAACCCAGGTTTCCAAGATCCTCAGTAAAATGATCTGACCTCTAGCCATTGGATATAAAAGGTGGCAGCACCCGCGGGAGGGCTGCGGGGATGTGCTGGGCTATTCCCAGGAGTGCGGGCCCCTGGATCTCTGCACTGGATAGCAGGAGGCTGCCGCTCTTGCCTGGGGCCAACAGCAGCAGCAGTCCTCCCTGGCACTGGCCCAGCACCAATCCCAGGCTGCAGTGGCAGCCTGCTATCATCCAGTGTGCAGATCTGGGG
>NW_017728909.1:16309437-16385842 GCF_001723895.1 Crocodylus porosus | reverse complement strand
CTTAGGCTAAAAATAATGACCACTTGCTTAGGAAACATGGTCTTGTAAAAATGTTCTTGGCTCAGGTATTCTGTGATTTATTTTCAGTTCTGCACTTGCTTTGTACAAATGACTTCCTGTCCTTGTGTTTCAGTCTCTTATCTGTTAAGCTGGGATGAAGATGTTCCCTCTGTTTAGGGTATACTTTCTTTGGGCCAACGACTGGAAAGTATCTCTTCTTGTGGTGCTACTTTTGGATTTGGAAAAAAAAAAAAAAAAAACTAGACTCAAATCTATGCTCCATTATTGACTTTGCAAGTCACTCAGGGAAAGTTGCTTAGCCTTTTGGCCCCTCAGTTTAATACCTGTCAAATGGGAGTAATAAAACCTTCCTACTTCACCGTAGTGTCATGACAATAAATGCAATGTGTTTTACTGGCATTTTCATATGATTGTAGTGGTGGGGCCTACACAGGTACCTAGATAGATGTTCAGGGAAGGAAAAAAAGTATTGCAGGGAAGTATTAAAGAATCTTCAAGTTCATAAGAACTGTCCTTGTCAAGCTAAAAAGATGCTAGATAACTGGCATTACAGTTTTATTGTTCTAGCTTCTTCTTGTGAATGTATGAGATGACAGGATGTTGGTTTAATAATCCTTCACATGATTTTCATGATAAGTGGTTGACTTTTCTAATTAACTTGAGTCTGCCTCTAGTGAGAGATGTGTATCACAGAGAGTTCAATATTCGTTTTTGCTTTATGCATCCTGCCAGCAAAATATTGGTGGCTGAATGTGTTTCACATTTCTTGCTTGATTTGAAGGTCCTATCTGGAACCTGACCTGCCATTGTTTTGTTTTGTTTTGTTTTGTTTTTCATTTTATTTCTTCTTTTAATGATGTTCATGGTTTTTGTTTAATTTTTTTGTCGGCTCTTTCTGTCTCTCTCTTTTACTGCTTTTATTACAGTTGTAAAAATGAAAAATTATTATATTGCATGTATAAACTTTCTGCTGGAACTCTCTCACTTATGGCTGACTAATCGCTACTTTGGGATATGGCAACTCTGCAATGTGGCTTAGAAAAGATGTAAAACTGGAGTGGAACAAGGAAAGGGAAGTATTTATTAGGGAAGGAAGTACTAAGGACTCTTTAATGTTTTGGCATCCAGTGATCTTTTATTTGCTGGCAGGGACGTGACCTATAGTCAGCAAATACGCTTAACAAAAAAATAAGATTTTAGAAAAAGACTGAGGCTGAAATATACATTTTGCCTGATATGTTCAACATCTAAAATGAGTTTCATTACAGCTCACACTAAGCATTTATCTCAGTAAGTAATGCTTGTAATCCAAAGTGAAAAAAAGAGAGAAATTATAGGACATTTCACTTTTTCATAACTCAGGAACCTGGGAATAGCTTATTTTTTCTGGAAAAAGGAAATGTCTTCCTGAAACCATATGTTCCATGTCTACCAGGCAGCTCTTGGTCTTCCCCTCCTTCTTCTACAGGGGTCATTAAGAAAAGTTGGTAGGCTTACTGTAGCATCTTTTTCTTAGTGGTGGGTAAAGTAAATCTGCTTTCTCCCTCCTAACCCAAAGGGTTCGCCTTCAGGGATAGGCTGCCTCTGGTTCCTTTCCTCCCTCTTTCATAAGCTGCAGAATTACACCTTTGCCGTGGGTTCAATTATGGGGTCCCAGAATGCTCCTGATGACTACAGAATACCCCTTCTAGTTACTGAAATGGAAATCAAGTGGCACTAATGGAAGAAGGACATAGCCCTGCCAACCTCAGGTATTCAAAAAATACAAATTAGGCACCCAAAAAAATATTAGACTGGAGACAAATAATATGATTTTAAACAGCAACAACAATTTGGGGCTCATTTTCTGTTTGATACACTTGGTTTGCATTTCTAGGTTTTCCTTTGCAGCCCTGAGGTCTAGCAGTATATTTGTTATTTAAAAGGAAGCATGGATTCCTACGCATTCCCTCACTTCAAGGAGGTGGGGATCTAGGGGGAAAAGATTGCATGGCTTTTTATAAGAAACTTATAGGAGTTTGCAACCCTGCCTCTATTTCTATTCATATTCAGTGATCTGTGGAGGTATTTACATGTCCCCGCTATCGGAGTGCCTCACACTTGCTAATAATCTCATCCTCGTGACCCGTCGGTGAGGTAGGGAGGTGCTGTTATGCTTACCTGAGACATGAGACAAAATGGGCCCAAAAACAACGTCCCCAGTAGTCACAAAGGAAGACAATGACAGAGCCAAATACAGAAGCCAAGTCTTCTGAATTCCAGCCCAGCATCTTAACAACAGGACTCCCACCACGCACGAGTGCCAGCTATCATCCACTGTAGGGACAATGGATTTAGTGACATAAAATCATCTCTGCCAGAAACCACCAGTTAATTTCTTATGAGCCCCCAAACACCAGTCAGTCTCTAATAAGCTGGGACGTAGATGACCTGAGCTACTGGCAGAAGGCTCTACATCATCTTGCATCTTAAGGATGGACATTTCTCTGATGCCTAACACACACTCATCTAGGGATCAATTAAGCTAGGTTCACACCCCAGCTCAACCACAGATTTCCTGTTTCGCTTGGTCACCTCCTTTGTCTGCTTTTTGCCTTCCCCCCCCCCCCATTAAAATGGAGTGGGGATTGCATTCTGCTAGCTGCATGTTCAAAACCTTGCCCGAAGAAGACCAGTCTCCTGTAGAGACTGTTGGCACAAGGGTGATGCAAATAAGCACTCCAGTCCCCTGTCCACTCTCTCTCCATAGCCCAAAGCAGAAGTCCACTAAATCCCTGAATCTTGGCACCAGGCCCCCTATTATGAGCACGGCAACAAAGAGAAATCAAACCACATAACAAGCACATCTTTCTGATTTTGTTGGAAGGAGCTAGACGCAGGTGCCCAAATGATGGAGGCTTGTATCAAATCCAAAGTCTGGCTTCTGTAACACTCACCGCAGGAGATATTTTCAACCTGTAGCTATGGAAAAGCTCAGCCCATTTGGCGGAGGCTCGGTCTGTATCTATTTCTCTGTTGTTTTGTTTCTGTTTACGGTTGCCTGTTTCTCGGCAGGTAGTTCAGCGATCAGTAAAGCAACCGAGCCGTGCCTTTTTCAGTGCAGCTCAGGGTTCCAGGCAAAACAAGCCTATTTGAAGCTGAGCCCAGCTCTCACAGTAATTCCCCATATGTTGATTTTCGCATCAGCCTTGGGTGGCCGCCCCTTGTTATTTGATTCTCTGTGTATCCTTGTTTGGTTTGAAGTGACTCTGACCTAAATAGAGGGAAGTGTGGGTGGCACTTTAGTTGTGGGTGCCACTTCAAAGCTCTGAAGTAGTGCAATCTGCAAATAAATACTTAAAAGGATCCAGGGAGGGAGGGGGGGAGACATCAGTATGTGTTCAGGGATGTCGCTACTGACAGAGCTAACAACAGATGAACCCCAGGGGCTCTGAGTTGTACTTGTAGTACACCCCCTCCCGCCTCTCTGGGGTTTGGGGAGGTGGATTTTTAAAGGACTCATTTGCATATCTTTGCATCTAATGCAATCAAGTTTACGATTTTACTGAATTAAATCAATAAAAACAAAACAAGAAAGGGGAAATTGTACAATGACCTTAGTGAAACAAAAACTTTCTATTGAACTTTGCATCACGTGGGAATGAGAAACTCGAGCAAACTTCTGTTTAAAGCGGTCCCAAAACGTGGATCATTCTGTGGTTTCATGGCTACCTTTGGAGCAACTTAAGGGCAATGAAGATCCTATCTCAGTTCGCAAACTAGTTCTCAGTAGATGCTGGGATCAAATAGTCTATACGAAGCAGATGTGTGTGATTCAGCGGAGAGCTGCTTACCTTGACTCTGAATTATTATTATCTTTGCTTCTAAGCCTTATATGACTCATCCAAAAGCAGAGCCCATTGTTCTGGGTACTATATGAACCCATTGTCTAAGACTGCACTTGTTGCCAAAAGCTTAATTCCCAGTCTAGTGTCCTATTCACAGCACTATACTGTCTTATGGTGTTCACTTTTATACAACTTGGACTAGAAATATTAGTTATTGCAAAACCTAATTGGCTTCTAAATAACCTCCACTTAAGGGTAGCAACACTTAAAAATTTAGATTCCTCACTACAGAAACCTGATATAGATTCACAGGGTTAGGCACCTAGGGCACCTACGCATGTGCTCCTGGGTGGAGGAGGAGGGCACTCTAATTAAAGTGCCTGAAGCATCACGTGTATTCAGTATCCCATGCCTCAACATGGTGGTTGAGATGCTTTAACTAAAGCTCATTCAATGAGCTTTAGTTAAAGCACCCCAATGCCATTTTGAAATGTGGGGAGGCTGAACACACATGATGTGGAGGCTGCTGGAGCATGCTAAGTAGTGTGCTCTAGCAGACTCACAACAGAGTCAATTAATTGTGTCTTCTCCAAAGTGTGCTAATTAGCATGTGTCAGGGAAGAGTTCCGTCATGTGTATAGGCTCCTTATATAGTGAAGAGGAGACATAGGTGCCTCTCAAGGGTGACAAATATCATCCAACCATTCATCAGGGAGGTGCCCGTGGCTAGCCAGTAAGAAGTGGAGCTGTGTCTGAACAGTTGGTCTTCACCAAAATTTAGGTGTTCAACTAAGAGTTGCAGGAGAGGAGTTTCTATCACGTCAGGATCCAAATCACACAGAAGGCAAGTGCCTGCCTAAAATTGAATGCCTATCTGACAGCAACATTGATTTAATTATAAAGTACCTTCCCCCATTTATTTCTTAACATGGTTGTTAGTGATGATACCTACCTTTCATCAAATGGCCTAGAGGTAATGGAAATGTCCAGGAAGTTAAAGACATTGGGCTCCTGTACATATGCAGGGAGGCTGCTCCAACATGTAATTCCAACATGTCAGAGTAAACTCAGTTAATCAAGTCTGCTGAAGCGTGGAACTTAACTTATACCAGCAGCCTCCAGCATCATGTGTATCAGCATCTCCACACTGAAAAATGGTGGTGGGGCACTTTAAACTAAAGCTCATTCAATGAGCTTTAATTCAAAACACTCTGCCACCATTTTTCAGCATGGGGACACTGATACATGTGATGGTCAGGGTGCTTTTAATTAGTGTGGCTTTTGGAGCTGTGATAATTAAAGTGCACCCCCCCATACCTCCTGGAGCATGTGTATAAATGTCCATAAATTTCTAGGTCCATCTTGTCTTGAAATGACTCAAACTCATATCTACCACTTTCCAGGAGAATACCCTAACTAACAAGCTATGGGCTAGGCTAGGCCAGAAATCTTCCTATTGAAACTGGCTTATTGGTCAGCCAGGAAGGCAAGGTTTATAGGGGTGGAAGAAAATCAAACAAAAGGAAGCATGAGTCTGTAGCCTAGTGGTCATGAATCTCATGTGTTCTGGTCCCTGCTGCAACCAGGGTCTAGGATTCTGCCTTGCTACTTGCCAGGGGAGTACCCAAGGAAGTAAACTGGAGTGACCCTCATTCTTGTTTGGTCTCCTGGTCCAATGAATCTTGCACCTACATTCTGCCTAAGTCATTTTTGGGTGCTTACCAAGTTCATTGAGATTTGCCCTTTCAAGTCTTCTCCGTTCAATCTGACCTTTAATAGTTACACTCAAGGGTATCAGTCCTGGAGAATCAATTCAGCTGCTTTCATTTTGCAATGTGAAATGTTATTTTTCTACAGCCAAATGCTCATTTAATTACGTTTGCTATCCAGAGTTTCATCCCGTTGGTCTAGTTCTTCCTTGATAGTCAGATCAGATTAAGTCTAAATCTTTTCGATTGTGCAGAGGTCCTTTTCCCCAGTAACTGCTCCTAGATCACTTATGAAGCATAGGATGTTCTTACTGGATCAGACTAGAGGTCCAAGTAGGTGAATTCCTGTCTCCAACAGTATATGGTTCCAGCACGTGTATAGGCAAATGGGGAACTCTTGAGCTACAGTAACTTGTGCTGGCTTGAAACAGCCTTTGGTAAGCTCCCCTCCAGGCATGCCCCTGGCATGGCATTGACGCTGCAGCTGGTCAAAAGGTTTTCATTTGGTTAATATTTCTATCAGAAAATAGTATTTAAGGGGAAGCAGAATTCTTTAATGTTTTTCTATTAATGTTAAAGAAGCAGCATTTTAGGAAAAAAAAACATTGAAAAGCTTTGGATGTATCATAACATCCTGTGTTGATATTTTTAGATAGAAAAAAAAAGACTTGTTCTCTCTCTCCTAAATATTTTTTCCTGGGAAAAAATAGTTTATTTTTTCCTTAAATTCAAAAGGGTTGAAATGGAGAAAAAGCATTAATCTCATTTAAATCTCATTTACTTAGCTACTTCAACCATACTCCTGCACCCCCCTCCCACAATGACTTTTCACAGAATTTAATTTAATTATAACAGTTTGAAATATTGACTCCTTGGCCTTCTTCAGAATTAAAAAAAAAAAAAAATCAAAATCTCATTTCCCCCTCCCCCCAAAAGCAGGAAATCAGATATCTGCCTCATCTGACAGAATGGTGTATGGATGGCAGTACAGAGCCCCATGCTGGGGTAATTTTCAGCAGACTGGTTCAGTGACCTTTCTGTTCCCTTTGCATTGCCACTGGATGAATTTGCATCTGATTTCAAATACTTAGATTCTCTTGATCTGATTCAGCTTTTTACTAATCTTAGTTTTTATTTCTACAAATCTTTACTTTCTCCAATCCATGTTTTTCCTGTCCTGCACAACTAGTTATGTCATTAGATGACTGGTAAATACTTTTTTTTTTTTTTAAGTGAAGACTATGTACTTTCATAATTCGTTCACTTGTCCTCTATGAAATGCCTCCTTGAAAGTATTAACTGCCTTCGTTTTCCTGTTTAGAAGAAAGACTTTGAAAGAACTCACCACTTTTCTAACCTGTCATGTGCCCCCAATCATTTCCATGGTAGCTCTCTTCGAGCTAAGAAAGCTATGTAGGAAAGCACACAGGTGGTCTCTGGGGTTTAATTTTGTATGGAGTGGGTGCCACTAATTGTCCATCCACCATCACCACAAAGCCCTTCACCCCTATTACTAATCCCGCAAGACTATCCTATCACTCCATGCAAAGAACAAGTTACTACTGAACTCCACTGCCAGTGAACTCCATTGTCCATCCCAGCCATAAAGCTGACTGCAATGGAGACTTTCTAGAAAGTAAAATAAGCAGCCAACAAGGAGAGAGATTGATGTCTCTGCACCAGGAACTTTTGGCCAGCAGAGCATTTCTGCAATATGACAAGTCCTCAGCAGCAGCTGCTCTAATGACTTGGTAGAAAGCCTCATTTCTAGCAAATGCTCTGGGTTGGATAATGGACTTCCTTTATTACCCTGATTAGGCAGCAAATTATTCCATTAGATGGAATTAAATTATTATTGTTGTTATTATTTACTGAGAGACGATCGTGTGCTTGGTAATGGACGTGTGTGTAAGCGGACTGAAGGAGCTTAAACTGATGCACAGACAGAGGCAAAGCAGTAGGAATGAATGCAATCATTAAAGAGCTGGGAAAATTTGTGAGGTCTCATCAGACCTTCCCAAGGATGAATGATAAAGTCTTGCAAGTGGATTTTGAAACAGGTTTTTGGGGGAGAAACACTTTGCTTGTGCATGAAAAGAGAATCTTCCAAGTGTTAGGTACAAAAAAAAGAGAAGATAAAGACAAAAAGGGGATTTTTGAAGAATGGAATTAGAAGAGTTTGGAAGGGACTGTGGCAGAAGAACATCTACTGCTTTATGATAGTTATTAGTTATAAACTTGAAAGGCAATGATGTACACGAGACACTGATTATGCAGTAGCTTGTTACTACTGCGCAGTAGTGTTCGATGGCAGGAAACAAGATGCGATGCTATTGCTCAGTAGTAAAAGTCATTAGCCAATGCTACTGTGCAGTAACTCCAGTTACTGTGCATTTACTTAGTATGAACAAGTACTAAACTGTACTAAACAACTACTAAACGGATTCATAGTTTCATAGTTTGTAGGGTCGGAAGGGACCTGAGTAGATCATCAAGTCCGACCCCCTGCCATGGCAGGAAAAAGTACTGGGGTCAAATGACCCCAGCAAGGTGTTCATCTAACCTCCTTTTAAAGACCCCCAGGGTAGGAGCCAGCACCACTTCTCTTGGAAGTTGGTTCCAGATCCTAGCTGCCCTGACCGTGAAGTAGCGCCTCCTGATATCTAGCCTAAATCTATCCTCTGCCAGCTTGTGACCGTTATTCCTGGTCACTCCTGGTGGTGCTCGGGGGAACAGGGACTTCCCCAGTGCCTGCTGATCCCCCCTAACTAGTTTGTAACAGGCCACTAGATCCCCCTCAGCCTTCTCTTGTGGAGGCTGAACAGGTTTAGGTCCTGTCGCCTCTCCTCCTAGGGTCTGCCCTGCTGCCCCCTGGTCATGCGAGTGGCCTCCTCTGGACACTCTCCATGTTGTCCACATCCCTCCTGAAATGCAGAGCCCAGAACTGGACGCAGTACTCCAGCTGCAGCCTGACCAGTGCCGCATAGAGGGGGAGGATCACCTCCTTGGACCTGCTTGAGATGCATCTGTGGATGCATGACAAGGTACGGCTGGCCTTCCTGACTGCATCCCCGGCCAATGTTCATCTTGGCATCAGTGATGACTCCAAGATCCTTTTCTGCCTCTGCCTCTGCCTCTGCCATGGTGAGAAGGGAGTTCCCCACCCTGTAAGTATGGTGCCAGTTGTTCCTCCCCACATGCATCACTTTGCACTTGTCAGTGTTGAATCCCATCCTATTCTCATGCGCCCACCCCTGTAACCTGTTTAAGTTTGATTGCAGCCTATTCCTTCCTTCTAACGTGCCCACATCCCCCCACATCTTAGTGTCATCAGCAAATTTGAACAGGGTGCTATTTACCCCCTCGTCCAAGTCACTGATGAAGATGTTGAACAGTGCGGGCCCGAGGACCAAGCTCTGGGGGACCCCATTGCCCACATCCTCCAGGTCAAAAATGAATTGTCCACCACCGCTCTCTGGGTGTGCCCCTCCAGCCAGTTGGCAACCCATTTGACTGTGTGGGTGTCAACATCACAGTCCCCAAATTTCTTAATGAGAGCAGTGTGAGAGACAGTGTCGAAGGCCTTCCGAAATTCCAGGAAGACTATGTCCACTGCTACCCCTGCATCTAAGGATTTGGTGACCTGGTCATAGAAAACCACCAGGTTGGCCTGAAGGACCTGCCACTAATGAGCCCGTGTCAATTGCCCGTAAGCATAATCTCCCCTGCTGGCCTCTCATGGATATGCGCCAGAATAATTTTCTCAAAAAGCTTGCCCAGGATTGAGGTAAAACTAACTGGCCTATAGGTCCCCTGGTCCTTCTTCCTTCCCTTTTTGAAGATGGGAACCATGTTGGCCCTCTTCCAGTCCTCTGGCACCACACCAGAGCACCACGAGTGCTCGTACAGCCGTGCCAGGAGTCCCACAATGACCTCAGCTAATTCCCTCAGCACTCTTGGGTGGAGATTGTCCAGACCAGCTGATTTAAATACATCTAGTCCCTCCAGAAGTTCCCTAACTAGTTCCTTACTAACCCTTGGCCTAGGTGCGCTTCCCCTGGGCAGTAACAACTGCACAAGTCAGTGTCTCATGTAGATAAGGCCAAAGTCTAGGGTAATGGAGAAGTGGTGGCACAATCAAGCACAAAACCCAAGCACTAGAAATGAGTTGATGGTTAGTCTCCTGTGTCTATCTTTGTTCACAACACGGAGGAGGAAATTATAGTCGATGATTTTATATAGGGCATAGAGCTATTAGCCTCTCTTCCATTTGGGTGTACCACAAGTGTCATCTGTGCAATGTAGTGTTTTGATGGTGGGAGTCAGAAGAAGATGAGATAAAGACGGACTATACAGGAAGGAACTGATTAATACAACTTAAAAAAAAAAAAACATTTACAGAACAAAATATTGTTTTAGAAAGTCACCCATCACCATGGTATGTGACCCACCTATACCCCAGAAGTTCCTCATTGAGCCCACTATTTGAAAAGGTCACCTTTTCAAATGCCATTCTTTTAGTCTTTTCCCTTTCTTTGCCTTTGACTGTCTTCCTTCCCCCAGCTCCCAGCATTCCAGCTCCAGTTACTCACATAGTTTTAAGGATTATGTTCTCATTTCATTTAATGGAGTGTGCACAGCTATATTTCATTATTGCCAGAAAAATCCATATGCCACATTTTTAAAAATAAATCCCCACTAGAAATGTTGGAAACCTTACAGACTTTGATTGAGTTGCCCCAGGTCAAACTGAACATCTGGGAAAGAACTTCTGCCTAGGAAATGATTGTGCATCCTTGAATACTCCTGTGGCCTAGCTCTTGGAATAGGCTTAGGTGAAACTGTACATAAAGCGCATGGATATCATTAAATATTTCCTTATGCCATGTATTACGTTTTCACATCCACAGTTCTGCCAGCCCCTAAATTTGCATATGTCATTGTGGTGCTGGTTTAATATGAATACGTATATTAATAAAGCTGGTCAAATAGCATTTGCCAGATACAACATTCTGCAAATTTTGGCTCCCCCCCCCCGGCCTCTTGGCATTGCAAAATATTAACAAATCAGTTGCTAATATATTCAGTATTTAAAGATAAGGGGCTGATCCAAAAGCCTTTGAAGTCAATGAAAACAGTTCTGTTGACTTCAAAGAGCTTTGGATCCAACCCTTACAGAAGAAGATTACACAGAAGCCCAAGGTAGGATATGGAGTATTCATAAAACTGAGCATACCTTTGGGCATTGTAAAAACAAAACAGCAACAATAATTAAAAATGTTATATATGTTATTTGAAATTTTAAAGTGAAAATGAAAAAGACTATCATTATGCTATGGTGTTGGAGGAGTTGCTATATATATAGAAAGCTAGACGATTTATTTGATAATGTTTTAGTGAACAAATATGTGTTCTATCCTGAGCATATGTGTTCATGAGCTAATAAATAATTAATACAAAATACCTGTATTTAGCTGACTTGTTTGAATGCTTCATGAGTTGTTACCTATTAAAAGCTTGCAAATAGTGAAATCAGGTCAAAGCTCTTGTATTTTTATAATGTTCACATTCACACTAAGTTCATCAAGGCTTTGGAAAATGTATCTAATTACCTTACAATCGTCCTATTATCTCAAAATTACATATTTATTGCAGAATCCCATTGTTACCAAAATTAATTAATTATATAGGAAAATAATAATCTCCAGGATCTGGAACATATAGCCTTTCATCTTAAAGAATCTGAATGGAGAACATACAGTATTTCATCTTGAAGAACCTCATGGAGAAATGCAAGGTGCTTCACCTCAGGAGAAAAAAACCCACATCATACTTACAGCCTTGGCCAAGATGCCAAGACTGAAGTCTAACCTGACAAAGTATTGCTACATTGGATCTTTGATCTGGGATTTCAAAGGGTCATACAGAAGTTACGTACCTGGTTGCCACTGAAAGTTAAGCCGCTTTCTAAGTCCTTTAGAACCCTTTTGAGAATTATAATCTAAGAAAGTGAAGACACAGCCTTGGGTTTCAGTGTCTACTCTGATGAAAGGAGCACTGAGCAGCACCCTCATAAACTATAAGTTCAAATAATTAACAATATAGCTATACCAGCAAAATGTCTGCCAAGAATGATAGGGAAGACCAGCATCTGGCCCTGCACCCTCCCACCGCTGCTCTGGGTCCTGTCCCATGCCCCGCCCCTGCTGCTGCTCTGGGTCTTGCCCTGCTCCCTCCCACCGCTGCTGCTCTTTGTCCTTCCCTGCCCCCCCCACCTCCAGCCACTGCTCTGGGTCATGTCCCTCTCCCCCTGCCAGTCTGGGTCAAGCCCTGCTCCACCCTGCTTCCCATCACTCTGTGCATGAGGGAGCATCATGCATGGCTGTGTGGGGGCGGGGTAGAGCGTGGCCACATGGCGTGGCATAGGGAGTGGCCACAGTGCGGGAAGCACTCGATGGCTGCGTGGAATGGGGAGTATCCCCAGGGTGTGGCACAGGATGCGTGGGAGAGGTGTGGCACGTGACTGTAGATGGGAGATGACCACTCCTCACTGCCTGCAGCTACATAATAGGGGGGAGTGTGGGGAGTGACCCTAGGGTGTGGCATAGGGTGTGTGGAGGATGTGGTGTATAGCTGTGCTGTGGGGGTGTTGCATGGCCACAGGGTGTGGCACAGGGAGTGGCCATGGCATATTCTCAGGCACTATGCAAATATGGAGAGCGAAGGAGGAGGCAAATGCCAAGGAACAGAGACAGTAGTATAAGAGTGATGTTGTAGCCATGATGGTCCCAAAATAATGCAAGAGGCATGGATTTCTTAGGGTGATATTTTTTATTGAACCAGTTATATAGTTGGGTTAAAGTTAAATGAGCTTCTGAATGCAAGATACCCTTTGTCAGGAAGAGAGACATGTTCACAACATGCCAAGCTGTTATGACCTCAACCAAGGAAACATGGTAGACTCTCTGAAAGGTGAGTGGGAACAAGGCATACCATAGCAGTCCAGGACAGGTCTCATAGATGAGGTGTTTAATACAGTGAAGTTCTCTGCCCAGAAACTAGACCTGAGAGACAGGAGCCCAGTTAGGTTTTTAATAGAGCACATCATTCAAACATGTTCACAGAGGATGGGTGTACCAATGCAATAAACCATGGCAGGTATATACACTGTGTTAGCTGCTCTGAGGCACTTGCTTGTGTGCTCACTTTTTCCCTGATGTGAATGAAAGCTAAGATCCCCTACTTAACTCTCAAAGAAAGGGGTCTCAGTTACTGTAGGATAAGAGCATGAACATAAGCTGTTGCCTCAAAGCAGCTAGTGTGTTGTAAACTTCATCATTACCTACTTCAAACTACCTTGGCCATGTGTCCTTTGTCTTAATTGTGAACATGCCCTCAAGTATCAGGACCCTA
This sequence comes from Crocodylus porosus, assembly GCF_001723895.1. Classification (NCBI taxonomy): domain Eukaryota; kingdom Metazoa; phylum Chordata; order Crocodylia; family Crocodylidae; genus Crocodylus; species Crocodylus porosus. The sequence goes on along the minus strand of NW_017728909.1, from coordinate 16,372,872 downwards.
ATGCCCAAGGTCCTGTCCTGTTCTGTCCCTTCTGTATGGACATTAAAAGTCCACTGCTGTTGTTGAATTCATTGCAATTTAATCACATGGTTAAAGTTCAGAACATGCTTAATACTCCTTCTGTACAATAGCAGAGTTTTTAGAAAACTTTCAAATTACAAAAAAAAAAAAGAAAAATCTTTGAAAACTTATTTCAAAATCTGGGTTTTTTTTTTACTGTCAATGCTTCCCGCCCTCCATATTTTAAAGTCTTTTAAATGGAATTGGCAAACAAAAGAAGTGGCTTCTTTCAGTTGTGAGCTTTCAATTTATCATTTTGCTTTTGCCTCCTTTTTTTCTCCCTCTTTTCATTATGTGTACCCTTTTCAGGGAAAAGATAAATAAAAGTGAGTTAAAAAGAGGGCTTGGGAAGGAGAACTAGAAATAGACAAGTGAAGCAACTGAACCTTTTTTTGCAAGTTTGATAAAAAAAAAATGTATGAGTGGAAAATAAAAACTCACTGGATCAAAATAACTTTGACATTTACTGCACTTCTTGACCACCTCAAAGTGCTTTTCTGTATTAAGACCTAAATTATAAAGATTGGTGAAAGACAGCATGGAAAAATACAGAGCATAAAGAACTAGATGTGTTTCTGATTGTCATATTGTGAACTTTGGTTTAAAGAAAGCTGTTATTTAAAGTCAATTTGTCCACAGCAACCTCCTTAATTAGTATCTTGAATAGGAAAAGGAACATATTTCTCCCTGCTAAAACATACGCATTGGCTTAATCATTCTGGTTTAACTTGGGCATTCCCCCACTTTTAAAATTTCTCATCGATTTTACATCTGATCCTTTGACGTAAAAACATCAGCTACTGATTTCACATTTATTCTTAAGTTACTGCTGTTGATCTAATCCTAGCTTCTGGCACTGTGTACTGCATTAGGATTTCTCTTGTGATGGCAGTTGCTGATGGGGTTCAGAATACCAATAAAACATCTCCAAATTTCCCTTCAATACTGCAACCACAATGCAAGAGTGAACACTGACCAATTTCCAAGTATGGGTGGCCACTGTACCACACTATATCCCTGCACAAAGAACAGGAAAAAGTTACTCTATTTTGGATATGTGGCATGAGAATCCCTATTTTGAAGACTGCTGTAATCCGTGGTTACCATGAATTTGTAAGCTTTGAATCTGCAATAGGTGCTTTGCAGGCATCTGTATAATTAGAGTTTATTGCCATATGAGCACTTTAAATGGTCAAGACAGACATATCATACAAGTTAGCCATGTAAAATACTTCAGGATTATCCAAAAGTAGCACTGACACCTCCATCCCGCAAAAAAACAAATAAACTCTAGTCTGACAAGTCCTTGATTAGGGTCAGTTCTAAACGAGGACATTGGTTCAGAAGATAGGAGTGATGCAGAGGGTCTAGGGAAACCGATTTATATATTAAAAAAAAAAAGATATAGGGCTGGATGTAAAGTTCATTAAAGTAAATGGAAAAACTTCCATTGATTTCAATGATCTTTGCAGTAGACCACCAGTATGTGCCACCGAAGTTAAGCAACTTAATGGCTGATAGGATAGTCATATACATTTTTGGGCGGTCTTCAAATCTAAATTTAAAATAAGCCATTGAGTCTGAAAGCTTTGCAGAAGTGGGAAACTACTGCTACAGAATGGGATGAAGGATGGGATGATGAAAAATAAGAATACTTAGGCATATCAAGAGAAAGTATTTGATAATAAAAAATAGAATATGCGTGGTATATCAATTGACTTGTTTTTCAGTATTTGCAGATTTTTTAAAATTAAAAATGTCAACCAATTCTGTAGAAAACGGGCTCAAAAATTAAAATTGTATCATGTTTTTCCCCATTCTTAAATTAGAATTTTCTGTGAAAAAAATCAATTAAAAATATAAATTCAGAAACCAGAGATTATTTCCAGAAGTGAATCATGCTAGCTTCACTATGTGTGATTTACTAGCTCTGTTCTGTCATTAACCCATGCAAAATAAAGCATTATCTGGTCTGTAGAACTGGAGATTTGATTTTTTTTTAAATGGAGAAATGATGTTGCAGAAACTAATGAAATCTGAAACTGTCAAAAACAAGCAAAACCTTTCATTAAAAAAAAAATTAAGATACAGAAAATTTCACCTGCTTTTCCTGGCTCTAGCAGAGATGTGAAATGTTGGCCGTGTATTTAACACATAATAATATTTAGGCCCAGCTACAACTTTACCTTTAGACAAGTAAATAACATTTTGTGACACATGTGCAAATTCCAGGTATTGTTTCCTGGGAAGGCACATAACTCTACACAAGTCATCAAACAGAAGAGCCGGGGGGGGGGGAGGGGCTCTATCTTGTTGGCCCAATAGCTCAGTGATGAGGGAATGTGATAGATCTAAGTTCCAGGCTCAGGGGTTTTAATCTGTGTTTTCCACTTTCCAGCAAAGTGCTCCATCTATCAGAACATAGGCTAAACACTGCAAAGAATACTCTCCACCTCTCCTGCTGACGTTGGCCAACCGGACAACCAACAGGTGGAGGTCCATAAGGTCAGCAGAAGTTCAACTGAAGGGAGTGTGGCTCTGTAGGATGTGAACTTTTCTGGAAGAGAGAGGTCTGTGGGTTTTGTATCCTTCTATCAGTGAATCAGAAGCTAGCTCATTGCAGCTTCTCCATGTTATTCAATGACTATTCATCCCGAAACACCTCTCTGCCAAAAGCAGAGCCGAATTTTGGCTCTACCTACTCCATATGAATATTGTGGTTCAAGAAAAACAAAACAAAACAAAACAAAAAAAGCCCAGCTAGGTGAGGATTATGATATAGAAGAAAATCAAAAGCAGCAATATAATATTCTTATTTATTAGGGAAGAGAATGGCTTGCTTTACATATACTGTTTCCTTTACTCTTCCTCTAGGGCTAGATAGAGACAATCAAAAAGCCTGAGGCTGAATTGATTCAACCTTTTGCAAGTTAGTTTAAGCTGCGTAGATTGAATCGATAAGCAAGTGAACTTTTGATTCCAGAAATACGGCCGCATGCCTGCAGTGGCCCGGGCCAGAAGCCAGGGGGCGCTAGATTGTGCCCCTCTGTTCTGCTGGAGTAGATGGCTTGGGCTAAGGCTGGTTTATCCACCCTGCAAGTCAGGGGTTGGAGGGGGGTTGCAGGGGAGGTACAAAGCATCCTGGGATGCTGAGGGGCTATGAGTGAACTTGAATCTGGAGGGCATCTGGGACAGGTATTCAATAGACTAATTTAACCTACATCAGTTTAGTCTTATACTGCATCCATCCAGGTTTATCTCAAATTCATTTTAGTCATTTTGAAAGTAATTTAAGTGGACTGAACTTCTGTTGTATTACAGATTTCACCTGGTTTCCGATTACTTGCAATGTGTAATTTCTGTCCCTACCCTAGAGACCTGCCTGACCAATTGGATTGCCTTCTAAGATAAGGTGGCTGTCTCTGGGGATGTGGGGAGACCAGTGTTGTGTACCTCAGTTTTAACAAGGCTTTTGATATGGTCTCCCGCACCATTCTTGCAGACAAATTAAGGAAGTAGGGCGGCATGAATTTGGACTGCAAGGTGGATAGAAAACTGGCTGGAGCATCAGGCTCAGAGGGTAATAATCAATGTCTCAATGTCTAGTTGGCAGCCAGTGTCAAGTAGAGCACCCCAGGGGTTGGTCCTGGGGTGAGTTTTGTTCAATGTCTTCATCAACCTCCTGGACGATGGCACAGAGTACACTCTCAGCAGCTTTGCAGGTGACACCAAGCTGGTGGGAGAGTAGTAGATACAATGGAGGGTAGGGCTAAGATTCAGAGTGACCTAGGCAACTTGGAGGATTGGGCCAAAAGGAATCTCATGAGGTTCAACATGGACAAGTGCAAAGTCCTGCACTTAGGACGCAACAATCCCATGCACTGGTGCAGGCTGGGGGCTGACTGGCTATGCAGCAGCTCTGCAGAAAAGGACCTGGGGGTTACAGTGGACAATAAGCTGAACATGAGCCATCAGTGTCCTCGTGTTGCCAGGAAGGCTAATGGCATCCTGGGCTACATTGGTAGGAACATTGCCATTGAGTCAAGGGATTATTCCCCTCTATTCAGCACTGGTGAGGCCACATCTGGAGTCCTGTGTTCAGTTTTGGGCCCCCCACTACAGAAAGGATGTGGACAAATTGGAGAGAGTTCAGTGGAGGGCAACAAAAATGGTTTGGGGGCTGGGGGGACGTGACTTATGAGGAGAGACTGAGGGGAAATGGACTTATTTAGTCTAGAGAAGAGAAGACTGAGGTAGGATTTAATAGCCTTCAATTACCTGAAGGTGGTTGCAAAAAGGATGGAGCTGGACTGTTCTCATTGGGGGCGGATGACAGAACAAGGATCAATGGGCTCAAGTTGCAACAAGGGAAGTTTAGATTAGATATTAGGAACATTTTTTTTCCACCAGAGAGGTGGTGGAATCTCCATCCTTAGAGGTTTTTATGACCCAGCTAGACAAAGCTCTGTCTGAGATGATCTAGTTGGGAGTGGCCCTGCTTTGAGGAGGGGGTTGGACTAGATGTGACCTCCAGAGCTCTCTTCCAATCCTAGTTGTCTATGATTCTATGATCTACTGGTTCCAAGGGTAGAGACAGATTACTGGGCAAGATGAACCTTTGATCTCTCTAGGTATGGCAGTCTTTATGCATATTGTGGTATTACTTAGACAGCCAAGTCCCATCATGCTGTACCATGTCTCAACATGACATGGAGACTGTCCTTACCCCAAAGAATTTGCATATCTCCCTTATCTTAAATCTCCAGTTGCTGCTGCTTGACACCTTTAAAGGATTTCTCCAGAAAAATCAGAAAATAATAATAAAGGAACAAAAATCAAGGGGAAAAAAAGCAAAAAAGAAGTCTATTTTATTGAAAGAGTTGCATTTGTGAGGGGTTGGGGTAAGATCAACTGAAAGGGAGACAGAGAGAAAAAGAGAGCCATCTACAAAACATTCATTACTGAGATGGACATGTTTTGATTCTCTCAGCCATAAAAAAGAGCTGCAGAACCTAACTACCACCATGTTGCTAGGCTGAGCCTGAGTTAAAAGAGTATGATCAGTGGCATGTGCTAACTGACTGTGACACACAGACATTCAGGGCAGCTGTCAAGCAACACAACTTTCTTTTGCTCTTCTTTTCAGAATTAATTAGCAGAAGTTGAGACTTTAATATACACTCTGTTGCCAAGATGGAATTGGAAGCAATCTTAGGCTTTCCTTTACCACCTCCCGTTCCCTAGGAAACCTCTAGAGGAGACAAATAATACAGTCCCTCCCCCCGAACCATCCATCCCCCATCAGTATTTCTAATTCATGACTTATGAGAGGCAATGTATGTGACAAACGCTGGAGTAAACACAACCCGGACGAAGGCCGGTTTGGAAGTGACTTCAGAACCCTTGTAAGTAGATGTCCAGTTTGCACCCAAAAAATGCATTTAATTGCACCATGACAAAATTTGGCCTAATGCATCCATGTTGATGCATATGGGCTTTGAAACCCATAAACTCTAGGTTCTGGTAAGAAGTATTAACAAAATAAAAACAAAACAGGAAGGGGTTTGTGTGTGTGTGTGGGGGGGGACACCACCGACACACCTGTAAGATCAGAATCAAGCACCAGCTGTAGAACTTTCTGTCCTTCTTGAGATGTTTCCAGAATAGTGCTCCCCCCCTCCCCCCCCCCAGTTTTGGCAGTGGAAAAAAAAAGCACTTCCCTTTTCCGCCTCATCCATACCCTGTGAAAGGTTCAGCGAGAAAGAGATGGAAATATGGCAGGGAAAAGTTCAACTGAACTTTTTGGAAGTTCAGCAAAAAGATCAAGGCTTGGCTTGGATAGAGGTCTGGGCAGACACACAGAATTGTTGTGTTTTATATGAACTGGTTCACTCACCCCCACTTTTACTGGAATCGTGTCACTCCTCTGTGGTTTTACTTGAAGGGGTCTGCCCACCCCTAGTTATTTCTGACCTGAGCAGTGCATCCTTTGCTCCGTCTGGCCTTTATCCACCCTGGTTTGGCTCAGAAGTGTTCATAACTTGCCTTCAGGTTCCCGAGTCCTTTATTGCTTCTATTGCAGGAGAAGCATCTCTATGTCTTAGCAGTTAAATCAGGGGAGAAAGGTTATTTTCATACTGTTTCAAAACCCAAGGGCTGTGGTGGACAAACATGATTTAAGAAAGCAGAATTCAAGACTTGCGTTCCTGCCCAGCGCAGGGGGTCGGACCTGATGATCTGTTTAGGTCCCTTCTGACCCTAAGCACTGTGCTACTATGATGCTTTCATGGGCCCATATTCTCTTCAGCACATACTACTTGGTTGGCTTGCTTTTTTCTTTGTTTAGCTCTATTTTCCCCCCCTTCATTGCCTCCACCTCAGCTTCCTTTAACAAAACCATATCACTTTTGATAAACTTTATCTGGAAGGTCTTGCGGTAGCTAATGATGTACTTCTTATATGCCTGTTCCTTGGCCCCGTTCCTTTAAAATGTAGTCCTCAATGCAATCATGTCAGGAAAGGGAAAACACACAATCAACTACCCTGACCCTCAGGATTTGAAAATGTCACAAACGCTGAGTTGCAAGTTGTAACTGCCCTCCTTTCCTCTTCCCCTTCACCACACCCCTTCCCTAAACGCGTGGGTATTTGGTGTTACTTAGCTCCTGATTTTTCTCTCCTCAATTTCCATGCCTAATGAGCCTGAGCTGAGTTAATAATGGATGTAATAAGTAATGACTCATTGTTTGGGGGCCTGCGCGTCTCTGTGTGCAATGGAAGAGGAAGCCAGGGCTCCAATGCTATTTGTTCTGCCATGTCACTTGCCGCCAAGCAATGCCACTCATCAATAAAAGGCAAGATGACGGATGAGTTCATTTAATGGAATTCCTCTGAGTGAGCTGCAGCCACTGCTCTTCACCAGGCTTGCTGCTATGACTCTCTCTCTCTCTTTCTCTCCCCCCCATCCCTGTATTTTTTTTTTTTTTTTTAATATTCAGGACAGTTGGAAAGAGTGGCTGGCTGAGAGGGCTGCCATTTGTGCCAGCAGCTCCTTCTGCTCTTAACAACTGCTATCCTAAATCAAATCAAGAGCTCTGAGCAGGGCGATTCAATCGGCACCACCCAACAGGAACAGGAGCATCTCATGGTGTTTGTGCCTCTTGCAGCACCTTTCTCCCCGCCCCCCCCCGCCCAACTCCTCACCGGTGGCGGGTGGGTGTGGAGGGAGGGTGGTGAAGCGTTTGTGGAGAATAGGGTTTTAAGTGCTCTCAATATGTCCCTGTGCATGCTGGATAACTAAAACAAACCCTTGGACAAATATCAGGCTCTGCTTTCGTGCAGAATCTACAGCCCTGTAGGTTTCCAAGGCCAGATTAACTAAACAGGTTATTAGTTCAGTTTCCGTGAGCTTGCATCTACTCTGAAGGAGGGAGTCTCCCCGTTTTCCTATTATTATTTCTTTTCCAGTTCCTTCTATGCCCACCCACCTTTTCCCACTAATCTGAAAACACTGCACAGAATAAAGGGCCTGATTCTGATATGACTAATGACAGATCATAGGGTTGAAATTCAATCAAATAGGATAACCTGGACCTGCACCAGTTTGCCCCAGATGAAGATGTGGTGTGATGGACTTGAAGGGATTCACTCCTGATTTAAAGCCAACTTAGAAAAAACAGGATCAGGTAATGAATGTCTGAATGTGTGCATGGTTAGGGGGAGATCAGGGGTAGACAGCACAAGGATTTCATTTTTTAAGTCTAGGACACTCTTAAATAGAGCCTGGATGGCTTGATCCTATAAAGTAATGAAAGCTTTCTGCAAACTACTGAGCACCTTCAATTCCTGCTGAAGTCAATAGGACTAGTCTTCTGATTTTCTCTCTCATTTCCCATTTCACTTTAAACTCACTTTTACTGCCAGGAAAGTTTTATTGGAATGGGACTGGGAATTTTGGAATTTGGCCCAATTACTTTAGTGGGAGCTTCAGGATCTCAACACTTTCATAGTTTCATAGTTATTAGGGGCTGGAAAGGACCTTACAGATCATCGGGTCCAGCCCCCCTGCACATAGGCAGGAAAGATTGCTTGGATCAAAAGTTCCCAGCAAGATGGGCATCAAGGCATTTTTTGAGGATCATGAGGGTGGGTGACTGTGCCACCTTGGTCTTGGGTAAAATATTTGCACTGCACATATATGAGTGGCACCACTCAGATGAATGAATACAGTACTCGAGTTACTAAAATTCCCAGGCCAGACACATAGGTGATATAAATATCTATAGCTCTTTTGAAATTAATGGAACAGATTTAAATTAGCTGGGGGCCACCCAGCATCTCTTCACAGTGGAAGTAATTCTGCAGTGTCTCTCAGTGCTTCGCTTTCCTGCCATGATGTTTTAGACTCTTTAAAAGAAAGGTTAGTGGGCATAATGGCCAGATTTGCTAAAGAATGGAAAGAGATATGGAACCGGAAAACGTGGGGCTTAACACAATGCTATGGGTGACGTAGGAGAGAGTGAGAGCACGTGAGGTGCTAGGAAAATATCCTGTGTGAGAACATCCTAGGAAAAGCAGGAAAGGGCAGGGAGCAGAGGTAGTTTCCTGGACCCTGGAGGATTTACTGGAAGTAACAGCGCTGATCCTTACCACTTATGCGTAAGTCAGCATAGCTCCACTGTCTGCTTGATGTTAGGAGAAACTCTAATCCATGCAACTGAGATTTCAGAATGGAAACCTGAAGATTAATTTCAGATTAAAAAAACTAAGAGAGCTCAGCTGCACCATGGAATAGGAACCCACAAAAATGGTGGAAACATCAATGTTCGGTTCATGTAACGCTGCATGGGGGAATGCCCTGGAGAATACAGCGCAGAAAACCGAAGGATGCTAAAGTGGATGATGTAGTAGAAAATTCCCTCAGAAGGACTATTTCCCTCTTGTCTGTAATGTAACTTGTCTGTAATGCCAGCCAATAAATGCTCTTTCAAGAAGTTGAAAGTGGAGTTAGGCCTTTTTTAATTTTATTTCCCACCCTTCAGCACCAATACAGACTGCATTTGAAAAGGCCGTGGGTTTCTGAGGAGGGCAGATACAGGCAGGTAAATTGGGAATAAAAGAGGATATTAAACAACCCGTAGAGTAAAAGTATATTAAATAACCTATACTGTAATATACAAAAGTATATTAAACAGTCTATGGAGTAAAGACAGCCAAGAAACAGATTAACAGAGCATTACATTTTATTGTTGAGCACAAATGTTCCATTCCTTTCTCTGAGCTCCTAATCAGCATTTTTCATTATTTTCCTTCCCCTGTATTTGGCTCCTATGCATCAGTGCCCATAGCAACACCTCCAGTAGCGGTAAAAACTAGATACTGCAATAGCATTTCCAGGCGCAGCACTTTGCCAAGGCCTACATTTGATCCAGCTACGAGCACATGCCCGCTCAGTGGTACAAGGTCATAATAATAATTCTCCCTTCAGGGGCAAACAGTCTTAGGAATGATCCCCCACTATTCCCCCCTACTAGTTTGGCTCATTTTGATCTCAGTAGTTATTAAGCTCATTTTATGCTGCAGTCAGAGCAGGTTGTTTACATACAGAAATGGTTATTCAGAAAGCAGATACCATAGGATTGGAGTGGCGCAGGAGCGTGTGAGTGTGCATGTGCATGCGTGGGTGAGCACATGAGTATGAGTGTGTAGGGAGGCATCAGATTGTTTTAGGGAACTCATCGTTCCTTTGTACTCCAGAAAAAAAATGGGTCTTTTCTTTGGTGGGATTTTTTTTTTTTCTTTTTTCCCCTCTTGTGCCATTGTACTCTGTAGCATCTAATGTGTATTTCAATGTGTGAGAATGATGCCAGAAGACGTTTATGTTCCCTTAAGGCATGATGGCAGTCTCTGGAAATGCTTTTGGAATGGAAATACACTGAAGTGAGTATGAGGATTTTTAATTTTTTTTTTTAAACTGAGATTGGGAATTTCAGTGTTGTTGATTTTTCAAACATTCACGAGTTTTTGGGGGTGTTTTTTCCTAGTGTGTTTGCTTCTTCTCCTTTTCTTACCCCTCACCCCCAATACTTTTAGGTAAAATTGTGCATTCCTGACTCTCGTCGGTGGGATTAATCACATGAGCAACTTTTCAAAAGTTTGAGTAAGAAGTTCGTGATCTGGTCTTTTGGGAGGAACATTTGTTTGAGAAACTGTTGTTATCAATAGTCCCTTCATACAAGGACACAGTCTTCCAGTAAATAGGGCATTCATTGGTGAGTCCATAGATGACCAAGGAGGCTGATCGGAGATCCATGTTTGACAACAAACCTAGCAAACAGCTCCAGGAGGAAGGAGAAGATCCTGGTGATATCGTGTCCGAGCTCTTTTCCCTTTGTCTATCTCGTTTATCCACCTGCATAAGCTGGTCCCCAATCATCAATGCCTTCTCATACATCACCACACCTTTAGAGACACTTCAGTGCTTTAATCTCCCTGATGTTAACATCCAATTCTTCAGGTTGCTCTTCAAGGGGTCTTTGATCTCTTCTTTTGCCCACCTCTAGAGCAGTAACCCACTTCTTGGTGCATTAGTAACTTCTTTTGCCCACCTCTTGGTGCATTAGTATAGTACCCATTTGGGGAGCTGGTTGTATGATGTGTTCTCTCCAACTAAGCTGGTGTCATAAAAATATGGCTTTGGTGCTGATGGTGTTTGCTTGAGCCAGAGTTCTGGTGCTTGTTCTTCTATTCTTCCAACTAATATAGAGCACTTTCCAAAGACATTGCTGATGATAATGTTTCAAACCTTTCAGGTGTTTCTGAGATTTCTTCCTCATTTCACAGCCACACAGCAGGGAAGGAATGACTGGAGCCTGGTAGACTAGAATTTTGGTTTGGGTCCTGATGTCATGCTTGTGGATGACACGATTTAGGACAGCATTTCTCAACCCATGGGTTGTGACCCAAAAGTGGGTGGCAGGAATATTTCAAAGGGTTGCAAGCTGCAGTAGGCCAAGGGGTGGTGGGAAGGTTCCAGCAGGGGAAGGGGACAGCGGAGAACTGCATGGCTGGGCTGGCAGCACTGGGGCTGGGCCCTGTGCTTGTGAGTGGCTGGGAGACGCCGCTCAAGAGGTGGGAAGGACCATGAACAGACTGCCTGACACAGCACGGCAGCCCCAGTCCAGGGCAGGGGAGTGCCACAATCCTTTTCTCCTCCTCCCTCCAGCCCATGCCAGGGCCGGACTGGCTTCACCGCTGCCCTCATGAACCAGAGCCACCACAGCTACCACAGGATGGGGGCAACTGGAGGCTCCTCCAGCAGGCCTGAGGGGGCAGGATGGGCATGAAGGACACCAGGATGGCCCATGGTGCAGGGGAATGGGTGGTCAGGCACTGGCAGGGCCAGGGACGTGTGGGTCAGGACAGGCCATGGATTTTTGCAAATGGATCCCAGTAGGAAAAAGGTTGAAAAATACTGATTTAGGAGATGACCAAAGGCAACACTGGCAGATTTTATTCAGTGTTGAATACTGTTGTCTCTTTAACTTTTTGGGAAAGGCAGACACCAGATAGGGTGAATGCTCACCAGTCATAGAATTACAGAATCATAGCAAATTACGGTAGGAAGAGACTGCATTTTATTGAATTGGAAGGGTTGGCTTCTCCAAAGATTGCCCTCTAATTGTAGTATGTGGAGGGGCAGCTGTTTGTTTTGGGGTGGGTTAATAAAGGATCCTGGTTTTCATGAAGTTGACAGTCCAATCATTTCATATGTTTCACAGAGGCAACCAAGAGTAACCTGGGGCTCTTCAATTGAGTGGGCATACACAACACAGTCATCAGCATACTGAAGATCAACAATAGAGGTGTTGATTATCTTAGATTTTGAATGTAATCAGTTGATGTCAACAAGATTCCCATATATCTGACACTGGCTGCTGACTCCAGATAGAAGTCTAGCAGCAAAGGGGTTTGGAGAAGCCAAAATATGGATGAAAAAGCTGTAATCACACATTCTTGCTTGACTGCACTTCTAATAATGAAGGGTCCATTTCTGAACCATTACTTAAAACAGTAGCTGTTATGTCATCATCAAGAAGTCTGACATTAGTAACATTTTTTTTCTGGCATTCAAATGTCATCAGGATCTTCCATAGGACCTCTTTTTTAATTGAATAAAAGGTTATATAACGTATTGTTCATCACATTTCTCTTGCGTCTTTCTAGCAAAAAAGATCATATCTATTGTACATCTGAGTTGTCTGAAACCACACTGAGATATGGGTAGAATCTCCTCAGTAAAGGAAAGTGAGAGGAAATTGAGTCTACTGAGGAGAATGTAGGTAATGATCTTTCCAGCAGTGGAGAAGCGTGCAATACCATGATAATTACTGAACTCCAATCCATCTCCTGTCTTGAACATGGTAACAGTTCTGGCATCCTTCAAGTCACTGGGAATCTCCATGTTTCCAGATTGTTATACTACTAATGTGTAGATGGTGAGAGAGCTGTTTGCCATCTTGCTGATAAGTTGTAGCTGGTATTTCATTAAGACCACGTGTTTTGCTGTTGTTCACCCACTTAATGGCTTTCAAGGTTTCTCGATAAGTTGGTGCATCTGCAAAGTAGTCTTTAACAGGGTGTTGTGGAATGGTTTTGATGGTATTGGTTTCAACATTATAATTTTGATTCAGAAGCTATTGAAAGCATTCATTCCCCCATGCATTGATGGTGGAACTGTCTTAAAGCAAGTTGTTCCACCCTTGGGCCTAAGAGGAACAGCTTCTTGTGTGTTTGGTCCATTGATAACTGTGGCTGTGCTGAAGAAGATGTCTGTCAGCAAACTTTTGAAACTCTTTAGCTTTGTCCTCTCATTTATTCTTTCACTCTTGGGTCTTCCTCTGGGTCTTGTGTTTAATGTGGCAATAAATGTTTTGCTTCTGTTTGGAGATGATGTCATTCTTCCAAGCTTTGAAAGCTCTCCTTTTTCTGTCAATGAAAGTTTGAATGTCCCTGCCATTCTTATCAAGGCAGTCCTAATGCTCCCTTGTAGACGTGTCAAGAGATTTTTGTGCACCTCATGGCTTTTTCTGAGGCTCTTCCAGAGATCAGTGTTGTCAAGATCATTAAGGAGGTCCAAGACTTTCTCACTGTGGCATTGCTGGAGATGATCACTTTAAGCAAGTCTTTCAAACACTCAATACGTAAACTCTTCCTTCATTCAGCGGGACAGATAACAGGACTTGGCTGAGCTGAGAATAGAGTTTGCCTGTTTCATCATCTGCATCAAGGGTCAGGGTGCATGCACCAATGAATGCTTCATGTTGTCTGTCAGTCAGTTGAAGGAGAAGGGTCACGAGATGCTTGTCGATGCTAACTGGACATTCTGGAATCTGAGTCCCAATCTTGGTCTTGAGAGCAAAATCAGAACCATGGATATGTCTTCCTTTTCCAGTTTTTCCTGTCCAAAAATTGGTGTAGTCACCATCATGGTCTGTGAACAGCCCTTTCCTAACCAAACCACCTGGTTTTACTGAATATAGCCATGTTGGTAGCAAATGGTGCAAGTTCTCTGGCCGCAGGTGCTGTCCTTTGCTCTGTTAAGGCACGATTAGTGTCGTCCTTCAGGGTGTAGATGTTCCAGGGTGCAAAATTCGTTACTTGGTTTGGACCACAAATGGAGTGATCCCACCAGATACTTTTTCCAGTCAGGTGAAATGAGATGGACAGGGTTGAGGGCACCTTTTCTAGCCCCCTCCTCATACAGGGTAAGCAGAGTGCATCCTAAGTAGGCTGGCTCAGTCATGACTGCAGCTGCCAAATTTTGCATCTGTCTTGGTTCCAAGTACAAGAAGGTGAGTCTTGACTATTTGACTCTGAAAGGATTAGAAAGGTGTGTGACTAGGTTAATGAATTACCATGGATGTACTGTAGAAACTTTACTGACTATTTGATAATAACTGGTCAGGGAACTATTACAGGACAGAGAACTAATTATAACACTTGAGAGCGTTAGAAACAAAAGATGGGGGATGGGATTGTGAAAGACATACATGCATTTTAGTTGGATTTTACATGCTTTTTTAATGTATTATGCAATTCCAACTATGTAGTTATGGGCATGTGAAGTCCTAGGCACTTCTGAACTGGGTTGCATGTTTTAATACTTCGACAGAAATACATTTGGCACCAGTACACTTAGGCACAAAACTTATTTCACATTTATGTGCCCAAATGCCACTTACAGGGCCACATGCATGATACTGTTGACACATATGCAGATATTAGCTCCTATTTCTACTTGCATTGATTCACTTTGCCATGAATTTCTCCTCTTAGTGTACTCATAAAGTTCCACTATGGATACACAGAGTCCAAGGCAGAAGAAAGTCATGGTCATAGAAAAGCTGTGACTACCAACTATCTGAAGCCAGAGGAAGGACCTCTCAGTTTTCATCTCAATAGCCTATTCCTTAGGGCACTTACCAACAGGGCCATTATTGGTGGAGGCTAAGGGTCCAAACCCAGTGCGCTTTGGCTTCTAAGACGTTGTCTCTCTTACTAAAGCCATACTTCTAAGATCTGCTCTTCTCTTGACTCCATACATAGCTTTCCCATTAAGTTCATTCTACCACCAACTTTTCCAAGATAAGCTATTTTTTCATCCCAAAGTTCTCCAAGCCCTACTGTGCTAGTGTGAAGGTGCCAGGAGAGCCTTCTGCCCTGGTACCAGTCATAACACTGTGCCAGACTTCCATGCAGGATGGTGGGAAAGCCTTTTAATTGAGCCTCTTCTGCGATAAGTATGCACTGAGGTGGATTCTGTGCACCGACCAAGCCTGCTTACTTCCCCCTGGGATGGGATGCCCCAGCTACCTTAGATAGGGTCAGTGTCCAACACGTCTAAAGAAATGGAAAGTGCATCTTGCATTTGAACTTGAATTTTCTGCTTCACTTATCCCTGTGAAGTATGCTTCAGCTTGGAGCCTGTTCCTTAATATATGGTGCTTTATAATACTAGATTACATCACTAGATTACATCAATTATAGTATAAATGTTTAATTTCAGCATAATAGCCACATGAGGCCTTATTTATGGATCTGCAATATTTCACACACATCTGTATTTGCAGTTACACATGCAAAGTAGGCTAAAGAAATGGATTACTCCTCAGCACTTGAGATACAAAGGCAAGGTTCTGCAGAACTGGGGCAAGGAGTCAGAGGGGTGGTGAGGGGAAGGGGAGGAAGGGAAACAGGCTCTGGCAGAATTTCCTGAATATTTTCTACAGGTTTTCATTGGCCCTGATGGTGTTGAAAAGTTGAGAGCACAGAGCTGGCAGGAGATGGCCCTGCTCCCCACCCCTACCCCCTCTAGTTCTTCCAAGGCATCTCACATCATTTCTAATCTAGGCCTCCATAGACTACCTCCCATGCAGCTCAGTTTGGCAGTGTGGCACTTCTTGGTGTTCTGCCAAGAGCCTATTGAGCTTCATCAAATCAGGAATCTTTGGGGAGGAACAGAAGTTACATATAGACTGGTTTAAGTGATCAGAAACTGGCTTAAACCTGTAACAGAACTTCAGTTCAGTGCCCATAAGCCAGTTGCACAATGGCCAAAACCAGTTTGAGATAAACTTGGTTGAATGTAGTATTGGACTTAACTGATTGAACTCTAAACGGTTTATGCAACTTCTGCCCCAGGCCCTTTCCTGGTTTAAAGTAACCCAGAGTTCCCCAGCATCCCATCATGGCCTCTGGGTTGGGCTCTGCTCTCTGCTTCCCATCCGGAGCAGGGACAGGCAGGGTGGGGGCTGGCCAGGTGCTGGCCCCAGAAGAGAACAGGGAAGAGGTTTTCCCCAAGCATTTCTCCACTGGCTGCTCTAGTGGCAGGGGCATGACCAGCCCCAGTGGTAGCCTGGAGTGAACCTGGCATGGACCTGAGTCAGGGTCTGCCCGGTGTTCTCCTTTTGCTGCTGCAGCAGCGGAGGCAGGGGCATGGAAATACATCAGCTGGCATGGCTCCTGAGGCAGAGGGGGCAGGAAAGGTATTCCCCCATCTGCCCCCAGGGGACCACAGCTGGGGTCTGCCTGCCCTGACCACCACCGCCACTGCTCTGGAGTGGTGAGGGGACAGGGCCCTTGATGGAGGCAGCAACCCCCATCATGGTGTCTGGGGAGTGCAAGACTTTTCTCAGCAATGGGGCCATGAGCGGGGGATCAGAGCTGCCATGGACTGCGTGGGTGAGTGGGGGTGCCAGAGCTTGGAGCAGTGGCCATAGCCCCCAAACCCCCACCCCAGCACCACTGCTGCTCACCCCGTGCAGTCTGTGACAGCCTTCCCTGCCATGCACTGCTCCCGCCACCACCCACATCCCATCCCCCCTGCCAGGAGGAGGCTCATGCCCTTGGACACCATGACAAGGGGTGCTGCCCTCACTAGGGTTGCTCCCTCCTTGCCACTCCAGCAGTGGGGGCGGGGGTGCAGCCAGAGGCCAGCCAGCATGGCCCCTTGAGGCAGAGGGGGCAGAGAGGGGGATTATTCCCCACTTTGCCCCCAGGGTACCACAGTGGGGTCTGCAAGCCCTGACTGCCACCACCAATTGCTCCCTGTATGGGAGAAACAGCAGGATAAGCCCCCTCCTGCCCCCTCCACCAGACACTGGAAGCAAGGTGGGGAAAGGTGCCACAGACTGTGCAGGGTGAGTGGCAGTGGCACTAGAGAGGTTTGGGGGGCTACGGCCACTGCTCCATGCCCTGGTCCTGCTGCTTGCCCTGTGTAGACTTCCTGCCCCCTCCACCCTGCCCTCACCCACACTGTAGCCCCTGCTGGGAAGAGGCTTGCACTCCCCAGACACCACACCAGGGAGCGCTACCCCCATCAAGGGCTCTGCCCCGTCACCACTTCAGCGGCTGGAGCAGGGACATGGCCAGAGGCCAGCCAGTAGGGCCCCTTAGGTGAGGTGGCAGGCAGGGGAGGTTATTCTCCCCTCCCTCCAGCATATCTGGAAGAGGAGGCAGGAGGGGGCTTATCCCACCACTTGCCCAGACCAGGAAGCAGTCGGGGCTGGGAGACCCTGCTGCGGTCCCCTGGGGGCAGAGGGAGCAGAGTGGGGAATAACCCCCTTTCCTAAACCCTCTGCCTCAGGGGCCCATGCTGGCTGGCATCTGGCTGCACCCCTGCCCCAGCCACTGCAGAAGTGTGTGTATTTGGGGGGGGGGTGCCAGGTGGACCCAGGCTCAGATCCATGTTGCTGGGATCAGGGGGGAGATTTAGTCAAAATTTAGAATGCTGTAGGTGCATCCAGGGCTCTGTCTCAAGCATGCTTACTGGGGCCAGACACAGACATTACAATTTTACATGTATAAGTGATTGGAAGCTGGTCTTTACCCATAACAGAACAGAAGTTTGGCCCACAAAGGCTGATTTCAAAATGGTGGAACCTGGTCTCAGATTTTCTCCTTCCATTAACGGGAGAACGTGCACTCTGTTTGCTACTGATCTAAACTTACAGAAAACCACGTAACTTAGATCACTTCCACCGTGGGCTTTTTAATTGTCTGTACCTAGCCTTAGTTAGTGCTTCATTTCTTGGGGTCCAAACATGTGCAGCAGGAATGAACGTGTGAGTGATGCTGAATGGCAGTAGATGAGCCCACCCATGACTAATGATTTGTCTCCAGGGCAGCAATATATGGCCTCCTTGCTAGTCCACTCCGAGATACCTGGATGTTAGAGCTCTGCAAACACCCTTCATTCCTAACCTTGTCTAGCAGTGGAAGGCATATTGCTCTGCAAACTCATCTCAGGCATCATCAGGCATATTGCTCTGCAAACTCATCTCTGAAATCTCCCTGTTCCCTGATGGTGGAACGCAATATGGATCTGCCAGTAAAGTTTATTTTCTTTACTAGTGCACTGCTGAAATCCAAGGACCTTCATCACTGCTGTGCTTAAACTGTTCAATCTGACTCCTAATCTGCAAGATCTTTGCAATTAAGGTTCGAGCCCCCGCACTACATTGCATGTGCATTTCAGTCCTGATATACAGACTGCAGCACCTCTGCTACTACATTTCCAAGTCCCTTTACAACCTTGCAGATATTGTATGCACCCCTCAGTCCTGAACTACGATTTCAGACCTCTGCTTTTACTGATGGGACTGCAGTTATGGCAGAAGAAATTAGACCATAAATTGTTTTTGTGCTTTGGACAAATTAGGGCAAAGGGATTATCATGGAAGTCATTTTAAATTGTGACTTCTGGCCACCTTTTGAATCCAAGGGCCTCATCCTCAATTCATGTAAGCCAGTAATTGCTACATTGATTATAGTGATTTATGCCCACTGAAGATATGGCCCCATCTTTGAGAAAAGAACAAACAGGGTAAACGTTCTTGTTAACACCACCGTACTTTTCTTCAGACTTATTGCACCAAAGGAGGAATTCATAATTTTTAGGTTCATCAGGATAATAAAGATAAAGATATTGGAAGCAAACCCATTGCTTCTTTTAACAATTAGCCTGCCAAGTTTCTTCAAGAATGATGTATTTAAACAGAGTATAAGCAAGAGAACAAGGCTTTGTCAGGGATTTTTGGCAGTTTTGTCCTAATAACTACCCCCCCACCACCCAAAAAAAGAAGCACTGACAAAGACAAAACCTTTTAATCTGTTTGCAGAATATTTCCATCTTTCTTCCTTCTTTGCTCTGCTTTATGTGATCGGCTGTTCATTCCTATTACCTCTTTATAGCTGTTTTGTTAAAGTTCATACCACAAAGACCTGTAAAAGAAATTTATGGCTCTGGGGGTTTCAGGAAATTCTAAATAACCATAATATGAGCATGAAGCATTAATTAAAGACACTGGAGTCTAAGTTATAACAGAGATGCTGACATTTAAGCCCCTTGCTCCATGTAAATTAAAAGTGGTATGACAAACAGTGAGTAATTTGATGGTCAGGGGTTCATAATGGATACCTTAATATCTCTGTCATGAAAAACTGTCTGTCCTTGGTTTAACCCATACAGAAAGGCCCAGGGGTCTGGTTCATAAAGCATGACACTGCCTAAACACTTTTGCAGTAATTCACCTATCAGTCTGAGGTTTGCTTTGCATATGCTTGAGACTAAACAAAAATGCAGGAAATCTGTGAACAAAATGTGTTAGTACAAAGATAAATTCACTGCATTGTTACTGCCTCTGGCTCAGGTCTCCTCTGCTGGTTTCTTAAAAATGCTTGCCCCCAAATGATCTAATATCACTAACGTACTATACAATTTAGGCATGAGCTAGTTCTTTACCACTGCTAGCGTGTGCATCTAGAGGTCCAAACAGGGATCAAAGTGCCAGGTAAGGAAATGACAATAAAAGCAAGCAAGGCAGATGGGGGAGTACTTTAATTGGCATTATACAGATGGGGAACTGAAGAACAACAAGACTTAGACCCCCATTTAGGGGCACCTAATAAACATCCCATTTTGAATAGGGCAGCCAGCACAGTTAAAATTAAGTATGTGCACAAGTACGTTGCTGAGGTGGGGCCAAAATGATTTACCCAAGGTCATACAAGACATCTGTGACAAAACGGGCATGGAGACCCTGATCACTAAGCCTCTGTCTTGCACCTGCCTGCCTTGCCAGGTCTGGCTCGAAAGTGCACCCGCCCTTTTAACCTGTTCAGCGCTGTCAGGACATTTTAGCGGCCCATTTCTGCAAAAGGCTTTAAACACTCCAGCTAGAAAACAAAGAAACAAGCAACCCGCCCTTGGCTGGCTAACTCTTTATGAGTTCTTCGTCTTTACTTTAGATTCATTGGCTCACTTTCCTTGCGTCCCTTTCCTGCTTTGTGCTGTTATTTAATATCCCGCCAGTTGTGTAATTTCAGCTCCCAAATTGAATAAGACGTTCTCTCCAGTGGAACCCTCACCTTGACAAATAGCCAAATAGTAATTATTATTCCTTTCAGAGGCTGAGCTATGGAATCATGGCTGTAATTTCCAAGGCTTGAGTGCCGAGAAATTTATGCTATACTTCCCTCCGTCGGAGTTTTCATCTGAGATCGTATTTCAAGCCCTTTCCTTTGATGATATGATTAAGATAATTCCTTTATGAAGTTAGAGCCTCCGTGAGATATTCAAGGAGGAACCTGATAGTTCTTAAGCTTCATTTTCTTCCCTCTCTGAAAATCAGCAATGGATGAAGGGGAAAAAAAAAATAAAGGGATTTCACTGCAGTTTTTAATACCTCGAACTCTGTTAGGTTAATTGTATTTTACAAGAGCAGGCCCTGTGGGCTCCGACTAAGATGGGGGTCCTGTTATGCTTGGTGCTGCACAGAGATCTACTAAGAAGCCATCTTTCCCCAGTGAGGTTACAGTTTCAATAGACAAGACAATAAGCAAAAGCAACGTATTGACGTCCCTTTTGGGATAGGAAACTGAGGCCCAGAGGGAGCAAGCTACAGTTTTACAGGTGTTCAGAGCAACTCTGCACCACCCTGGAGAGTACTGAGAATAAAAAGGGGTGTGCTCCATGCATGCTGCCTGCCAAGACAATGTCAAGTCGCCACTTTTCAGAGCATGCCCAAGGAATCATAGAATCATAGAAATTTAGGGCTGGAAGGGACCTCAGGAGGTCACATCTAGTCCAACCCCCTGCTCCAAGCAGCGCCAGCCCCAACTGCATCAACCCAGCCAAAACTTTGTGTAGCCAGGGCTTAAAAACCTCCATGGATGGAGCTTCCACCACCTGTCTAGATAACCTGTTTCAGTGTTTTACTGCCCTCCAACTGAGATAATCCTTCCTAATATCTAACCTAAACTTCCCTTGCTGAAACTTGAGCCCGTTGCTCCTTGTTCTGTCATCTGCCACCACGGAGAACAGTCCAGCTCCATCCCCTTTGCAACCACCTTTCAGGTACTTGAAGGCTGCTATTCAATCCCCTCTCGGTCTTCTCTTCTCCGGGCTAAATAAGCCCAGTTCCTGCAGCCTGTCCCCGCACTATTTTCATTGCCCTCCACTGGACTCTCTCCAATTTCCTCCACACTAATCTAAGGTTCCCAGTCTCTAGCACGGTTGTGAGAGCAAAGTTGTGTACTCCAAAAACTTCTCCAACAAAAGCCACATGATGTTTCCACCCTGAAGCAGGCACAGCATGGACGGTCTTTTTGTTCATGGCAGTGCTCCTGTGCACTCTCCAACACAGCTTGCATGTGTCCTTAGATGCCTAAAGATAGAGGCAAGCAACTGGTAGCCTCTTCAGAAATGCCTAGTCATGTCTCACATTTTGTTTTCAATAGAAGGCAGATGACTCAGTGATTTTGAAAATCCCACTGACAGTGTGTCTGTATCATTAAGTACCTATTGTTTCAATTGGCTTAGAGGCCACATCTGCAAAGAAATGGAGGTGTCTATCTCCAGCTGAAATCACTAAGATGCGGGTGCCTACATCCTTTTAAAAATCTGGTCCTTAGTGAGATGCCCGAGGCCACAGAAGATGTCTTTGGAAGAGTCAGAACTTGACTTTCTTAACTCTCAAACCATTTATTTAGTTACAAGAGAAGATCTTTCCTTTGTAAATATATAAATATATAACAAAGGTGTGTGCATGCTGCTACTAGCATACTGTGCTCGTTAGTTGTTGCTAATTCTATGCTTAGATTTCACTCTCCTCTGTGTCGGAACTGCAATATCTAGAGGCCTGTGGGGTCTAAGACTCCTACCTCTGATAATGGCCAGCATCAGGTATTTCAGAAGATACAGAAAAACTACAGTGGACATTCATTAAACACCCTGTCCGTGTGGATAATTTCCCCCCCAGACCTGCCAGTTGCTGATTAGGTTATGCTCTGAAGCCTGAGCATTTATATTCTATATATAGAGATTTTCATCCTTCATAATATTATAATGCAATTGTGGATGTTCTTATTATAAAAAAATAATGCATTTTAAGTTGCTTTGATATCCCAAATATGTACTATGAATTCATATTACTCTAACCCAAAAGCACATCCCGGCTAGGTACTTCAATACACTGCTCTGCACAATACTTTTCTCATGAACATAAATCATGTTGTACTTTACAGGGAAAAAAAAAATCTCAATTAACTTCTTCAATGCTGAGCAATGTAGAAAGTATATCAGTTTATATTCCTGCCAACTACTAGACTTCCCCAAATATTCTTTCCACCTGAATGCACCGGAAAACACGCTCCATCAACACTGAAGGAGATAAAACATCTCTTTATCATCACCATGATACTTAAATAGAGAAAAAAGAGCCTTGCCATGTTACCTCCTAATCTGAATAATATGTATATTAAAGCTATCTTCTTGTTATGATCCTGCGATAGGGTTTTATAGGCTCATTGTTCATGGCATGGACTCATTGTTCATTCACATGACAGATTAACACATTTTCACCACATCTCCACCAGCTCTATAAATTGTGATTAGAGATTGAAATATCATCTATGTAGTTAGTTATTTAGCACTGCTTGAGATTCTTTTTGAAAGCATGTATATGGCTACATGTATAAAAGGTGGTGGAACAAGAAGTCTGCAAACCCAAGACCTCTCTTTGTGCACTGAACAGCTGAACCCCAGCTAGAGGCAGTGAAAGCTACAGCACAGCGGGCACATCTACACATCGCCATATGGCAACACTGTGATGCAGTTTGTCACCATATGGCATGCTACAGTGATGTAGTGATCACATAGGTCTACACGTGATTGCCCGCTACATTGTCATAGCAGCACGCTCCCCACTTACAGCCTGCCACTACAGCGACATAGTGAGTAAATCTAAGCATGCGCCGCCCACGTGATGCACTATGTGCCCATACTGTGCTGTGCTTTAGTACTTCCAAAGGGTGCCAGGCAACCACTTGTAGACGCACCCAGTGACCCTGAATAAAGCCTTCTTCCTGCACTGTCTGGGCTCAATTTACTATTGCCCCATTCACTTCTAGGCTCCACATCAGCAAAGCATTTCAGCACGAACTAAACTTCCAGCGTTTGCACTTCATGGCATGAAAGCAGGTATTCAAAACTAAGTGGCTGATATGTAATTGCTGAAATGCTATCGAGACCATAGTTATCTGCAGGTGTTGACTTCTCTTGTTTTGGATTACAGCATCTTGAACCACTTTTTGCTGGTCTAAATGACTATACACTTAGAACACCTCTAATAGAAACAGAGCCCTCCCTTTCGCTGGTAGTGTCACCCCACATTTGCTAAGAGAAGTAAGGCTTCTGCTACCTCTAGTTGCTTATAGTGGGTGCATGTAGACACACACATGCCTTCCCCAGGCTGGACCGGTCCCTTTAGCAGCTGGGTCCCAGCTGTGCTTCACAACCTGACTACAACCTACAGCTGCTGCACTGGAGCCATTAGAAAAATGTAGATGCATTATGGAGGCTAGTTACAGTGGCCCCTTTCTGTAGCTAGAAAGTTATTGAATGTGGAGGTATTCAAGAGAAGGCTGGACAGGAATCGGTAAGGGATGATCTAGGCCTAGTTTATGCCTATTTTCTACTTCGGTATTTCCCATGCTTCTGGTTTCTGCACTGGACTGCTTTGTGTGTCAAGTTTTGGAGTGTTTTTTAAAGCCTCCTTCAGAGGCACTGAGTGTTGGTTGCAGCCAAGGCTAGGGATTTTGACTGGGGGTGAAACCTAAAGGCTCCTGGCTAAAGGGGTAAGACTGATCTCCATATTTGAGGTCAGGAAATCAGTTTACCACATAATCAGATTGTTATGGAATGGGAAAGTTTTTTGCCTTCCTCTATAGTGGGGGGCAAGGCCCTCTTTTTGGATCTTTTGAGCATGTTTTTTAACAAGAAATTGGGCACTGTGGTCCTCCTGCTTGACCTGTGGCAGGTTATGTTGTTATGCCTTGTGTTGTGTCAGGAGGATTGACTCTGTCGTTTTGCTAAGAGGTTAGACAATTGATTTCTATGATCTGGTTTATATAGGGATGATCCTGACTCAGAAAGAGGGTCGGACAAGATTGGGGTAGGCAAAATGGTGGATTCAGCCAGTGGCCGGACTCCATTTCCCATCGCTCCAGTAGTTCTCCATGGAGACCCTAGGAGTGGTGGGGCTGTGATGGTGCAGGGCCAGGGTCTTTGTGGAGACCAGCATGAGCAGCATGCTAGCAAGGCACATGGCTGGGTGCAGAGCTGCTCTGGGGCTGGGGCCAGGATCTTGCAGTGGTGAGAGTGTGGGCAAGCGCTGGGGTCTGGTGCCTGCACGCCCCTCAGGGCAGCACATCGCAACTCTGTCCCACCTCCAGCCTAGGCTGTGACTGCCACAAGAGCCAGCCCCGGCGCAGGAGCAGCTCCCTGCCCAGCCATGCACCCTGCCAGCATCACTTGGGTCTCCATGGAGATGCTGGTCCTATGCCCCAGTGCTCCATGGAGACTGTCCAGAGCAACTCAGGGAAGAGCTCATGGGAAATGGAGTCCACCATGGGCCTGATCTAGCCCATGGGCTGGACTTTGCCTGCCTGTAGACTAGATGATCTCTCAAGGTCCCACCTAGCCCTACTTCTCTATGCTTCTCTATGAACTACACTTGCAGAGACAGGTAAGCTTAGACAAGTCCTCAGCCTAACAGACTCAAGACCTAGCAGGTGTCGTGGAGGCCAGTAAAGAGCAATGGATTTTGTTCTTCACTGACCGAGTTCCCATTTAAAGAGGAGACTGCATGATGAGAGTCCCCATATATTCATCATGAAAGCCCAGAGCACCTTACCTCTGCCACAGTGCTTTTTTTTTAAATCTCTGCCTAGAGATTTACATGGAGCCTCATCCAAAACCTGTTACAATCAATTGAAGACATTACATCGACATCAGGGAGTGCTGGATTAAGCCCAAGAACTGAAGACTCTGAAACTTGTATTTATCATCCTTCCCCTCCTCTCTCCTTTTCCACTTATACTACTAGTAAAGACAGAGAAGGATTTTAACTAATTTTCTTAAGATATGTTTGCAAGCATTTTCATTGCTCAGCACTATACTTACCATTCATATAACATCTGTTAGACAAGAAAGACAAGAAGTTATAATTTCTCCTACTTTGGGCTGTTGTCAATATTGCCAACAGGAGATAAAGCTTTCCTTCTTGCTCTCTCTCTATCTTCCCCCCTACCCTCTATTTTTTTCCCCCTCCTGTCCTTCAAGAAAATTGTCCTTTTATTTATTTTTGCTCTACCCAAGAGTGGCAGCTGATTTTGAAGTGCCAGACCATTATTTGCTTTTTTGGATGTTACCATTTATTGCAAAGAGGATAAAATCAATGTGACATTTCCAGAACAATGATAGATGAAAATGATGAGTGGTCTTTAAATGCAGAAGGCTAATTTTTTAAAATGTCACCAGTGTACTATTTCAGACTTTGTCAAAGATAAAACAATAAAAGTTATAGATATGAAAACTAATAATATTTCACTGGATAAGCTATAGATAAGGAGGCTGAACTGTATACAACTTCTATATGATTTCAAATGCAATACAATAGAAATGCTGCAGAAACAGCAACATTAAATACAGGTACTTTTTAATCTGATACGGCGTTAATTTGCCAGGACCTTGATTCTAAGGCCCTAACCTTGCAGTCAGTTGCACTAGCATAGGCCAATTGTGTTGGTTTGTTATACTGTGAGGAGACCCACTTGGGCTCAGGAGTTGACAATTGAACCTAAGTAGTATGGGGCCATACCATGAAGAAGTCGTAGATGTATTACCATCCCACTCAGATAGTGACCCTCCCCAGTTACCGACATTGCCACCTGATAGCAATTTGTTGGAGAACGTACACAAGACTTTTACTGCAAAGCTGCCTAATTAGCTCTGCAGTAAAACATCACCCTCTACATGCGCAGTGCTATTAGGATGGGGTAAACTAATTAACTCCCCCATAGGCCAGTACTGCCAAACACAAGTACTATCCTACAATGGAGTTATTTACTCCGCCACAGCTAATGTGTAGATACCGACAGGGTTGACTGGGGTACAAGGGGGGCTTCAGTGTGGGGGGGTGCCTGCTAGCTAGCTCCACACTGTAGCACCCCCATGCCCCAGCCAGCCCCTGCACAGCAAGTTGAGGAGGATCAGAGCAGCTCTGGGCTGGCAACTGATTCCCTGGGGCCCCTTACCAGCTGGGGCTGCTCCGCCCTGGCTCAACGTGTTGCGGTCCTGAGTGTACATGCAAACAGTGCACCTGGGAGCAATTCCAGTGCCAAGTGTGCCAGGTTTATTTAGTCATCTTGATAGCATGTGTACATGTGCCCACTGTGTTCCAAACAGAACAGAGTTCACAACAGAAGCACTATGAGGACTAGCTTCTCTGTAGTAGAGTCACAGTTAAGAGTACAAAAAGAAATGCTGACATGGAGCAAACTGCTATCCTACCCTGAGCCTCTCAATCAAAGCTGAATTACTTAGCTGCATGCCACGTGTATCCACCTTAGCAGCAGTGCCTGGTACAGGCTTCTGTTCTGAAATGAACAATGTGACCAACCCACCTATTATAGATCCCCAAATTAGTGCCTACGTAAAGGACTATATATATACATGGGACCACATAATGGTTTGGTGCAAGGCCATTCAGGCCTCTGTTGCAAGGAAGGAATTTTGTCTGTGCTGTCCCATTGTCTTTAACAGTGATGAAGAAAATCACGTAAGCTTTGTGCATGGTGTGCTCTATAGCTAAGAACTGCAGTAGCCGATACAAAGGGTTATGGTTTCTAAAATAACATGTATAGCTTGTGACGGTTTGGTTTTACAGGTACGTGGTGATGCTTATTAAGGATGCTGGATTGACAGTTTTTGAGGGTAGCATCCTCTGCTCATCTAAAGAATTAATACAGTCCGGGCAGCAGTAGTGAAACCTTCCCCCCTCTCATACCCACCAGTCCACTACCATGCTTGAGCCTAATTTTGGATGAACCATCACAAGTCTCCACAACTATTTAGTCTGACTTCCCCAATGAGAGTGCCAGCACAGGCACCAATTAGCTCTATTTATGATGAAATATTATTGTGATGGGCACACAAATCCACAGGAAGGGGATTGAAGCCACCAACCTCATTTCATACTGACCATTCACCAGCTGTTGGAGAGTAACAATTGTTGGTCTCTGTTGACTTGAGCTGGACTTGCACCATCAATTTGGAGGTAAAAAGTATTGGAGCCTATTAATAACCCCCAGCATCTTGTAAAACACTTGTTAATGGGATTTTGACCAGAGGACAAAGAAATTAAACTCATATTTTTACGACTATGCACATCTATCTGAACAGCATAGGTAGGTAGTTTTAAGTTCAACTCCTGGGGTTTCCACAAAGCTAACTACCAGATGTCAGTATTTACTATGACTAAATAAATGTTCCATTTTGAAGCAGTGAAATATTGTGGGGGGAAAAACAGAAAGAAGAAAAATGCGCACATAGCAGTTCAAGCTTAATGTTGGCTTTACAACCTCATTTGGGGGGAAAAAATAACTTTTGCAGTTTAACTGTAGATTATATCTGATCTGTTGCAGCTCTAGTCATCTCATTAGAAGCAAATGTACATACATTGCAAAGTAACCTGGGGAGAAGTGGGTGGAAGGCTCATTATAACTCCTCCCCTCACCTCTGACATACGCAATGCACAAAACGAGATACAGGAAGGAAGCAAGGAAGCACTGGTCACCATTTGGAGCCCCTTTCTTACCATTCTGGTTCTTGGAAATGAGGCAACTCAGTTTTACAAGTTTATTTCTGAAACTTAAGGACAGACCAGATTTTGAATGAAGACATAATAAAAAGTAGTGGATGGCTGGAGAGACTAATTGCGGTACTGCATAATGATGCTTTCAACTATCAGGTTCAAATCCGGTTGTTACAATGACTGCACGTGGTGGCTGATAGCTTTTTACCTGCTTATGTGGTATGAAGTAGCATCAGCAGATGTAGGTTTCCATAACAGAAATCATGTCCATAGCTGGTATCTCTGTAAACAATCCCTGTAAAAAGGTCCGTGTATGAATAGTTACACTGAGTAATTAACAGTTGTACCACTTTAGGGTTAGAAAACTGAAATGGGAATTTCATTGTGCCAGGCACTATACACAGCCAAACTTAGAAAGAGTCCCTGAGTTGGAGACCTTACATGCAAATAGGTAAGAGATGCAGAATGGAAGAAAGAGCATATTACTACTGGCAGAAGGGATGGGGGCACAGAAAGATTAGGCAGTTGTACTAAGTCAGGTAAATAAAGCCTGGAACAATCAAAAACTGCTTGCCAGATGCCCAACATCAAATTCAATATCTTTGTGATTATACTGTGAGAACATCTACACGTCCATTAATCCACAGTGGTTACTGAGTATTTACTTTAGTACCTGTTATTACCAGTTTAGTTTAGTACCTGTAATAACAGGTACTAAACTAAATGTGCAGTAACTGGTGCTACTGCACAGTAATGCCAGTGCACACATTTTACCTGACTGTAATGCTCAATAGACTAATTCCACTGCACATTAGCGCATTAGCACAGTTTTTGTCTGCCGTGTTAATGCGCAGTAGAATTAGTCTGCTGCTCTTCTAGCGTCTCATGTAGACATGCCCTGTTTTTCTCTTACTGAAAATCTGATTCAGCAGGAAATTCACTATATTCTAAACTCATGCTGGTTTACTGTGAATTCGAATTCTCTGTTAAAATTCAAAATCTACCAAAATTTGCTTGGTAATGTTGCTATTTTTTATAGAGGAAAGCAACATTGTCTTATAGCAGGATAGGTTTTGTTTTGCACTTGCAAAAAGTGCAAGAGACATAAATGTCATAAATTTCACAACGAGAAAAAAGTGGGGTCCCCCCAAGGCTCGGTCCTTGGACCAGCGCTGTTCAATGTCTTAATCAGAAACCTGGATGAGGGTATGGAAAGCCCTCTGCCCAAATTCACAGATGACACCAAACTATGGGGTGAAGCAAACACACTGATGGAAAGAAACCAAATCCAGGTGGACCTAGACATGTTAGAGAAGTGGGCAGAGAACAATAGGATGCAGTTCAACAAAGACAAGGACAAGGTGCTGCACCTAGGGAGAGGGAATCACTGGCACACCTATAGGCTGGGGGGTGACCTTCTCAGCAGCACCGTGGCACAAAGAGATCTCAGAGTTGTTGTCAACTCTAAGACGAATACGAGTCGTCAATGTGAGGAAGTAATTAGCAGAACTAACCCCACTTTGTCACACATTAGTATGTGCATCATGAACAGGTCCAGGGAAGAGTTACCATCCCTCTATGCAGCACTGGTCAGGCCGCTGCTAGAGTATAGCATCCAATCTGGAGCACTGCAATTCAAGAAGGATGTGGACAACCTTAAGAGGGTCCAGAGGAGGCCACTTGTATGGTTAGAAGGCCTGCAGAGAAGGTCTTCTGAGGAGAGGCTGAGGGACCTGGACCTTTTCAGCCTCCTCAAGAGAAGGCTGAGGGGGGATCTTGTGGCAGTATATAAATTAATCGGGGGGGGGGGGGCAGCAAGGAATAGGAGGTTCAATTTACCAGGGCACCCCTTGGAGTAACTAGGAACAATGGCCACAACCTGATGGAGAACAGATTTAGGTTAGAAATCAGGAAGAACTTCATCAAGTTTAGGGGCGCCAGAATCTGGAATGGGCTCCCAAGGGAGGTGGTGCTCTCCCCTACCTTGGGGGTCTTCAAGAGGAGACTGGACCAGCACCTGGCTGGGGTCATCTGACCCCAGGGCTCTTTCCTGCCCAGGGCTGGGGGTCAGACTTGATGACCTACTGAGGTCTCTTCTGACCCTAACAACTCTGAATAAAACAAATAATTTTCCCAGGAACTCACTCAAGATTCACTTGGACTGAGAACTGTTCACACAAATACTTTTCAAGGTATCTCAGATTTTTGCAGTGCTTTCACACACTCTGTCTCTCTGTTACTGATTTATTTATTTATGAATTATTTGATTTGTACCATGATTATATAGTTATATGAATGTGTGAAATAGCTTAGCATTATGATGATCCATTGTCATTAGATTTTAATATGGCCTGAAACCAAATAAAATATGAATACAAAAGTTTTACCCTCCCCCTATACCATTTTCATTTAACAAAATACTTCAGACTCACAGTAAGTTAAATACGATGTGCTCCACTTACCTATAGAAGAATGGTTCAGTCTTCAGGTTATCAAGTCAATTTACACTCCCAAAAAATCTTTTGCTCAAAAACCTCAAAACACAATGCAAACATTTAACAGATTTCTCTTTCTTCCTCTAACCTCAGACCTAGATTTTCAGAAGGACATCACAGAATAAAAATTTTACCTTGGACTCATGTTTCCTTTAATCAGTTCACCATAAACATAGTTACATAGTGATGTCCATAGTCTACATCATCCAAAAAAGGAATCTTAAAAGAATGCCACTGTTGTGATGCCAAATACTCAGAAGTTAGAAAATAAAAGTGTTAAATTTGCATGTACAGTATTAATTCAACTGCTTCTCATATATATGATATGGCCTGTATTAAAGATGTTATGTTTGCCTAGGAAGCCGTCTGCCTCCAGTTTGAGCATCAGGAACTATGGAAGTTCACAGCAGCACTTGCAGTGAGCCCTGCTCAGGCCTTGTATCTCTGCTATGAAAACCACTCAGGACCTCTGCAGTAGTATTGCATATTGGCACAAAGGACCTGTTCATGGATTGAGCATGTGAGCTGCAGACTTTTTTGAAATATTGTCACCAAACTCTGGCAAGTCTCAACTGGAGCTTGTATAAATAGAAATTTTCCAAAGACCTCAAAACCTGGCCAAATTCAGGAGAATATGCCAGAGAAAAGGCACATCCCCAAAACAAAGGTCTCTCCCAAATTAGACATCCTTACCCAAAATACAGAATTAGAGCATCTCCTTAATCAAAGATATTTGATTATATGAAATAGAAATAGAAATACAAGTACATGCATATTGATGCATATTAATTTAATATATTAATACTTATTAAATAATGATTTTTTTCTTTGACCTCATTTTTAAAAATTGCTGAATCATTTTACTAAAACTAAAATAAATGAGAACAATTATTATTATTGTTGTGACTATTACTACTGTTGTTATTTTTATACAACCTGAACCAGTCACTCATCAAGCAAAGTTTCAGCCTGGAAGGTTGAAACCTAGTAAAGTCATAAGCAACTGTAAAGTTATAAGGTACTGAAACCGGTTCTTATCATAGAAGGCTTTGGGTAAACTTAGTTATGGGTAATACCACTTTGAAGTATTTAAAAAATGTTTGACTTTGAAAAGGACCTTCTATTTTATGTTTAAATAGTCACCAGAAGAGAGAGAGTCATATACGGTTGATACCTCAGATCAAAAATGAACACCCAACTGCCTATAACTCATCAGATTTTAGTATGTGAATTATCATTTTGATTTTGATTTTACAGTTTGTAACATCCTTCCAATAAAACAAAACCTGCCTTAGGTAACAGTTTTCATGGTCAAATACTTGCCCAGGAAAAAAAAAATGCCGACATACTTTTGATCAATAAAATAGAGGGTCCAAAAGGTCAGGAAGAACCATTGTGCTCCCAAATTAATAAGACAGTCATTTCAGCAGGACTGGCCATCTTAAAAGACGGTCTCCAGTACACCTCAGAGACCCCAGTTTCTGGCTCGCTTGATGTCTTAATTGAACTGACTTTGCTGTAAAATGAAACCACACAAGCTGCACAAAGAGCGTGGGTGAAGGGAATTCAGGAAGCCCTCTCAGATACTAGCTGCATTTTTGTCACCTCAAAATGAATCATAATTCACCTACTTTTAATGTATTATCCAAAGACTGCATATTCAAGTAATGCAAAGCTAGCTCTCCTATACCTCCTCTTTTTTCTTTTTTTCAGTAGCTCTCCAAATGCTGTGAAAGGAAGTCAGAGTGCTTAACCCCAGGTCCTCAGTGGGGATGCTGAGGGTTAATACAGTGAAAGGAGTTGATCCAAACTTGTGGTGAAGTTGAGAAGAGACACCAGAGGTCCTGAGTCCAGTCCTCTATCTTCCAGCTCACTCTGCCACCTACATATATGTATCCATTTATAGGTCTAAGCTGCACATGAAAATACAAGGATTCTGGCAGGCAAGGCTCTTTGGGTAGATGTGATATTAGACCAACTGAGTAGTGGGAA
Organism: Crocodylus porosus; assembly: GCF_001723895.1. Classification (NCBI taxonomy): domain Eukaryota; kingdom Metazoa; phylum Chordata; order Crocodylia; family Crocodylidae; genus Crocodylus; species Crocodylus porosus. Next base: position 16,340,609 of record NW_017728909.1, on the reverse strand, counting down.
AAAAGTTCTTTGCAAGCTTTTGGGTGCATTCACTCTTCTTCAGGCATAGGGAGTCTCTGCTGTTCTGAGATTGCCAAGCAATGAAAGAAGATAAAAGTGGCATTGGGGAAGGAGGTCGGTGAGGATGTAAATAAGTGGAAATTAGGAAGACAGGGGGTAGAAAAGGAGGGGAGGGCAGAAAGGGAGGGAAAGGAAAGTGTAAAAGGTCAGGTCTGGCAGGTACCTGGTGAATCAGATGTCAGCCGGTTGTAATGCATCATAACTCAAATGTCTATTTTGAGTTCATAGTTTTTTGCATCCAGTAGATTTATGAAGTGACAATCATAGGATTTCATAGCAGGATTCTGGGCACATTTGTAGTTTTACACATGTCAGTTGATGTGCTAATGTTCTGCTCACCCGATTCTCATCTTCTCTTACTCCTTGAGTCTTGAAGTGCTCCATCTTTCCCTTTCTATGCCTCACTTGTTCCCGTTTCTCCTTTTGTTGTACATTTCTTTCTCTCCTCCTCCAGTCTCTGCAGCTTTCTGGTCTGTCTTGGAGGAAAAGAGTCATAAGAAAAGAAGAAGAGTAAGCAAGAGGGAATGTTGTTCCCGGGTGCACTGGGGAGGGTGCCGGCCTGGGTTTTGGCATGTGCTCCTAGTCTGTGCAGCCAATGATATGTCTGCATTTTGCATTGGATAAAATATATAAACACTGGGATCAGGGGCCAATAACCAGGCCTTTTATCTTCCCAAGGCAGTGTGCTTCTCAGACTTATAAATACAGTCTGGATCACTGAGTTATACTTGGGCAGACCGTGTTCTTAGCTTTGCTTAACCCACAGGTGCTCAGCCCATGGAGCCAAGTCACCTGGCCTGCAAGGTTCCCTATGGGTGCAAAAAATTGGCAGTGGGGGAAAGGTGGCCGATTCCCCAATGCCAAATTTCTGGACACATAGGGACCCCTGCTGGCTGGGTAGCATACTCTTTCATGATAGATTGGGCTCATGGGGCCTGATTCCAGCATACAGGGCCAAATACAGGTACACTGGTCCAGGGGGAGACAATTCAGAGTCTATCCAGGTGCACACAGGCTGGCCAGAGGCACTGTGGGGGACCCAACCATGGAGTCAAGAGGAAGTGGCATGGAGTCCATTCCTGGCACGTGGGGCCCAAGCTGGCCCATGGACAAGTACCATAACACTCATCCAGCCCCTTGGGCCCAAACCTTGAGCACCACGGGCCTCACCCAGGGCCTGGTGGTTAGGGCATTTTGCTGCCAAGTGGGAACTGCAAATTCCCTCTGTCTGAGAAGGGCCTGGGAACTAGTTCTCCCACTTGCTGAACAAGTGTCCCAACCAGTATGCTACTGGGCCAGAAGGCCCTCTTCTGAACAGTCACTACTCTTTGTTGTGTATGAGACTGAATATTGTGTATTTGAATGGGACTGAGACTCTTCCCAAGGCAGATTAGTCTTCACAGAATGTGAGTCAAGATAGAAACCTTGGTGGAGTGTTTTTATGTTGAAACGGGTGTGCAAACGCAGCATGGGCATCTAATTGGCCTGACAGTGTTTAGTGATGTAGGTGTCTACACACTTTGTAAATACCTCTGGTAGATTCAAATTGGGTCCCTAACTTTTTAGGTGCTTAAATCCTAGATTCACACAAGGTAGTTTGACACCTAATTTTTATCTATGTATTTCTTTATTTACTTATTCATTTATATGTATATCCCATCCTATCCTGATGACTTGCACCAACTTACTTCTCACTCTATTACAATGAGAGTTAGACGCCTAAATAAAAAGCTTGGGGAATCTTTACATTTATTCTGGGGTGAACAGGGTTGTACTTTAATTAAAGCATCTCTGAGAGCTACTCTAATTAAATCTCCCGTAGTGTCACCTGTATCCAGCATCTCACACTTCAAAATGGCAGCAGGGGAACTGTAACTAAAGCTCATTCAACGAGTTTTTGTTAAAGAGCCCCCGCCCCCACCCGGCTTTTGATGCAGGAGGATGCTGAATACATGTGATACAAAGGTGCTAATTAGCATTCTCCAACAACTTGATTAACTGAGTCTGCTCTAATGAATGATGATAATTAGCAAGTGTCGAAGCAGACGTCTGGCATGTGTATAGGTGTCCTTGGTGCCTAAGAAGATCTGAAGCTTTTTAGTTGTTTTGCCTTTCTCTTCCTTCCCCAAAAGCTCTCCTTCCCTCTTGCCCCATATCAATGAGTCCTTTATTCTCCCCATTTGTAAAGCTGTTTGGAAAGCACAATTTTCTCCTGGAAAAAAATGACATTTTGTAATGTATTTTTTTCCTCAAATAAGAGGAAAAAAATCCCCCCAAATTATAATTCTGTGGGAAAAAAACAGTGTAGAACAATGGTTTGGTTTTATTTATTATTATTATTATTATTTCAATAATGTTGAAATGTGATGGTGTGGCAGAGGAGTTAAACAATGTCTTATACTACTATTGTAGCATATATATTTACATGAATATTTTGTGGTTAATTGTGTCTGACATTTATAATACTATGGTATATTTGTAATTTTTATTTACTATTTCATACATATTAAAGGTCAAACATAATCAAGCAAAACAAAGTCAAAGCAAAACATTTTTATCTTATCAAAATGAAATGTGCTCTCTGAAAAGTTCAGACTTTTTCACGTTAAACCTTCATCAGAATTGACACACTCACAAAACGTTTCAGTTTAGATGAAACTGCACTTTTTTAACCAAAAAAAACCCTGTTGAAAAATAAACACAGGAAATAAAATTAACAGCTCTGTACACCAATCCTCAATTTATCTCTTCTTTCCAGCTACTTTCCCCCCACTTCTATACCTTATTTCTCTTTGCTCCCCTTTCTTTAGCTAGATCTCCTTTTTCCTTGGGTCAAACCCCCAGCCCGTGGATAATATTGCTGCTGTCATGATTCTCCTATTAGGACCACGCTGAGTTTCTTCATTGTCAATAGCCATTATCACCTCTACTGTGCTCCTGTCCTGTGGTTCTTTGTGCTTCCCTGTTGTTCAGCAGGGGCAAATGCCACTTCCCTTCTGAACAATTTAAAGGCAGGCAATGGATGGCAGGAGGAGCAGGACTGCAGAGCTACTGGAATGGAAACAGAAATGGGTCAGACATCCCAGATACAAGTTCCACTGAACCAAGGCAATGCCAATAAACCAAGACACCTGAATATCTTAGGCAAAGGAAATAGGAGATTTGTAGGGGTTTAGAGACTGAATTAAGAAGAATGCTTGATAGCTCAGAATGCAGATAATCAGGCAGTTTACTCTGTAGCGGTACAGTAATTGCAGTGTAATTAGAATAATTGCATTTTACCTGCAGGACATGCACTTACGGCACATTGTATTTGCATTAAATATTCAACATACGGAGTTCAGACCAATTCATCTCTGGTGTAACTCCACATTGAAGACAGGGGAGACACTACAGGGATAAATTTGACTCTTGATTGTGAAATCAAGATTCTCTCTGAGTTCTCCGTGGATTGTCTGATGGGTTCTTGTCTTTGTCTTGCGGTGCAAGTCTGCCTCGTTTAAAAGCAGTTTGTACAGGCAAAGTGAAAACGCCATCTTACTTGAATAACAAACATGCAGAAATCGACAGCCAGGTAATTGCTCACGGCAGTAAGTAATCAAGCAGCTCATTTTTGGGTGGTGGTTTCATACAGCCCATACTTCGGGGTTAGGCCAATTTCTCAGCTGCTTAATGCTAACAAGGCAAAGCAAAGCAACTAGAAATCTGCCCTAAAGGAGCAGTTGAAAATGCTCCCCATTGCAAGACAGTTTCAGAGTGGTGAAAAGCTGGTATACTTGGTTCATCTCTCACCTGTTCTCTTCTCAGCCTGAGGGCAGGCTGGAGACGTGTTGAGACCAACAGAGGTTGTGAGAGAGCAGGTGGAAGGAAGGATCGTCCTGTGGGTTGGGCAGGAAGCTGGGGCTCCAGACACCCTGGGTTCAGGCCTTACACATGATTCAATGGTAATGGTGGGGAAAGTGTCCCTCCTCATTCATCCAACAGCCAAATAATTCAACCTATTGTGCAGGAAGTGGCAGACTTGGGTTCACTTTTTACTATGCTTGAGGGTGTTGGACCTGTGTCTTCTATGTTACAAAAGGACCCGCACCACCAGTCTACGGGGTATACGGTAGTCAGAATACAATAAAGAGTATCAAAGCAGTCCAATATTCCTTGACAGCTATGGTTTGGTCTCTATTTACATTAATGCCAAACAGTTGAAGTAAATTGCCTGTATCTGAAAATAACAGGGTGCATCTACACGTGCATAATAAACTCCAGTGCACATCAAACCGGAGTTTATTGCTCTCAGGCACCACATTTACACATGTGCCCAGGACTGCAGCAGTTGAGCCAGGTTGGAAAAGCCCTGGCTGTCACAGGCCCAGAGGGTCAGCCTGCCAGCCCAGGGCTGCTCCAGTTGGGCTCAACTCACTGCTGAAGGGCTGGCTGGGCCACGGGGGATCTCCAGTGTGGGGCTAGCCAGTGGGCAGCCCCTGCAGTGAAGCACCCTTGTGCCATAGCCAGCTCTATCAGCATCTACATGTCTGTTGCTGATCACGAAGAAACTCCACAGAAGTATAGTATTTGTATTTACAAGTACTAACCTGCTGTGGAGTTTAGGAGTTTCCTGTGGCTTACTAGGGCCATATGTGTGGATGCTGAGATGTTTACTGCAGAGCTAATCAGGCAACTCTGCAGTAAATGTCTCATGTAGACACACCCCCATAGCTGAATGGGGCCTTCAATTATTGTCCCTTTTAATAGGAGAGTTGTAAAGGGAAAGAACCTTCTTCCCAATGTTTTCATTTTAATGTAAATTTAAAAAGAGATGGGGAAAAATAACATTTATTAAAAACTTCTACAATAGTTTCCCCCCCCCTTCATTTTTGACGTTAAAATAAAATGAGTAAAGGGTTAGAATTCTCTATAAATGAGAAAAGAATTAGCTCACTTTTTGAGAATGGAGATGGTTGGTGTTCAGTATGAGTTTTACATTAAGGATCGAAGTTGGTTTTTTAAAATTGTTATTCTAACTGATTCTCCCATGACAAAATGAATACATAAGAAGTTCCATACTGGTCAGCCCCGTTTCCTGTGGGCAGTCTTCCTTTCATTCATCTGTACATGTGTCTGGGCAGAGTTTCACTGGGTGGTATCCACAGGCTCCTTAAATCCCTTTGAGGGACAGCGGGTGTTAGCTAGTGTTTTCTGGTCAGCGCCCCACCTTGGATTCCTAGTTTTTAACCTGTGACCTGCACTTCTGTTCCCATTTTTCCATTCTTTGCCTCAAGGATTCAGTTGTTACTGTAGGGGGGCTGATAGTTTCCTGATGGGCCTAGCCCCATCATGCCTGCATAACATATAGACCTGTATCTCACAGTGGCGCAGAGTGGATGGGAAGGAAAAAAAGTATTTATTCAGGGCCTATCCAGACTGACCTGTCAACTGCTCCTCTTCTCTTCGCACTTCTAGCATTTAGAGCCCTAGATAGTCCTACTGTGGAGGTTAGTGACCTACTATCACATTTAATACTTAATATCATATTTAATTCATTTAAAATAGATCTTGTCCTGAATACATTTCTTCTATCCTCTTTTGAACGTCCTTGAACCAATAGACCTGAAACATCTTGTGGCAATGTGTTCCACAAGTTAATGAAATGCTTTGTGATAGAGAATTTCCTTTGATTAGTTTTATATGTCCTTTCTAATGATGTCCTTGCATGTCCCCTAAGTCTACTATTGCAAGAAATGTAAAGGGTACACCCTTATTTGTTTCTCCACATCATTCATTATTTTATAGCTTTCTATTGTATGCCCTCCCCCTCCCCCCCGTCATCTTTTCTCATAAGCTTGAAAGTCCTAGTTATTTAATCTCTCCTCATATGCAAACCTCTTCATGCCTCCATTCATCCTAGTCTTGTCCTCATCTGCACCTTTTATCGCTCTATTAAATTGCTGTGGAGATGGAGGGGGACCAAGACTTCATGCAGTATTGAAGGTATGGATATACTTTGGGCTTATACAGTGGCATAATGACATTTTCTATTTTGTTTTCATAGAATCATAGAAAATTAGGGGCTGGAAGGGACCTGAGGAGGTCACATCTAGTCTAACCCTCTGCTCAAAGCAGGACCAGCCCCAACTATATCATCCCAGCCATGGATCTGTTGAGCTGGGCCTTAAAAACCTCCAAAGATGGATAGTTCACCACCTCTCTGGGTAACCTGTTCCAATGCCTCACCAGCCTCCTAGTAAGAAGGTTTTTCCTAATATCCAACCTAACCCTCCCTTGCTGAAACTTGAGACTATTGCTTCTTGCTCTGTCATCAGCCCTCTCCTTAATTAATTCCTAAAATTGTATTTTTGTTTTTGACCGCTACTGGACACTGGGTTGATGTTTTCACTGTGCTATCCACATTAACCTTAAAATCTCTTTGCTCGGTAGTCCCAGTTATGTCGAGCCCATCATCATGTATATGCATCTTGCATCATTCGTTCATATATATAACCTTTTACACTTATCATCACTAAACTTCATCTGTCATTTTGTTGTCTGTTCATTCAATTTTAAATGATCCTTCTGCATCTTCAGGTTTTTACCACCCTGAATTATTTGATGTAATCCACAAACATGGCCACTTCAGTTTTCACTTCCCACCTTCCGAGTCCTTTTTGAATATATGAAAGAACATAGGCAGCAGCACAGGTACTTGGAGAACACTACTGCTTTCACCCTTTCATATAGCCAAGTCTAAAGCAACTAGATACATTTCACACATGCAAACACATCTTATAGACCTGGCACAAGAAACCCGGCTTTTCAACTCCAAGCTTGCAACTGCAGTATTCAACTAGATCTTGCCAGGAGGCAGAAGTAATAGGCACATGAGCCTTCTTGAAGTCACCATGGGGTGACACGGCACCTAACTGTACAAACTGTATGCTTAGACACTCCTCTGTTTTGGAGAATGCTTGTCTGGGGATTGAGTCTCAATTATAGAAGTCCAGGCTTTTATTCCCTACTCTGCCACATGCTTCCTTTTTGACAAATCATTTAATTTGTCCATTCCATTTATAAAACACTGTTAATAGCAATGCCTAACTGCATGTGGGAGGAGTGAGGTTACTGTTGATTATGAAGCACTCACTGGGTAATGGAAACTATGTTTTCAAAGCACTCTGCCACCATTAGGTTTGTAGAAACATGGTACTCGGAGTTATAGACTTGCTTCAGCAAGTTATTTAGTCATTTGCTTAACATCAATCCAATCAAAAGAACCGTTTTCATGCTTAACATTAGGCAAATACGTGAATACGTTGCTGACCTGAAGCCTAAGGCTTTTCTCCATATTTTTCCTATTTGTTGGCATCTGGAAACTGCAGTCTATGCTTTGAAAGGGCATGTGCTATTGGACAATCCCTTCACTACCTAGGCATGCTCTTCGGTGGAAGTTCTCCAGATGTAACTGAGAGCAGAAGGCAGAGTAGACTTCACACTTTACCTCTGAACTTCCTGCTTTGCTGTGCTCATGCCAGATTCTATCTTTATTCATAGAAAATGAGGGTTGGAAAGACTATAGAATAAGAAGGGACCCCAATGGACATGAATGTTGCATGTGTCTGACCCCTGGCAGGAAATAGGACCGAGGTCAGACAACCCTAGCCAGATGACTAGAGAATATCTTCCCTATCGCTCCAGCAACTCTACCAGTCAAGACTTGAACTCACACCTCCCACATGGTAGGCAGAAACTCTACCATGCAGCCACCCTTCCTAAGCCTGGTTCAAAATGTCCAGTACAAGTCAGGCAAGTCAAACCTACAATCTTCTGCTAGGCAGTCAGATGCATTATCCATTGCACCACTGGCCCACAAGTAGCATAGCCTCCTGTATCCTCCCAAAAGGATCTCAGGAGGTCACAGCTAGTCCAACCCCCTGCTCAAAGTATGACCATCTCCAGCTAGATCATTCCAGCCAAAGTGTTGTCTAGCCAGGTCTTACAAACCTTCCAGTGCCTTTCTGGGTAACCTGTTCCAGTGCTTTACTACCCTTGTGAGAAAATTCTTCCTAATAGCTAACATGAACTATCCTTGCTGCACCTTGAGACCGTTGCTCCTTGTTCCTTCACCTGCCAGTTATGTCCTTCAGCCCCCTCACCATTTTCGTTGCCCTCCTCTGGACTCTCTCCAATTTGTCTACATCCTTTCTGTAGTGGGGGGCCCAAAACTGAACACAGGAATCCAGATGTGACCTCACCAGTGCCAAATAGCGGGGAATAATCACTTCCCTGGACCTCCTGGCAACACTCCTACCAATGCAGCCCACTATGCCATTAGCCTTCTTGGCAACAAGGGCACGCTGCTGGCTCATGTTCAGCTTATTGTCCACTGCAACCCCCAGGTCCTTTTCCGCAGAGCTGCTGCCCAGACAGTCAGCTGCTGACATCACAGCCCCACACATCTACAACATTACTGGTTTCCAGTGGCAGAACAGGGAGGAATTTGGCTCCAAATCATGTCATCCTCGCTGAGCCAAGTGGGATTTTTATTTGAGTATAATTTCATGCTTTAATTCACAGAGTAGCATACAAACATGTCACACTGGGAAGCCTGTGCCACACAGCCCATCTGACTCCATCTATTTCTCTATCCTCATCACTTCTTACTCTCTTGCTAAATACATCTCCCTCTTTTATACAAGGAGTTCAGTAATGCAATTTCTGGTGTCATTGCCTTTGGTACTGTCCGTTCCACATATTAATTGCCCTCTGTATATGCAGAAGGAGTTTCTCTTGGGTCCCTTGATTCCTGGTCCTTCTTAGCTAATTATCATGTACCGTACATTGGAGGTATTGGACCTCTGGGTAATCGTTTTGTTGACAATGTACAGCAATAACCATATAATCACAGCACAATTATGGAACATTTATGGAGTTATTTGTGCCATGTCATATAAGGAGTCAGCAAATGTAATTTACTTCTTGCTACTGAAGAAGGCAGAGCCCTAAGGTCAAAGGCTGAGTTCTCATTAGATGCCGCTGTGTAGAAACTGGCTTTAAAAAAAAAAAAATCTTTAAATAACACTAAAGCTACTAAATAAACCCAAATGATTTTATCAGCCCCTAGAACTCCAGCGTGATGCTGGTGGCAAATTAACTTTCCTAAACTGAAGGGGAAGAGAAAAATCTCACCTAAATATTCTAAATAAATAAATAAATACATAATGCATACATAAAAAATGTTCCCCATCAAGTTCTATCTGTCTCTCGACACTACTTATCTGTTCATATCAAACTCCTACCAGGTGCAGTGTGATTAAGAAGACCAAAAATAAAACTATTATCTATCAAGCTAACATTTCCCCACATCATCTGTAGCAGGACATTGGCTGCCACCGCGATGCTCAATCATGTCTAGTGTTGTAGGGTGACATTTGGAGAGGAGCCATTCGGCTACAGATTAGGAAAGGAACCAAGGTTTAGCAGGGCGGATATGATCAGCGAAGAAATCTGACAGATAAGAGACAGGGAGGGGGAGCTGACATATTGAAGGATGCTGTCCAGAATAGGTCAGTCTGGGCAGAAGAGGGCAGGCTGCGGGGAATTTATCAGGAAGACAAACTTATTTAAGCAGCATTGGGCCACCTTGCCAAGGACTGGTATATATTTTACTATAATGCACAGGATTAATATATATATTCCCCCCCACACTTTTCCTTTCCATCTAAAAGAGGATATAGGCTCTCAGGCCAACCTTCATTCATGGCAGCTTTGAGAGAAATGTTTTATTCATGAATGATGCCTCCCCCCCCCCTCGCCTTTTTTATAAACACATAAAACTGTGAAACAATAAAAGTGAAATATACCTAATAATGAGTGAGCCAATAAACCCCACCAGGCAACTTAGCTCTGGAAGTGGAAAAATTGACTTTGTATAACAAATTGCAGAATTATTAATCCTGTTTGAAACCATTTTTATATCAGACCATTTACTTTAATTCTTACTTCTTTCAACATTGCCATACATTATGCATTTTCTTTGTATTTTTTCCCCCTTTTGGTGACTAGATTGCGCTCCCAAACTTTAACGGGCTGGAAGCATTTATAACTGGGTAAGAGAAAAAACAAATGATGAATTATTTATGCTGTTCTGAGGCACTGAACACCACAATATCTATGCAACTTGCAGGTCACTACTGAATAATCTTTGCAACACCCCTCCAAGATAAGGAAGCTTCATCTCTTTCTCTTTCTGTCCCCTCCTTCCTCTTCCCCATCACAGAAAGCAGCTTAGATACCGAAGGCTAGCATTTTTAAATACACTTAGGCAAGGATCTAAACCATCTCAACATGTGCCCACATTTTGCCAGTGTCCTGCCTAACTTTTGATCACCTGCCCTGGGAAAATTATTCTAAATGGCATGGCTGGACAATGAAGATGCTTGTACGGTCAATAGAGAGACTTCAGAGAAGCCTCAGAGTATTTCAGTGTTGGGTGCGCAGGCAGTCTATACTGAGTAAGGATCATTAACAACTCTCTGAAGAACAATTCAGGAAATCCAGGGATGCATAAAGATATCTGGTGGGAATTGCTAAAAAAGTCCCACCCTTCTCGGGCTCCTGACAAGCCATGAAAGAGTTCCTGTGAGAATCATGAATCCTAGGCCTTTTTCTGAGGATAGCCTCAGAATGAGTTTTTAAACACAGGACATTCAAAAAGCCTTGTCTCACTTCCTCAGCGTTGGCTGCTGTGCCTAGTCGCTTGAAAAGTTTTCCACGGTGTAGGAGACTTGGGTTTTAGGTGCATCTCATTCAGAGGGATTTGGATTCAGGTCTGCCAGTTTCCAGGAGCATCACCTAACCACCAGCCTGCAGAAGACACTAGGTAAGGTTCCTCCCCACCCCTCCATATGGGCAGTCAGTAGAGCAAGAAGGAGAGGAAGCAAGAGGCAATCTGCCTCTGTTGAATGATAGAAAAATTGAGCCAAGAGGGCTTTTCAGGATGGTATCTTGTCTAAACCCCTTCTCAAAGCAAGGCTATAGCTATTATAGTCTACTAACTATGAAAAACTCATATGAAAGAGAAGTCCCAGGCTCTGATTCCTGCTTTCAGCACAGTTCATGCATTGCACAGTACATAAGCATTGGCTGAAAACAAGACTGGAAGGCAGTGCCACGTTAGCAAAAATTAGGCAACACTGTCAGCAAGTTTTCTCCTCCTCAAAGAAACATTACACTTTTCTAAACAAAAGGTTCTACTTTAAAACTAATGCCTAAAGCAGCCCCCCGCCCCCCCACATTGTCTTGGGACCAGAGACAATTTCTCACTGTCCCTTGCTCTCTCTCTCTCTCTGCTTTCCTTAACCTCCAACCCTTTTTTAATCCCCAAACACACCATGGGCAGCTGGAAGTAAACATTAGCTTTGCAGTGCCAATACTGGGTAATAATCAGGGATCTTGGTTTTCCCTGATTTAAAAAAAAATCCCCAATTTTTGGTTTAAGAAAAGAACCCCAAATCCACATTTTTCCATGACTGAAACAAAACAACACTATATATTTGTGATTGTGGATGATTGTGTGTATATCTGTATACTAGTATAGATATAGAGATCTATCTATCTATCTATCTATCTATCTATCAGTGATGTTTCATTTCAATCATGGGAAAATGTGGATTTGGGGTTCCTTGTTTTAAACTAAAAATTGGGGATTTTTTTTAAATCAGAGAAAACCAGGATCCCTAGTAATAGTTCACTCGATTATTTCTGCATTAGTTCATGGATTCATCATAAAGAAAAGAGGTCGTCCCCTGCAACCCCCACGATATCCCGTCCTGCTCACAGTGTGAAATGCTCTACTTATTTATGCCCTGTGCAACCATATTAAAAGACAACAGCTCACATCCAACACTTGTTTAACTATATTGAAGGGCATTAACTTATGCTAAGGATAAATGTGTCCAGTGAAGATGCACCAGTGATTAAACAGGGAGACTGAGGTTTGCCAGTCTGTGAAGTGATATACAATTTACAATCATCTACAATCACCCCTGTGAAATGGGGAGGTGAAGTGGAGTTTTTATTGTACACATGGTGAATTGTGATGTGCAGTAGTTAATTATGCCATTCAAGGTTTCATTGGAAGCTCGTGGTAGAGTAGGTACATAATCTGAAGTCTTATGAGCCTAACATTAATGCCCTTTTCACTGGACCATCCCTCCTCTCTGCTTTACAGTGCATGAAAACAGTACAGTGTACATCTCAAAGAAAGCAGATTGTGGTTCTGTGATCTTGTGTCTCCACTGGGGTGAAGGGAGAGAGAGCACCACAGAGCAGATGTGGCTGGTAACTTTACTGTTCGCAGCAGAAACCAAAACTGCAAGCAATCATGGTGTCTGAAGAGACACAAAATATAGCAACATTTAAAGAAACAGTATGATCTATAATAGCTAATGCACAATACATGACAGGACAAGAGAGGATAGGTGTGTGTGGGAGAGAGAAAAAGGTTAAAGATGAGAGTTTGAGTCATGTCATGGATGCTGTCCCAGTGCATTAAGTGTAATCACATGTCATCTTTTTGGGGGCACCAACTCCCCCACAGCTTAAGGATTAAACTAAGCAGAACTTGCTCTGGAGCTGAATGCTTCAATGCCACTCTTTATAAGGTTAGCTTAAAGGACAGTCTAATATGTGAGTGTGGTGGTGCACCAGAACTGATGACCACCTCCTCACATGTCCAGCACACCCGCAACATCCAGGATGAGGACCTGGCAAGGAGCAGGGCACCAGGCACAGTGACCCAGGAGGTCCAGTTCAGAAAATGGTTTTATGGACTCTCTAAAAGAGGTCCGACTGAAACTGGTGTTTCATTTTTGGAGTGTTATATCTGTTCATCCGTACCTGTCCTTCTCATATGCATTTCTATAAGAGTCCAAAAGGGAACATAGATCTGAAATGTGGTTAAAATGCTGTTGTTGCTTTTTGTTTTGTGTTGGGGGGGTGGCATAGGGTTGTGGGGGTTTTTTTAGGAGAGAAAGGGTTTCAAACTCTAAAGTAACTGAACTCTTTTGACACAGCATGCCACCCAGACCTTCATACAAGGCATTTCATGGTTGCCAACCTGGACATTGGCGTCTGCTAAGCACAAAACAGCTGCTTAGATCTATTTGATCAAGTATGTGCTAGAGAAGGGGGGCAATAACAGAAATACAAGTGGAGTCAAACAGCAGTCTCTCTGCTACTGGACTTTACAGTGGATTTTCCATCAACACCATTCTGTTGCTTCCATACCCATCTTTATGTGTCATATGCCGTAGGGTATGTGCACACATTCATAGGACCTGATCTGTTATGGCATGGTTTATTTTAAGGGGGTGTCCCTCTGGGGGCAGGGGAGTTGCAGGCCAAAAATTATCCTGGCTGGAGGTAGGAAAAGTGCAGCCTCAGAGCTGGGGCAAGTGACTGGGCTTTTTCAGCCCCAGGGCTGTTTTCTAGATGTGTACATATGTTTGATTAGGTCAGGGAGGAGTTAACCTAATCTATGCAGTGCACTCCTTAGATGAACTGAGCTGGACCAGGCCAGCCATTTTTAGCCCAAATGTATGTACGGTTCAGCTCTTAGATCAACTGAACTGAGTTAGGTCAATCTAAATGTAACGTCTGCATGTACCCATAGATGCAAGGCAGGCCACCAATAGCAGTGATGTATTTTGTTTACCCTGAGTCTATAGGGAAAGCACTGATCACAAAAAAAAGCCCACTGGAGTCGATGACAATTTTCTTCTTGACCTTCAGAGAGTCAGGTTTTAAGCCACGGATGGTATCTTAGCTCATGTGTGTACTATGCAAAATGATTAACTATGTAGCTTTAGAGTTGGAATGTAGCATTGTGCCAAGCACGTATATAACACTAATTATATTTCCTAAGTCATTAATAGAGCTTTTCAGTAAGAAGATCTGCTGGCAGCTGGTAGACAGCTGGCCCAACCAGACAATCAGAATGTGGTCATGTCTCAATAGTCAACCTTTAATTCAGAAATGCCCTAATTTGAGACAGGACAATGACAATTTTCCAGGAGCATATAATACTTACTCGTATTGGTATCTTCCCTGATGACTACATAATGCTTGTTTGAGCTCAGCAGCAGTAAAACATGCAGCTGATCTGCTTTGCCTTCTCTTTACTCGAAGAGACTAACACACACACACACACGCAACTATTGGCTAATTTTATATAGGCATTATGCTCAAAGAAACAGTTTGGAACACTACAGGTTTCACACTTTGGCAGCCTGCTCTAATTCCTCCTGGGAACAGTTTGTAAAACTGATTTGAAACTCTCCTCGTTTTGACTGATATATAAAAACAAACAAACAAATAAATAAATATATAGACATTTATTTATTTATTTATTTATAGCCACCCTAGTGCAAGTATGCTTAAACTGACACCTCCATATTCATCACCTACAACACTTTAGATATGACACAGTCCTTAGTAGGTGAATCTGACTACTTTCCCATTTTAAATATGATCTGATCTCTAAAGACTTGGTCTCTCTTTCTGTAATATATACCCTTTTCCACCCCTCTTCTCAGCCAAAATAGTCTCCTCTGCACCGACCGAAACCCTTCCCACTACAGAAGCCTTCTTTTTGGTACTACTTGTCATACGCAATCAAGAAACATTTCCTTGAGAGTCACAAAACCTGCTGCCCTGTCCCAGCTCTGCCAGTGACTTGCTGCACGACTGTGGACGAATCACTTTCCCCCTCTGTGCTCGCTTCCTATTCGCTCTCAAATTAGATCAGTGTTGGACATGCATTCATTGTGGTAGGAAGTTCATAAGTAACCCATGAGAAGATTCAGGTGAGACAGTGACCTGTTATTTTTTTCTCCTTTAAAGTCTCAAGAGCTAGGCAAGGGATGTTTTAAAGTGCCTACCTTTCAGAGTATGAACTGTTTCTCATTATGTCCTGCAAAGTACCTAGTGCGAAGGGGCTTGTAGGTACCACCAGAAAGCCATGTAATTAATAATAATGGAAGAGCAATCTTGTATCTCTGCCTCATTGATTCTCCATCTCTTTCCCAATCGCCTCTAAAAAACATATCTTTTATCCTCTGTCCATGTACCTCTTAATTCCCTTCACCTTCTACTATTACTTTGTTATTAATCTCTGGAATGGGGATGTTTAACTCAGGAATGTATTCTGGGAATGCTGCTTGTAAGAAAGATGCTATGGCAAATAAACCTGTATTGTGCTATAATAGAAGGGATGTGAGGAACAGATTTATAAGGAGCAGTTTAAGGCCTCCATATCCAGCCAGGGAGAGAGAGATGGTGATTGGGGGATGGCAATCGCTTGCTTTAATGGCTGCCTTGAAAGGATTTTTATTTAAACTTTTCCACACAGACGGCCAGTTGTGAGAAAAGAGGCTCGTTTGCATGAAATGCTAACGGTGTGAGCCCCTGAGCAAGCCAGCTCTTGGATCTCGGCTCTAACGATACCGTTAATCACGGCACAGCCTTCAGTAAGAAGGTGCTGAAGCCTAAATGGAGTTGAGCAGGTTTTACTGTAGAGACCCTAGCACCAGGCAAATATAGTGCAACATCTTGTGCCAGCAGCCGGGGCGATTTACATATATTTTTCCCCCCTTCCCTCTGAACAGAGTGGACAGCTGGCGAATCCTTACTCCTATTAATCTTTCAGTGCACAATCATCTTTGGGTATGTAACAACTATTTTTCAATCTTTGGGGCATCAAGTGAGGTAATGAATAATTCCATTATATTCTTACAGGACTGATGGGCATTACTGAATGACACATTAAGTTTGGAGGAGTGAAAGGAAGATGGGTTGGCTGGCATAAGGCAGACGGCCTATTATTGCCTTTTCATCACAGCAAAACAGAGAGAAGTCTTTCTAATTTACTCCTGAGGGGACCCCCCACAAAAATTGCTCCCTATTTATGGGGTATGTGGGCACACATGTGTGTGTGCATGTGTGTGTGTGTGTTTGTGTGCGCACACGCGCGTGCGCATGATTAAACTTTCTTGCTGTCAGGTAGGATTTTTCATATTTCAAACCTCTTGATGTCTCTTGTCTTAAACTAAAGTGGTAGAGCTATAAAAGTTTTAATCCTCCCTCTGACCTAAAATGGAAAGCACTGAGCTGGCTGTTAAGAAAGAGCTGCTGCACTGTGTAACACTAAGAATCTCAGACATTTTATGTGGTTTGACAATGAGCTCAGGTGCCCAGCTTTATACAGAAGGAAAGAAAATGAAAGACATGAATTAATCACTCTATCATTTAATTGTCTTTGAATTGAAAGGATGAGATGTAAAACGGGCACTGGGGTGGGGGAATTTATGGGTGGGGAAATTGAGGCAAGCTGATAGAGAAGTTATCAGGTTCAAAATACTGATAATGACTGTTAATAATAATAAAATCCTGCAGACTGGAAAACAACATAACCGAATGAGACTAAGGACGGCTGAACTTAGTTGTGTAAAATGGAACACTTCGCCCTGAACCTCCATCCCGCACTTGAGGAGACTCAAAAGAGTTAAGACCATTTCTCATGCTCTGCATCCAATATCAGGTGCTGTTACAGGTTACCTTTAAGCCATTCTAATTTTGAGGGATGTTGTTAGAGCAGTTTCAGAGCAGTCGCTGGTTAAGGCTTAATGCCATCCAACGTGCATGACAGTGACTTGCCACCAGAGAGGCTGACAAGCAAGGCAGTGGCCGGGAGCTGGGACTCCATCCCTCCGGGAGTAGAGCCCCGGGCATGAATTGTACAGAGGGGATGAAAGCACACCTCCCCTGGCTCCATACTTTTGCCACGCATAGCACTAGGCAGCCCTTTCCCCCTTCCTCAGAAAAGCAGGAGACTGGGGAAGACAGCCAGAGCCCTCCTTCCTCCATGCCCTCCTAACACAAAATCCTGGCTAGAGGAGAGCTGCCCAAATGTGGGACAAAGGTGTATCCTCTGAGGAGAGGGCTGCAAGACTGAATGTCAGCCCTGGGTCATGGCTTAGGTCTCCTGGGGTCCTTGGAGTCAGCCGCTTAGAGCCATGTGGGCTGTGGCCAGACCCACTGAGGGGTGTTGCCTTGAGGCCAGTACCACTCCCTGGGCAGTAGAGATTGGGAGGATGGAAAGTTTGTCGGGGTAAAAGCGCTGGAAGCCATGCATCCTGGGACCTTGGATGACTGCAAATCAGTTTCTTGATCTCTGTGGAGCAGACTAATGATACCCAAACTCCAGCTAGGTAGAATGGCTCAATGATAACCTTCACCCAAACGTGCGTGACTTTAAGAAGCTTAGTACTTAGCATAGTTTAATACCCATTCATGTATGGACACCCCTGTTTTGAATGCCTTTAGCATGAATTTAAAAAGTTAACCTGTAACACAACACTTGTTTATGGGTCCCAAAGGTGATCAGAATATAAAGGACAAGAATATTATGAGAAGAGTCTTTCGATCCAGGAGCATCACTAGAGCCATCGTATGAAATTTCTTGCCTAAGCCTGAAAAGCTATAAAACACAGTTGGTTTAGATGAAGATAGCCTATATACCAAACTCTGGAGCATAGTGCTTAGTGCCTTTTTCTGTATGTCTGCTACATGGGCTCTTTAATTAAAGATTTCTTTTTTTTTTTGCAAAAATCTAGATGGTCTAATAAAAGATTTCGCCTCTACCATGCACTCCGATTCCTTTTCCCTCTATACCAATATGGCTACAACTGGATAGCTGTTTTGTGGTCTGTTACTTGTCTTGAAAGAGAAGAAGGAAGGGTTGTAGCACTTGAGCGGGACATGGGAGATCTCATTTTCAGTCCCTGCTTTCTTACAGACTGCTTTATGTGACCTTGGTCGAGTCATTAAGCCCAATTCTGTTTTTCACCCAATTACTATGCAATGTTAAATGCATAAACAGTCCTGGGAATAGGCACTGAAAGCCAGGTTTTCCCCTCATCATTGGCTTACAGGGGCAAGCCCCATCTAGCATCCTACTCGCCTACACACCCCTTAAATTTGCCTACTGGCCAAGCTTTAACAGGAGAAATGTAGGAGAAATGTCCACACACATATATGATCCTATAGCCTACTAGATGAAGCAGTCTAAGAGAAGAGGTGATTCTGAAATCCCACCAGGGTGAGTACTCCAACCACTAGGCACAGTCACCACAGTTTCAAAGTGACAGCTAGGTGCTGTGATTTGCACTGAAGTCCATGTTGTCAGGTTTTATCAGGCTTTAGGTGTTTCCCTAACAGAGTGGGGATTCAGGCGCATTTAGTTCTGTCCCACACCTATCTTCACCTCAATCTATTGTTAGGTAACTAGGTGCTAGATCTGGGGAGCTTCTGACCATGTGCATAAGCCTAAATCTAGGCACCAAGAAAACTACTTAGGCCAACATGGAGGCATCAAATTATTCTAAGAGTTCGGGTGTCAACTGGGGCGAAGTCAGTCTTGATTTCTTTTTCTGATGAAATCCCATTTGGGGACCTATAAGAACAACTTGAATCTGGAACATAATATCTACACAAGTTAGGACTTTGGGGTCCTATCCTGAGCTTTACCACAGTGCATTTTGAAAGCATGTGCATGAGCCCATACACTAGTGGTATGGACAAATGACTGACTTGTTTAGTATGCCAGTTCTCCACTGGGGAAAAAAGGGGATTAAAATAATAGATCAAATAAATGTTAACAGAACCATTTTCTATCAGAATATGTGGTAGTGTTGGAACCGACGTGTTATGACAACTTTTGTTTTGTTTTGTTTTGTTTAAAGAAGAAAACTAGGAAATAAAATTGTGACAAGAATGAAATATGTTTTTTTCATTTTAAATTTAAAAAAAAACAACTTTTCATTTTGCAATGACCTTTTTATTTAATTAATTTAATTTAATTCTAATGCAGAAGCCATGTTAAAATCAAATCAAAGCATTTTGACTTTTTTTTTTGGTATGGGTTTTGTTCCCCACAAATGTTGAAGTATTCCCATATGGAACAAAACCAGAGATCCTTGTCAAAAATCTAGAGCTCCTTGACAAAATGCAGCTACCATCTTCTGTGCAAATCAAAAACTAGTTGAAGAGATATCTAGGTTATGTAAGAAAGATACTTTTGAAGCTTTCTCTGTTCAAGGGGTGCCCTACATAAGATATGAAAAATAAGCTTGATTTATTTTTTCATCCTCTCCCTCTCTCCTTCCCTTTCTTAGTTCATTCTTTTACAGCCTCCCTGCTACATCCAAACATAAATGCAAGCAGGTATTCCTTTTAATAAAATATTTACTCATAACTAAGCAAGAAGCAAGACATCCCCTCCACAGTTTGTGAGGTTTGCCAATGTTATATGTGTACAGAAAGACGCAAAAAAAACCCCATGTTTGAGAGATGCTCCCTGTTTAAAGTTTGGATCAGATTCTGGTTCCCCCATAGCTCGGATAATTTTTTTGTCTGAGAAAGGCGACCAGACTGCATAAATCACTTATCTTACAGCAGAAGAAATGCAAGCCTCAAGCAGGGCAGGCTGGGTAGATTTTGCGGGACTTGTGCTCTGGAAGGTTGTTTAAATCCTCCCCTAATCCTCATGCCAAAATATCCAAGATACTAGCATCAAAAAGAACGTGTGCTGTTTCTAAGGATTATCATTCAAAGGTTCATTGCAAATGGTACCCACCCTCTTTGGAAGGCATCCAGCCTATTTCCAATTAAAGACTACCTGATCATAAATAATAAAAGCTTGTTACATACACAATAAATAACGGATCTTCAAATAATGTGCTTCCAAGGCTATATTTTATGGAAAACTTGTGCATTCCCTGTGTAATGAAATCCCCCAAACCTGCAGAGTTAGGAAAAGATTAATTTGCTGGGTTATGTTTTTTATCTACATATTAACCAGATGCTTTTTTTTTTTTTTTTAACTTTCTCCTCCTTTAAAACCAATACAGAACCAACCACTCCCCTAAACACCAAAATATTACCTCAACCTTGCTTCATGAATTTTCACGGGAAGATGGAAGGCAAGTCCCAGGCGTCTGAATGGAGTCTTCATCAGTGCTTCCATACGCTTGCATATATTATACCCTAAGCAGATGCATTAGGAGAAAGTTAAAGTAATTAAGCACTGCATTCTAATTAGATCTGATTCTTTTTCTTGTCAGAAAACATTGATTTTTCAGAGCCTTAACTTCCTACAAGGATGTACATACCAATTTCAACAAGGGGAAATTTTCTCAGCAAAAATAGAGAAAGAAACTCTCAATTTTTTCTAGATGTGTACCTCAGAAGTTAGATTCCATAGATTTCATAGACATTCGGGCTAAAA
Source organism: Crocodylus porosus (assembly GCF_001723895.1). Classification (NCBI taxonomy): domain Eukaryota; kingdom Metazoa; phylum Chordata; order Crocodylia; family Crocodylidae; genus Crocodylus; species Crocodylus porosus. The sequence continues at coordinate 16,320,214 of NW_017728909.1, read as the reverse complement.
GGGACTTCAGAAGGTCATCAAATCCAGCTCCCTTCCCCAGAGGCAAGAAGTCATCTGGGGTCAAAGGATCCCAACAAGGTCCCAGTTAGGGATCCCAGTTAGGGAAGCCACCAGTTACCACCAGTCATCATTTAGAGAAGTCACAACGAGTCACCAGTCATTTTGGAGGCCAAGCTTGCATCCGGGGTTCCCACCTCCCAAGTGACTGGGCAATTGTCAAGGTATTAGCTATTTTGCAATAAGGGAAAGGCCCTCCTGCATAAGAAATCTTGCAAGTTTTCTCCTCATGTGAAACAGTGGGGGTGAGGGTGGGAATCTCTTTCTAGCTGTAACCATAATGCACATGCAAAAGAGGAGCAAATTTAAGCTTTCCAAAGAGACTGTAAGTTGCTTTGGGATCTTTCACAAGGGAAGCAGGGTATCTATGTATATGCAACACACATTAATGGAGAACAAGAGAAAGATGTAGTATAAAAAACAGGTTAAATGTCTATAAAGGCTGTGGAGTACGGGTTGCCAACTCTGTCTGAAGCTATTCTGGGAGATTCCCCCCTCCCTCTCCTCCCCAAACATAGACTTCATAGATTTCATAGACATTAGGGCTGGAAGGGACCTTGAAGATCATTGAGTCCAGCCCCCTGCCCCAGGGACAGGAAGTCAGCTGGGGTCAGAGGATCCCAGGAAGATAAACATCCAAATATTTCTCGAATGAGTCCAGAGTAGGTGATTGCACCACATCTGGAGGGAGTCTATTCCAGGTCTTGGGGGCTCAAACAGTAAAAAAGTTTTTCCTTAAATCCAGCCTAGGAGTTCATGACTGTTGGTCCTTGTCATCCCTTGGAGCACTCTGGTGAACAGATCTTCCCCCAGATCCTGATGTACACCCCTTATATACTTATAGGTAGTCACCAGGTCACCCCTGAGCCTGCGCTTTCCTAAGCTGAAGAGTCCCATAGTTCTCACCCTTTCTTCATGAGGCCTGTTCTCATGTCCTCTGACCATGTGCGTGGCTCTCCTCTAGACTCTCACAAGCTTCTCTACGTCCTTCTTGAATTGTGGAGCCCAGAATGATGTAATATTATTAATTGCACTGTTCAACCCATTGACAATACCGATCTCCCAGATTGCTTTCAATAGCCACTGGGAGATGGATGCCGATTCCTGTAAACTCCCGGGTAATCCAGGGGGGTTGGCAACCCTACTGTGGTCTATGGTCTCAAAAACTGGATGTAACAGAATTCAGACTGCCCAAGAAACCTTAGTTTGTTCCCTTTTTGCCTATGCTGTAATCACAGCTGGGAGCAAATCCATTCCATCTGTTCCCTACCAAGTGAAACCTAAGACATTTGAAACTTAAACTCCCATGGAACAAGGATGCGATTTGAAATTACACCAGCTTCACAGAGGGAATGAGGAAGACCATAACACCCATTTTTTAGTGGCAAAGAGGTATTTTGTTAGCAGAATGGAATCATTTGCATTGGGTTTTTGCACGGCACCTGTGTTTACACTCTCAGCTTCATTACAGGTTTTGCTTATAAGCATGCTTCTAAATAAAGGTGCTAGGAAGAAACTTCTTCTTGTGACAACCTATTCCATGACTCTCTTTCATGGTTTTGTCTGACGCTTCCTCAGAAGCAGGTGCAATTGGTTGCCATTGTAGGCAGGGTACTGGAGGAGCTGTTTAACACAAGCCTATACAACTGTGCTCAGGAGATCTAACCCTATTTCACTGCTGAAGTGCCCAGTTTCCCATTCTTTCAGTGGGTAATCTAGTGTGCCCCAGAGGCATGTTCTGTCCATGGAGACTAATGTAGCTCTACCATTTTCTCAGTGGGCAGGAGAACAATAGCCTTACACACCTCTGTTATGTCAAGATCTAGCTCAGTGGTTTTCAACCTGTGGTCCGTGGACCCTTGGGGGTCCACAGATTATGTCTAAGGGGTCCAGGAAAGATTACTATTGTCAATTAAAAGTATGTGAATACCCGCACTTACAGTTCAAAGAGGTCTGCAACTCGGTTTGGAATTTCCAGTGCGGTCAGCACCTCCATTCAAAATTTTTTAGGGGTCCGCAAATGAAAAAGGTTGAAAACCATGTATCTAGCTCAACCTGACTCACTAAGAAGGGAGGGGGAACCACCTCACTCCTAGGAGATCTTTCTGTTGGGTGTAATTGAAAGGGAACAGCACTGAGTATAGTGAAAAGTAAAAGGGCAGGATGAGTGATGGTGCTGCCTATCTTTCACCCAGTACTTTAGCAGTTAAAGTCACTCAGAAAATAGGAGATGTACATTCTAGGACCACATCCCTGGAAAGGGATTTAAACCCACATCCTCTGCTACCCAGGATGGTGCCTAACCACCAGGCCATGAGCAAGTCAGTGCTGTCTACATCCTCCAACCCTCCAGTTGAAGCTGGGACATTACTAATTGGGTAATGTCTTGCTTCCTAAACAATGACTTGCAATGAAAAACTGATTCCTGGTCCCAAATTCTTGGCCTATTTTGGCATGGGATATCCTGGCATTGGATAACTAGCATGGAGGAAAGAGAGAGAAATGAAGACTCCCCATCCCAGCTGAGGACCCAAAGCATTCAGCAACAGAGACATACTCCCACTTGCTTACTTTGGGCACTGTTCATGCATTTGACGTTCCTCATGATTTAAAAGGACCCGAGTCCAGGTTACTATCAGATCAGTCTTGGACACTTCTGGACATCTGCATAAGACAGAACTGCAGGCACCTGCTGAGTTTAGGGTTAGGCAGCCCCTGAAAAGGATTTTTTTACATCACAATTCCCAGTGGACCCACCTAAAATCCATTTAAAACCCTCTATCCATCTGGCCCCTAAGTCTGTTAGCACATTTGGCTCTAAACCCAGATTTCCTGAGGCCTAGTCCAAGACTGTGTGCCAGCCCTGCAGCCCTGGACACTGGCACAAGAAGCAAGGGGAAGCTCTTATTTTTCTATAGAAAACCATAGGGGTTAGGGTCACAAGCCAAAGAGATAAAGGGAGGATGCAGGTAAATGGCCAAGTGTCCCGGGGAGCTTACCTGCAGAACCCGATGAGGAGCACGCGATGCCACAGAGAGGACCTGCGCAGCATGTCAGCTGCCTTTTTATACAGGTGCGTCCAGCCAGTGACATCACAGAAGGATGCCAGCCGGTGAAGTTAAAAGCGGCAGCTGCAGCCGCAGAAGGGGCGGATAGCCCCAGGGCAGAGCAATTACCGGCCCCACTGGTGAGAGGGGCGGATAGCCCCAGGGAGGGGCAGCTACTGGCTCCACTGGGGAGAAAGGCGGAGGCTGTGGCGGCCGGTGGTGTGGCTCCGAAGGAGCGAAGGCAGACAGCATGGCTGGAGGCTGCTCATGACGGAGAAGGAGCAGGAAGTACAGCCATGGAGGGCACGATGGAGCACAAGCCCGAAGACAGCATGACCCACAGGTGGAGTGCTGGGGCAACGGTGCATAGACTCTGCCACACAAGGGGGAAGAAGACCCGGGAGAGCTCTGAGAGGGTGCAGCCGGGGTGGGGATCACCGCCGAGACACAGTGCTATGAATCAGTAGAGGCACTAGGGAGACTAGGGGCCAAGGACAGCCCAGAAGGACCGGGGAGGTCCAGATAAGATGCTCAGCATGTTGAGGGGCTGCGTAGTGGGTCTTTAGGTTTGTTTTGTTGTGTTGGATGCCCTGGCTGGGGAGGGATAGCTAAGGTAGCATCTCCATAGAAAGGGGGTCGATGGTGGCTTGGTGAGACCCCATCCAGGATCAAACAGGGAGAAGGCAAGAGGGACGATGGACCAAGCTGGTTGGCAAGCAGCACGACAGAGGCAGGTCAGGTGGGAGAGGGAATATTACTCTACCACCGAGGAACCGGACCCGCAGAAGAAGAACGCACAAGAGGCAGCATGAGGTCAGGGTGCAGGGGTGGTGGAGCCCCATGATGTGACCTCCAAGGGATTCTGGGCTACGGAGTGTACCACAAACTGACCTTGACACTGAAGAACATCAAGTCGTGGTGGGCGAGAACAAGGTTGGGGACTTGGGTGAGAGAGAACTGCTCCGATACGGAAGCAGTCCCAAGAGGGTAGTGTCATCTACCTACAGAACTAGAACCACCCAAGAATGGGGAATCAAAACCCGGCGATCACACTAAGAAACATCAACATTGTGGTAGCATACAATCAGCACCTTCATTCCTTCCCCCCTCCCCACCCCCCCCACACACACATACACCTCTGGAGGTGTCTCCAAAGAAGCCTTTAGTCCCTAGAGTGCTCAAAAGTAGCCTACAGCTGCCACCAAATCTAAATCCAGCTCCTTCAGTCCACCGTCCCAGCTGCCCGAGATCTCCAGCCCATGGTGCACGTCTCTGTGTAGGACTGGCCAGGTTCCACGTGCACACAGCTCTCTCTCCCCTTTACTCCAGCCTCAAGCATCCTCTCCCTTTTCCCTTGCCCCCCAGCCCCTGGGGTTTTCTGTAGTCAGAACTACGGTACAGACTGCGCCCCGATTACTCCTGCTGTTACACACGTTACATTCACATAACAACTGCAATTAAAGGACCATGCTTCTTCTTTATCTTTTTGGGCTGATAAGGCTAAGAGGAATGTGCATTCCTGCTGTGATGCTGAATCACACCCAGATTGTTCAGGGCTGTGCTGATGCAAAAACAAGCTTTCTGAATTCATTAGGGCTTTATTTTATTTTATTTTTTTAAAGGGAATGGCAAAATGAAAAACTCAATGGATTGGTAACAGAATTGAGAGGCAGCTGAACGGGGCAGGAAAAGGCAGCATATAGCTTGCCTTCCCATGACCTCACTTGTCACCCAGGCACATGTGTATTCAACTTAAAGCAGTGGCAGAAAGATAAAAAGCAACACGAACCTTCCCAACCACCAAAACCAGCATCATATTTAATTGAAAAAGCCCAGCAATGAGATATCCAAACGCATACAGCTCTTACTGCCTCATTTCATGGTTGCACTGGATTCTGCACGAAAGCAGATCCCTTAAGACTTCAAGCCATTTTGCACTCCTGAGTCATAATGCAATTTTTGATGCCTACTCTCCTTCATCCCAAAATCTCTCCATTAATCGGGCTCTCTGCAGCCAATTAAAATCTACTTGTTATTAAGCCTTGAGGGAATCATTCTATTAGACATATCCAAAAAAAAGTTTCAAGTCAGAGAGCTAGTTTGTACTAATTTCCCCCTAAAACTTCCCCTTATAATTTAATAAGAATGGTTGCTACAGATTATTATTCAGGTAAGTAATGAGTATTGCCAATTGCTACTAACAATGAGAGAACTGGAGCATATTTTTCAAAGCACTATAATTTGGCCTGATTTGGTTTCTCTTTGATTATTATCACTTCAAATAGAAGAGTTATAACGTTTCTCTCTTTCCTGTCTCAGAAAGATCATTCATATTACTAAAACACAGAATATTTTACCCACCTTCTGTTTAATTGGGTGTTTTTTAATATGTGAGCCTAAGAGATTATTATGTCTCATGTTAATAATCTTGAAGAAGGAGAACCATGAGCAATTCTCAGCTGGGAGACAATGCCGGTAATCCTCTTGATGGATTTCTGACCTTTCACAATTTGGAGGTTCATTGCTACCTCGCACACTTTTCAGACTTCTTACAACTTTTTAATTTTTTTTTTTTTTTTACACTCTCATGATGATGGACGTATTTGAAGTAAGCTAGAGTCAGGGTTTAAAAGGTGAGCTGCTTAACCCATAGAATGACCAGCAGTCGTTTTATTTTTTTAAAGGAGAAGCCACACATTGCAGGTAGGAACATCTGAGTGGGTTGTCATCTGTGTCCCACACCTGAGCATACTATTAAGACACGGGACCAGGCAACACCTCCCTCACCAAAATTGCATTTGCTGCCTTTCTCTCTCTCTCTCTCTCTCTCTCTGTCTCTCTTTATCTCTCAGCACTATATGAGCTGATGTGATACTTGCCAATCATTGCAATGGAAAATGGAGCAACAGGAGTAAGTCTCTGTTTATCTGAGGTGTGCAGAGCTGCTTTCTGTTTAACTTTTTTTTTTCCTTCCGCCAGACACTATTATACTTTCCATTGCCACCTGACAAAGAACCTTATGATTTATTGTGATACATACCAATGTGGCACATGTACAATTTAAAAGAAAAGGGTCAGGAGAGTCCACGGGTTAATATACATATATTTTTTTTTATTGGAGAAAATTGAGATGATGGGTATCCTGATTTTTCTCCTAATCAATAGACATGGCTCCAGCTGCAAATTCAGGACTATATGTCAAGCATTGTTAAGTTTTGAAAAGTGTGAGTATGAGGAATATGGTTTGGGGTTCAAATGGCAGAATGAGAAGCTGACTAGCTCAGTGGATTGTCCATAGGATTCAGGTAGAAGGAAGGGTAGATTTTCAACACAGGGCACGTTACATGTCACCATGCTTAGTACTTTAGATGTTCCTGCTACATTGCCGTAGTGGCGCGCTATACCTGGGGAGTGCACCGCTATAGTGGCGTAGCTGGTGAAAACTGTAGACCCCTGTGAACTCTACGTCATCTAAAGTGTGCTGTATGGAGATGTCGTGCATTGCTACATCACCATAGGGCTATGTGTAGATGCACTCATAGACTAACTAAATGAGAGATGCATAAGCTTTTGTATTATTTCATCAGATAGGATTCATAGCCTTGCACAGCCATAGTGCTGGAGTGAGTCTTGCTAGTTTATAGGGAGTAATGATTGTTACGATCTGATGACTAGGTAGGGACCCAAATAAAAATGGATCGATAAGCTAGAGAAGGTACCCAGATGCAACATTTAGAAGAGTGGCATGAGTAAATGGCCAGCACAACTGAAGACTGTATCGCAATATACATCACCTGTATCAGTGCCTTTGATAACAGACTTGATAAGCAAAGAAATGCCAGGCCTAACAGTGTCTCTGAATCAGAAGCAGACCCATCTTGAAGGGACTTGCACCAAAGTGGCCTGACTTCACTTGTTCAAGACATGGATCACAGGGTGACACATTTAGTGGATAGGAAAGAAATCCACTAAACTCTTAAAAGTCTCTCAGTGACTCAATTTCCACTGATGTACAATGAAGCCGGAGACATATTATGTGCCATAGTTCTTTGCAATGTACATTTAAGATAGCTAAAGGGCAAAGTGCTATTTCCTACCAGTGAAGGATACTGCTCTCTAGGGCTGTAGTTTGGCATTCATGACTTTGATCAAAACACCAGTTGGCACTTTAGTTAGTTTAGTATTCATAAAATAGTTATATCACCACTGAGATGTCCTTGGAGATTTAATTAAACATTGCTTATTAAAACATCTTCTGATTCTTGGTAAGAATAGAGAGATATATGATGCAAAGCAGGATTACTGTTGGGTTCAATAGCCCCAGGTCACAAAGAAGAGACAGGAAAAAAGCAGAAGATGGGAGTTTACAACTTATTGTTGAAATGTCTTTTATAAGAACTCTTCTACCAGAGTTCATTTCATTTTCTCCCATGAACACCCACAGAAATAAGGAAAACTACAGATACAGGCTTCATTCTAGCAGAAGGCAATGCTGTCCCACATCACCCTTTAATGTGCAGCTTCTACAAAAACACTGCTCCTATTCCACATCAAATGATTGATGGGGAATCAGAGTATGGCTACACTGGCCTCATAAAAAAAAAAAGGGGTGACATCAGGTTTTTTTTAGTCTAAGTACTTTGTTACTTTGCCCATAGGAACCAATCTAGGTCAAGATCAGTGTCTTCCCAGATCAACTTGGATTCATTTTCCTTATTTTCCATTGTCTGCGTCTCTAGGCCCTAACCCTTGTGGAATGGTGATTCTCAACCAGGGTGATGTGGCACCCAGGTACACTGAGGTTGTTTCAAGGGTGCCACGTTGTGCCACGCAAAGTTAACACCGTTTCTTTGCAAACATGATTCACAAGTTACACTCAGCTACTTCAAACAGGAGTCCATAACGTGAAAAACATTCTGAGCTGTTGTGATCTTTCTTCATTCTTTGCAACAGAATAATTGTTTTATTGCTTTTCTGTAGTCAGAAAATGAGTGAAAACTAAAAGATGACATTTTCCAAGGTTTTAAAAAGGTTGAAAACCACTGTGATAGGGGACAAATAGCCAAGCAGCTATAGTTTTAACATGGGAGGAAGAAAAACCAAGCTTCAAATCCCTCCTCTGTCATAGTCTTCCTATGCCATAGCATCCCATAGCCACCGGAAGTCACATATTCACTCTGTGAGTACCCTTCCATACATTTAGACTAAAAGGTACTTTCTCCAATCTTCACTCACAGGCTTGTTGGGAGAATACATGCTTTAAATGCCTGTAACGTATGCAAGTACTTAAAAGATCTTGGGGACCTTATAAGCATCTTGGGGAAATGGTCCATGTCCATAAAAGTCTTTCTACTGTCTTCAGTCGACCTTAGATCCCCTCTGCATTTGGGTATTTCCAATGTCACAGTAAGCAGCATCTATTCAGCAGTAAATATCTTCACACCCCAGAGGCATTCTGCAAATTCACTGAGCAAATTGTAACCCTCTTCTCTCCCTAGCCGTGGTGTGCTGCATCAGATCTATTCTTGCCTTCCTGGCATTGTGCACCGTTTATTCCTCCTCCGCCCTGAAGACTTGTTATGCTGTTTGATATATTTGGAGTATTAGCGTGGATCAAGCCTATCCAAGAGAGAATGTGAAACAGGATTGGCATAAAGTGAGTGATTGGCACCAGTGATGAATTCTTATTGTGTCAAGATTTTAGGCATGACATTTATTGGTAAACCCATCTGAAATAATCCCATTCAAACCTGCCAGGTTTGCTGCAAAGTGATATGTTCCTGAAGATCCATGCCAGAATAATGATTGATGCCCACTGCCAATCAGTGCTGAGACTCAGTCACTTCTTGTTGTCATTGAACTGTGGCTACCCAGCGCGCTTAGCAAAATGGAGGGGTGTATTTGATGTTTAATGAATACGGCTACCTACAGTTGTTCACTTAATGGGTATACACCTTTATTCACTGGCAGGCAACCCTGGCCAAATCATTTGACCTCCTTATGCCTCAGTCAATCAATCACTTCTGTAACATTAAAGAATAAAAAACATGCTTGCAGAACGTCAGCCACAGCATTAGAGTTGGAATTTGCTGGGAAAATAGCATTACCATCATTTCTCATTCCTTTTTCCCCCCGTCCGCAAATAATTTTCCTTCAGGGGCAACAGAATATCGCAGTAATGTCAGTGGAGCCTATACTGGGAAATGCAGATTTTCTCTTGCTATTTGCAAGAAGGCAAAGGATGCCATTGCCACAATAAGTGGGTGGAGAGCTGTATTTTAATGCTATTACACACACACACATTACACTTGTTGCCTCCATTCCAGCAGCTCACTCCTATTGGGAAGTGAACACCCGCTTTGAGTAGAGGGTTGGGCTAGATGATGTCCTGAGGTCCCTTCCACCCCTCATTTTCTATGATTTTATGTGCTTACCTGTAAGCCCATTGACTTCGCACTTAATTTAAGCATGTGTGTTACTGAGTCTTGGTGGACCTAAACATTTTCTTACTGGATCTACTGGGGTACCTGAAGGGGATGCTGAACTCAGCTGCCAGGTGTATTTGCTAGGACAAAACTAGAGGCTGCCAGTAAAGGTCCTAGTACTTTATCTTAAGCTTGAATCTTTGAGCATTAAACAAAAGGCTCTGTAGGCATGTTTACACATTCATTAATGTGTCATAATTACGATGCTACTCTCCATTAGTGCAACAAGTGCTTTTTTTGTGATGCTTAATGCTTATTGGACTAATCTACTGCGCATTAGCATGGTTTTTGCCAGCCATACTAATACACAGTAGAATGAGTCCAATGGGTATTAAGCATTTCATGTAGACGAGCCCCCTGTGACTCAGGACACAGCAATTGTATTGATGCAATTTTTCTCTTTTATGCAAGGAGAAGCTCACCTAATAATACTAATAATGGCAGCTACCTAGCAATTTAGGTTATCAAAGGGCTGTATAAAGAACACACAAACTACATCCTGGATGGTATTCTTTCTTTCCTGCTGATACAGAGCAGGTTTTAGAGGACAAAGAGCAGAGACAAAGCCTTCCTTAATTGCAGCTCTGTTTAAGGCCTCGATCTGAAGCTGCTTCAGTCAATGGAAAGACTTGTTTAGATTTCAGCGGTCTTCAGGCCGGATCCTAAATCTCCCTACCCCGTCCATGTTCTTCAGTGTTGAGATACTCCTTTATTCAAGAAACTTACTCCCCTTGCCTGTTTCCACTGATTTCCTAGTGTTATATCTCTACTTGAATATAACACTGCTTTACTCCAGTAGCACCGCTTTCATGTTTTGACTCGAGGTATCTGTTACTTTTATTGACGACATCTTTAGCAAAAGCATTGTTTTCCCATCTTACCCTATCCTGTATTTAGACTGGGTCAATTCATTCTGGACTCTCCTTTGTGCTTATTCAGATAAGTGGCTATTTTAGCACAAAACACTAGGCCTCTTTTATCAGGAGGTTGGATGGGGAGAGGTGCTAACCATTCACAACCCTCACAGGTCAATGAAGAAGGCAGAAATATTGGTCAATGCAAAAGTTCTCTCTCATTCTCATGAGTATTTTCCCAAAGGCAAAACTAGTATTGTGGTGCCCTGGGCAGGGAGAGAGTGCTGAGCACTGAACAGTCCTTTTTCCCTCGGCATGGGTCATCTCCGGGGGC
>NW_017728909.1:16286061-16309337 GCF_001723895.1 Crocodylus porosus | reverse complement strand
GTTTTCCCATCTTACCCTATCCTGTATTTAGACTGGGTCAATTCATTCTGGACTCTCCTTTGTGCTTATTCAGATAAGTGGCTATTTTAGCACAAAACACTAGGCCTCTTTTATCAGGAGGTTGGATGGGGAGAGGTGCTAACCATTCACAACCCTCACAGGTCAATGAAGAAGGCAGAAATATTGGTCAATGCAAAAGTTCTCTCTCATTCTCATGAGTATTTTCCCAAAGGCAAAACTAGTATTGTGGTGCCCTGGGCAGGGAGAGAGTGCTGAGCACTGAACAGTCCTTTTTCCCTCGGCATGGGTCATCTCCGGGGGCCGTCCATTGTGGTGCCACGTCCGAATTGGTGCTCAGGGCTAGTGCCCCACTCACCCAGCCCTAGTTATGCTAATGTCATTCCTACTTTGAAGACACTGGAAATTTTCTTAGCTCTGCCAACCACTTCAGCCTCAGCACCGATATCTTATATTGGAACCATACCTTTCCAATTAATTTTAATTTCCTTCCTCCTCAACCGCATGTTATTTTTGCTGTTACTCTTATTATTACTAATATGACTATGGCTGCTACTGCTATGGCAGCATCTAGAGATCAACTTAACCGAGATGAGCATTCTTTGTGGTAGATACTGAGCTTATATGTATAACAAAACCGTTCCTGACCCAAAGAGGTTATAGAGCTAGACTCCCACCTAAGTCCTTCATTTAGCACAGGGGATGAAGTTGCAGTTCCTAAAACCAGTACTCAGATGATGTTTAACCTTAAAGTGCCTAAAATTCCTTGCAAAAGGCATGAATTCTGTGAGCGATATCTTTTATTGGACTAACTGCAGTATTAATACAGATATATTGTTGGTACAGGCATGGGCAAGGTTTTGGCTATCACAGTACCCTCCCTCAGGCCTAGGATACTGTTTGCCTATGTCTATAGCAACCAGGCAATCAGTCCAAAAAAAGATATCACCCACAAGAATTCTGGCCTTTTGTGTATGTATATCTTGGACCATCACAATGACATCACTGCAGAATTCCTCCTAGGGACCAAACGGTCTTTTTCTTGGTATGCCCCAAATTATCTCAGTCTTAATACTGTTTTGCAGCTAAGCTTCGTTTCTATTCACATGTTAGGCATTACTCTCTTTCCTCTGAAGGATTTGTTCTGGTAGAAAGTCTGAGAGCGCAGCTAACAGATTGGACTCTGCACCAAAGGAGAGACATCTACCCAATATCTCAGTGGTTACAGAAGTCAATGAGGATGTGAGACAGCAAGGCTTAATCTTCTCCTGCCCCAGGATTCAAACCCACTTCTCACATCCTTCCCGCCAGGCTGTAGTATTGTCCAATGTGAAAAGGGGCAGGGCTCTCAATGTCTCTTGTTGAAGCTATTCCATGTTGCATGGAAGAGTCCAATATCTATTGAGAAAGAGAGAGAGAGGAAGAGAGGAGACTCTGAAGATAGTCTTTGATCCAATTAAAGCTCATGCATTTTCTATTAAACAGTAACTAGATTACTGTTAATTGAACAGTAATCGAGATTAAACTAGAGACGTTTAAATAGTCCCTGCATTGGAGATAAGAAGTCAGATCTTCCCCACTCCATGTGAGCATCCTAGCCAGTAGGTTTGACAGGTTTTCCTGTCTCTTATCCCTCAGCCTATGTTTTATGGTGCTCTGCAAATCTCTGTAAAGACCTCAATAGAAGAGATGTTCTCTCCCTTGTAATATTTGATACTTTGGTTATCAGGGCTCTGTCCTGAAAAGTGTAAATTTGAATCCCTTTGCATAGGGGTGGGAGTGTTTAACCCAGGTGTCCCGTGCCCTGGCAAGTGCACTGGCTACAAAGCTTCTATGGGAAGGCATCACTTTTCCCACCTCTAGCCACTTCTGTAAGAAAAGATTTACCCCCTACCTTCTGATGACCAGTCTAGACTGCATATACTGAGTAGTGGGAAACAGCTCCTTGCAGTCCAAAGTAAATGCTTTATTCTTAGAGAAGGGCAGTTGAAGATACCCTCCTCTCCTAGACTTTTCCTATTGATAAACACAGCTAGCTCTCACCCCCACCTCCCAAGGGCTTTGAAGGATCCCTACCTTCAGTGCTTGTTTCGAGGGAACCAAGAAGGTGACATCCAGATTGCCTCCTGAGATCAGCCTTGCTCTCAGGATGAGTTCTTGTGTGTACCTAATGGGTACAAGTTCACCGTTTGTACCCATGTACATACATTCCCCCCACAAGCACACATGCCCATTTGTCAGTGCTGCAAACTGCACACTGCATGTGCACATGTTCACTGCACTGCTAATTTGCAGTGCAGAAGCTTTTTTGACACCTGGAAATCTTGGGTGTCAAAAAAAACCATGCCAAAAAGAAAGCAGTCCAGCACAGTGAGCCATCTGAAACCAGAGCCTGGCCAGCTGCAGCCATACTCCAGCTGCTTGCCAGGCTCTGCACCCTCAACTGGCTGCTCCTGCAACCCTGGAGGCCCCCAGAGCCCCAGGTAAGGCTGCCGGGGCCAGTCCAAGTGCTGGCTCCAGCCTTCCCTTTCCCAACCGAGGCAATTTGCTGTGTGCCAGAGGGCACATGGAGGATCATGCCTAGGGACACTAGCAGCGGCACAAATATGTACTGCTGCTAGTTGTCCCAGGGAAAATGCATGTTCTGCACCCTCAACTGGCTGCTCCTGCAACCCTGGAGGCCCCCAGAGCCCCAGGTAAGGCTGCCGGGGCCAGTCCAAGTGCTGGCTCCAGCCTTCCCTTTCCCAACCGAGGCAATTTGCTGTGTGCCAGAGGGCACATGGAGGCTCATGCCTAGGGACACTAGCAGCGGCACAAATATGTACTGCTGCTAGTTGTCCCAGGGAAAATGCATGTTCTCACATGTTCTTGCCCTCAAACTGTTCAGGGAGCAAGGACTAGGAGGCCAGCACTTCTTCATCCTATGGCGTGCCCTAACCATTGATTTGCAAAGCCAGGTCCTTGCTTGCTTCCTCTCCTATGACTCTTGCAGTCTTGATGGCTCAGTAGCCTTGCTTAAATAGGAGGGTGGGGAAGCCATTCTTATGCTGACTGGTCTACACCCTGGTGAGTATGGTGATCTCCTGGAAAGTGGAAGATATGGGCTTGCATGCTTTGAAGATAGTCTAGAACCCAGATCTCCCACCTCCTGGGTGAGGGTTCTGGCTTATTAACCAAAAGGTAGACCATCTCCTTCTGCTGCTACAGGAGTAACAATGAGCATGACTGTTGTGCCTGATACTGAAGTCACAGCTGTTGGTGATAGTTACTCATATTCCAAGTGTGTCTATTGAATGAGGCCATGGGTAATACTAAGATACCAGTCTGCCCTCTACACATTTAGGTGGGGCTGCTTATATTGGAATAATTCTGTCTGGGCATTGAAGGCAAAGTTGAGGTGCTTAGGGTTTTTTCAGTCCAAAATATAGGTTATGTGTAAATGTAGGCACAAGGAGGTGGAATGGGGATATTTTGGTTGATTCTGTGGGAATGTAGATATTTAATTCCTGCCTATGTCCTGTTGAGGTACTTAATTTACCAATTTGGACCTGTTCTGGTTTGGCTCTAACTCAGGGCTTTGCATTTCCCTACTTTCACAAAGTACCTAAAAAGTTAAATGCTGAAAAACAGAGCATTGCAAGGCTTAAGTTTTTTTGTGGACTTAGCTTGCTGTCTGAATACACTACAGCACGAGGTCTGATTAATAGGTAGCTACATTATACACTGGCACTTCTATGGCAGATTTCGCTTTACACCCAAGCTCTGTTGAGTTCTCAGACTTCCCAAGCTTAATTTTCATGCTTACTTCTACCAAGCAGCCCCTAGCCACTCTTTCATGTCTCCCCTTTCTTTCCTAATCCCCTTAAAAACTAAAGTGAGCCTTTCACTTACAAGGTTCAGCTGACAAAGTCTACCTTCAACAGAACAGTCGGTAAACTCTGTTTGTGTCCATCTGCGCGGTAACAGAAATATGCACATCATATTAGCCAAATGCTAATCTGTATTAACCAGAGGTTTGACTCATGTCTTCCTTTATAAAAAGCTTCTTTTTTTTTGCCGTCATTTAAAAACTGTTTGACCGAGTTCACATGAGTAACTTTTGCATTATTCCACCAGCTTTTTTTGTCAGTAGCATGCAGCTTGCCAATTAAAGCATTTGAAGTTTCTGAATTATTGTGCAGTGTGTGATAGTTGTGTAGGTGTATAGAGAATGTGCTGCATTTAATCTTCAATGTGATGAAAACTGCTGGCAGTATGAGTTTTGTCAACTCCTGCCTCCCCCCAAATGATCCGAGAAGCTAAATGCAAACACATTAAGTGGAAAGAATGAATTTGGCATTTAAATTAATGATTTCACGTCACTGACAGCCCAGGTTTTTGTTTGTTGGTTGAAGAAGCTAAAAACATGCATTAAATCTACAGAATGGCTTTAGCTGATTGACCGGCACATTTTATCCACAGAATGGGTTGCATAGACAAAATCTCATCTGTGAAATGCCTGGCTGAATCTTGAAGTTAATTTTCCCCCCTCTGTTCACTTGTTTGTTTCAAAGTGTCTTTACCCATGAACCAATAGAGTCCCTCCCAATCCAGACTATCAAGTTTCACACTACAAGTTTTCAATGGCAGCCAATCTGGAGGACTGCATATATCTACCCCTAGACAGCTGCATTATGGAGCTAAAGGAACTGCATCTAAATTCATGAGCCGATAAAAAGTAATCTGGCTAAAGTCTTTTTTATACTAGAATATACACTGATAATCACACCCCCTTGAATTACAAATGTTCCATAACCATTCAAACTGGTACCGAGTTACTGACATTATTTGAAGTAATGACATAATAAAACACACTTTAAAAGACAAACCCATAATTTACATACTTCTTGCTTTAAAAATATTTCAGAAATCTTTTGAGATCATAACTAATGGGATACTAGATTTCATAGACCATCAAAGACTTGAATCGGTTTTAATAAACTAGGAAAATTAAAGTCACTTTAGCTTACTAGCTGCCTTTGGATTCTTTTTTTTTTTTTCCCTTCTTTTCCTCTAGTTTTATTTTTTTAAGCAGCCTAAACCCACAGCTAAAAATTAATTAAAAGCCATACTGACCTGCAGCTTTTTTCTCATTAACCAATTAACCAAGATTTGCTTCTTTTTTTTTTTTCCTCTCCCTCGGAGGCAATGGAGTAAATCAACAATTATCCATACCCTCAATTTCATATTGTTTTAGGGAGATACAGTAAGAACCCAGTTCAAACAGCACAGTAGACTTGCAGCATATGGGTGTGGACATTTTGACTACTGTACTGTTCTTGCTATGCAAACCATCAT
Source organism: Crocodylus porosus (assembly GCF_001723895.1). Taxonomy (NCBI): domain Eukaryota; kingdom Metazoa; phylum Chordata; order Crocodylia; family Crocodylidae; genus Crocodylus; species Crocodylus porosus. Next base: position 16,303,982 of record NW_017728909.1, on the reverse strand, counting down.
GATTAATACTGCTGCTGCATGTGAGGGCTCAGAGGAATTTACACTGCCTATGTATCAAATCAGGACCCACTGCACAGAACCTAAAAAAACCCCACACTAGTGGCTCTCTTTTCCTTTCCTATCAGCAAGAAGCCACATGCAGAGACATTCATTATTATTTCAAATGGAAAGCAAGGAAGTTCTATATTTATTTTTATTTCCTGGACACACTTAGGTCCAAGATATCAGACATACAGGGGAAGATGCTTTGGAAGGGGTCTATTGCCAAGTCTAGTAGGAATTTGTAACAAAGTAAATGAATGGTCAAAATCAGTGGTTTTCAACCTGTGGTCTGTAGGACCCTGGGGCTCCTCAGATATGCCTAAGGGGGTCCAATAAATGTTGACTATGATCAATCAAAAGTATGTGGATGTGCACACTTACAATTTCGAAGGTCAACAGCGTTTATACCTTCATTTGAAATTTCCTAAGGGGTCTGCACATCTGTCCGGCATTTTTTAAGAGTCCGCAAATAAAAAAAGGTTGAAAAGCACTGGTCCAAGTTAGCTGGGTTATAGTCTTCCCTCCCACTAACTGCTCACCCAACTAACTTGCACCATGTTGTACCAGAGTTAGATCAGGCTCTCTTACAGCCTGTTTTTTGTCTGGTTGGGCTCATGCTTCAACCTGTTGCAACATGGGAAAAAGTGTGACTGGACCATTCAACCCAAACTTCTGATTGGACTAGCAACGATCCACAGATGTGGCACAAGGTGATTGAAGAATTCACTCCAAACTCCTAACTGGATGAGTTGCTATCTGGGGGGCAAAGCCCCCACCCCCCGCCAAAGGAATAAAAGAAGGCACATGTTACAGTCAGGGGGAGAGAATCACATAGGCATTGAAGATCTGACCCAGCGCAGCAGTCAAACGGGCCCCAGAAAAGCCTGCAAATCAGCAGGACACGGCTGGAGTGAGAGCAGGATGGGAGAGACCAAGGCGCTACTCCAAGGGCCAGCAGGTTTTGGGAGACAAAACAAGACGATGCCTGTCAAGTCCAGATGGGGCTGTCAGCATATCCTTTGTTCATTATAGGGAAGGGAACTGTAGCCCCAGAGGAGCCCTCCCTGGGTGCTTGCAACTTGCCCATGAGGGGGGGAGGTGGGGAGAGTCACCCGTCCCACGCAGGGGAGAGTGCCCTCATTGAATTCTGAGTGCTAGAGAAAGATATTGCAGGTGGGGACTGCAGCACCGCAGGCTTTCACCAAGACATGGAATGGGACATAAACCCCTGTCAGGGATGCAGGAGACCAGTAATAAGCTACATGGTGCTTGCCTGAGCCACTGCTCATGGGGAGAAGCCGGATTCAGGCCACGGGAGGTTGACTCCACCCACCCCACAGGAGGGGTGATTGGTACAAAACCGATCCAGGGATGATCTGACTGCTACACTCTGTCTGGAGTATAAGACTCTGCAGGGGCTCACCCATATGGGTGAGTCCAAACTTTACTGCCTCTCCTGTAGGAGGTAGACAGTGTGCGTAAAAGCCTGGGTTGTTACTTGCATCCAGGACCAGTGTGACAATCATTGCCAGGAGTTGCACAATGTCACTACAATCAACATAGGGAGAAAGTCATCTAGGAACCAACCTGAGAGTTGAATGTAAGGGGTTCTCACCGACTCCCCACCCATCCCCAGAGACTGCTCCCAAACGTCCAGAAGAAAAGGTGGTTTGGGGTGTCATACTGCTGTAGCATATGTATAATAGTTATTAGTATCTCTTTCGGTGTATATATTGATTTTTATGGTATTTCATACCTCCCCCATTTCTCCCTATATAACTAAATTGTATATCGTTAAGCACTAAATGTAGTCTGATCAAAGGTTTTGAGGCTCCAGATGTCCTTCTGTAGGGAGAATCTTCACGCTTTAGGAACAAGGGCTCCAGAGCAGAGACTCCAGGGATCTGTAACTGGCTGCAGCTGGTGGGTAGCTCCGCCTCTCAGGTTACAATGTAATGGCAGAAAATTGTAAAAGAGGCCAAAACCTGCTTAATTGATCACCATGAAAACTGGACATGAAACATGATATAATTTTAAAACTCAAAAGAAAAAAAAAAAAACAAGCTGTCCATGGGAATTCTGAAATCTCTTTATTTCCACGTGACAAAGAAAATAGAATTAAAATATATAATTTAGCTAAGAATATAAAATTATAAATATTGAGCCAACTGCATGGTTATGATATACATAGACAAGCTTTTGGGTATCACAGTAGCCTTCCTGAGATTTCTAGCATATTTCTGGACCATCATGGCAACAACATCACTTCAACATGATCTAATTTTAAATATAAAATGTATATGATTTTATATTCTCATAAATATATAATTCTTTAAGAAAAAATTTCAAGCTGTAAGAAATGTAGTTGTTTATTATAAAAAGGAATACACACATGCATATGCATGCACCTAGAGCACAAAACCAATGGCAGATATGACCAGAATATTCAGTTGTCGTAGAAGAAATGCATCTTTTGGTTGAAAAAAAAACTGGACAAAAATGACAAAAACAAGTGCTTTTATGAGGGTATAGGACCAGGTCCAAATTTTTTTCATAGGTGTTTCCACTTAATCATTTGGCGACAACCTTGCTCTAGGTGATCCAAGTCAACTTTTTTTTTTTTTTTTTTTGCTTGATTGAGATGGTTAGAGTCAATGGAAAGATTGAGGCCTCATCTATACAACAATTTTACAAGGAGAACTAATGAGGAAGTGGGGCTACACCATTTGTTCAATCACCTGTGACTATGGCACAGAGCCTCAGACTATGCAACACCTGCTGCAATGTCCATTGCTCAAAGGCACATGTGCAATGAAAGGGCTTGCAAAGTACAATAAAGGAGCATGACCACGTATAACAAAATGGTGTAGAGACATGAAAAGAAGACCAGGAGAAGAGTTTCTATCAGTAAAATGGCCCACACTCAAATCTCCCCTGTGGTGACAGGAGCCACCAGCTTGCGGATGGAGCAATACCTGCTCTGTGCACAATGGAAGGCTTCTGAAGGCTACTGGAAAGTGTAGATGTCCCTGGGTGCTGTGTTAGCATCCATAGTGCCTTCAACTGCTGGTGCCTCCTAAGGCCCACTGGGCATCCTGTTGGCATAATTGCTACTGCATTGGGGCCAAGCAAATATGGCAGCAGTTGTATGGAGCTGCTGCAAAGTGAGGATGCTATATGGTGGCTCCCTGTGCTGGCAGCTCTTTGCCAGGAGAAGGCATTAAGGATGCTCTGCAAACACCTAAACAGTGTTGTCCAAATGATGGCCCATGAGGGGTTCACATACAGCCTCCCAGGCTCCCCTTGCCTACAGCTGCACCGGGGGGACGGGGAATGGCACAGCCTATAGGGCTGGGTAAGCCAGCAGCCTGGAGTGTCTCTGCACTGTGGTGACATAGGGGAGCCCCCTCAGGGAACTTCAGGTGAGGTGGGTGCTGTATCATGTGGTGCATCACAGGGCAAGCTGGGATGGTAAAATAATCACCACTATGTGTGTGCAGTGCAGTGGGGTGGAGGATTGCCTGAAAACTGTGCCCCCTCCGCAGTGTGCAGGCCCCTTTGGTGCAACTTCCATCCACTTAGAAGCTGGATGCATCAGGCCCAAGCAATTGGGGAATGAAACAATTTAGAAGCCTCACAGGACTGATCTGGAAGACCACAACAAAATTTAAGTCTTTGGGTCCTTGACCTGGAAATGACTGTGCACACAAACCCAGGCAGAGATGACTGGAGAACTTTTCAGGCCAAATCAAATGCCTCATAAATCCAGGTATCCAGGTTGTAGCCATATTGGTCTCGAGGAAAAAGGAATCAAAACGTATGGAAGAGTGATATCTGTTATTAGACCAACTAGATATTTGCAAACAAACTATTTTATTGATTTTCAAGCTTTTGGGCACACTCACCCTTCATCGGGCATAGGAGAGAGCAGAGATTGTAAATGTTCTCCTAGGTAGAAATGAAAATTGATGCCTGATGAAGGGGGTGTTTGCCTAAAAGCCTGCACATAAATAAAATAAATTGTTTGCAAATATTTCATTGGTTTAATAAAAGTTATCACCTCTTCCACACATTTTGATTAATAAATCCAGGTAATTTTCCTACTGCTGGAATGGATGATGATCTAGATCACTTTCTCAGCCCGAGATGATTAAATTATGCCTTGATCCCATTTGGGCACCAGTAAGAGTGTTTTAAAGTCCTTGGCCACAGATTTTTAGTTACTTATGGCCTAAATTTCTTCAACATAATATCCATTTAAAAAAAAAGAGATGAATCATGGGATACTAGTCATTGTGGAAAGCCATTTTTGATATATCACATGCTGTAACAGCAGACTTCAGCTGTTTCTTAGATGGAGGACACTCTGAGGAGAGAAAGGCAATGAAACAGCAATGGGACATGTGTGTGTGCACTGGTTGGACAATTATGTTGAATGTTAATGTGTAGGAGGCTTGTAATGTTGGTTGTGGTATGAATCAGGACTGTGCATGAAAGTAGGAGTGCAGCATAAATATAAGATTAATTAATGCTGAATCTCATCTTCCCTACACTCTTCTGTTTCTTTTCATCTCCCTGGAAGCAGCCTGTAACATTATCTTCTCACACAGGAATTCCCATATTGCTTCAGACCAGTGGATCCATCAATGGCTGCCATTACCAGGTGTTTCTGCAGAAAATGCAAAATGCTCTGCAGCCAGCAATGATAGTATTGCCTTTCTCCACAAAAAGATTTCCACCTTCTTTCCAATAGGTGAGCAGTGAGATTCACCCCAAAACAAAAAAAGAATGATGCCCCTTCAGCCTTCATGTTGTTGTCCCATCATCTTCCACCAAACCAATCCCTTTGCTTCTTTCTCTTGCTTCGGTCTCCATACCCATCTTCCACCTTCTCTGTGGGGAATCTCATCTCAGTTCTTGCTCACAAACTGCCACCACGTCATACTGCAAATCTTTCCTTAAAGCACTCTTTACTCAGCCACTCAACTACGCTCCCCCAGTCGGTTAATGATCCCTTCATGTGCAAAACACTAATCTCTTGACTTAGACAATAAAATTCAGAAGCATTATCCCATCTGTCAAAGTGAGATAAGTAGCAACCTCATGTTTGTGTACTGTACAGTCATTAAACACCACGAGCCAGATTCTGTAGGCCCATTGTTCTACCCCAGTGCAAATATAATCAGAATCTCCACAGTTTCAGTGCTCAATAAATACATAAGTAATAATGTATTTCCATTGGGAAAAAAAATGAGCAAACAAGCATGATTTGTGTGTAATGTGACTGCATTCTCCTTGAGCCTTGCATACTAAAGAGAAGTGGACACTTGCATACGGCACTGACTATAAAGGATATTCACTACTAAAGACCAGAGGAACGGTACTACAAGGTTTTCCAGCCCGTCTCCTGATCCTATACCAACCCTTAATCAAATATCTCATTTTTTTCTCCCAGCCTGGAAGCAAAAGCCCAACTTCCTTTCTTCAAATCCATTGCCTCTGTTGACAATGTATTTAAATTGCAAGCCAGCATTTAATGATGTCATGCTGAAGCTCAGTAGAGTGGATGCTGAGAGAGCCTTAGGAGTCAATGAAATGAAAGGGTTTTTCTCTTAATTTCAATCACCAGAAGACTTTGAACAGAACACAACATCTTAGCCATCTGAGCTTTTTAAACGCGACATTGGCAGATACACAATGCTCGGCTCTGTGGTACCTAAATAATTGAGGCTTTGAAACATCAAAGCGCTGACACCTTCAAACACTCAAGTAGCTTTATTTGAAAGAGTCTTTTCACAAAAGAAGACTAACTCTGCCATTTGAGATCAATGGAGCTCTCCGAAACATAATGTCCCCACTTTAGATTGAAACACATCGGTTGTTTACTACATATTGATGAACGGTGTCCCAGGTGCTGAAGGCATTTGATTAAATGCATGTCTCTGTGATGGCATGATGCAGTGCAGAATTAAGGATGACATTTGGAGGGGGGAAAAAAAGTCATTATGGCACAACAAGAATTTCCCAGAGATCTCACGGCTTATCTTCGTATTTTATTGTGTTTGGGACCTTCAGATTGCACCAAGAATGGGAACTGAAATGAGAAACAAATCAAGACAGCATTCGTCCGCAACATACTTTCTTCAAAGGACGTGCTAGTAGTGACCATGTCTTCCTATTAGCAAGTATTGCTTTGAGCTGTGCAATGCATGTTGCAGCATTCATTCTGCAGCCTGGCAAGCCTTTTTCTGACCCTCCCGTGCTTCACAAACTAATCCTGAATCAGAAGACAAAACTAGTATCTTTCTCTTAGTGTGTCCAAACATGGATCCAGGGTGTTAATTATATTATTGTTGCTATTATTTACTTTTTTCCTCAGAGTAAGAGCTGCTGTCTGAAGGAGCTCACCCTCTATGGTAGATATGGGCTAGCTCTGAAGCTAGGATTTTTATATAGCCTTCACTCCGTTCAGCCTGTGTTCAGACTTGCACACTTAGACAGCAATAACTTTGGGTAACACCTGTAGAAGGGACACTATAAAGTCCAGGCAGGCTCCCTAAGTGATCAGTTTTGCCACGGGAAATATAATGGTAACTCTTTAAGATATGTGCTGCCCAGTGTAAGAAGATGGATCAATCAGGTCCAAATTAGGGCACTTTTGAAAGTCATCTTTACTAGCTCTACTGTGACTGGAGGGCTACAATGAAAAGCTTTCAGTAGTGACTTTGAAGCACATTACTGGTGTATGGGCCTGTGTGCTCCATAGTAGGAAGCTGTGAAGAAGTCATAGATACATAGATGCTAGGGTTGGAAGGGACCTCAACAGATCAAGTCTGACCTCCTGCCCTATGGGGGGATGACACAAGTCATCCTTATGTGGAATATTTATCTAGAAAAAGCTGCAACAATAATGTAATAATCCTGCATGCCTCAAAGTCAGGATTCAGGCCACCAAACAGCCCACAGATAAGTTCATCATTACTAAAAGATGATCCTCTTAAGGCCATGGACATAGACAATATTTCCAGGATTATATTACTGGATCTCTTCTGCAGGCCCTGATCCTGTGCACCACAGGACTCTTCTAGAATTCCTATATGAAATGGGAGCCATCCTGTTATTAGCAGGACTCAGAGTGGTGATAGAAGCTACTCCTCCTCCTCAAAAGATCTCATCTGAATGGTCCTGCGCTAGTCCATACTGGAGTACCATCGATTCAGTTGACATCAGTATGCTGACAGCACTCAACCATGTATTTCATTCTCAGCGAATACAACCACCACTGCTATTAGTGTCAGATTGCTACAGAAAACTAGCATCTGGATAAAGAATAGCTGGCTCATCCAAACCAATGGAAGACTGAAATGAGACTGGTTGGAAAAGAGAAACCCCTTAAAGAGCCTGTCAAAACATTATCTTCATCTTCCACTGAAGGCATGGAGCCTCTGCTAAAGTGGCAAGAAATCTCTTTCCTGTCAAATCCTTCATCACATTTAGATATTGAGGTAAACGACAGCTTCCAAGATTGACTGTTTACCTGCATGGAGAGGATGCCCAACCTCTGGTCCATGGGACAGACGTCACCTGTGGAGCCATAGGTATCTGGCCCATGGGGCTCCCTATGGATTGGGAAATTTGGCAGCAAAGGTGTGGTAGCAATAAATACAACCACCGTCCCCTGCTGCTAACCCCAAGATTCACATAGCAGGTTGAGGCCATGTCTTGTCCCCTCCCCACACCTCAGTGGCTTCATAAGGTTGGGCCATGGTCCCCCCTGCAGACTGGATGAGGCTGATCTATGCCCTGTTTACCCTGTGGGGCCAGGTTGGGGCCAACTCAAGCCCTCTCCCCCCTTCTTGAAGATCAGGTCTAGTCCCCTTTCCCCCATGGGTCCATGCCCCCTCACCCCTGTAGGGCCAGGTTGGGGCTCCTCCATGCCCCCTCCTCACATGGGATGGAGCTGGGGCTGGGTCACACCACTTTCCCCCATGGGGATGGGCCATGCCCTTTCCTCCCCCTCGCAGGGTCAGGTTGGAGCCAAGATGCCCCTTGCCCCCCTCCATGTGACCAGATAGGGCCCTGTTACATCCACCATGTCCTAGGGCAGGACCACCAGCTGGATCCAGCCTGAAGATGTCCTGGCACTGCCCATCTGGCCCACTGGCCAAAATGTTTGAGCATCCATGTCTTAGGCCCTTGTTACTCTTAGGCTATGTGCTGCACAAACATTGATCAGTTTAGTGCTAGCTTGGAGTTTGGAGCAGTCACACTTCTAGCCTAGAAACCTTCTTTGACTACCCCCCACCTGCAATCTGTGACTTGCCACTACGGGCCTGGTGAGCAGGGGCAGGATTAGGAGCTGGACCTATGAGTTGCCACTGCAGGGCTGGTGATTCACAACAGGCTGCCATCCCTGCTCTGTGGGCAGAAGTGCTGGAGATCCGGGGATACTGGAGGACTTCAGCTTGGCAGCACATCCATGGGGAGTGACCAGAATTTTAATCCTGGAAGGAAGTACCAATAACTTTATGAAGACAACCACTGACTTCCCTGTTGCTTTCATTTTTATTTTTTTTAACTCTTCTCAGATAACATAGTGATCAGTAGAAATATAAACCCCTAAGACAGACAGATATTAGAATCAGAGGAAATGTATTTGACTCAAAGCATATGATGGCATTTTTAAAAATGCAATACTAACCAAAGTGCCCCTTTAACAGAACATTAACTAGGCCTAATTGTGGTTTGTCCGTATTGCAAATTATAAATCATTATGGGCCTCTTTGATGCAAAGAGTAAGGCAAGACAAGAGGTTTTTTAAGTTGGTTTCCCACCCCAGCTCCCCAAAGCCAGTCTCATAAACTGAACAATCTGCCTACAGATCATCAAAAAACTTCAGGTCTTTTTTTTAACTTGCACCTTACTGCATGCATGTAAAGAAAACCAGAGACTCTTTCATCTTGGGAAAGAAGCATACATGACAGACGTTTGTCATATCCCTTAATGTTCAGATGAAGACTTGTCAGATACCATAACAATGGGCCCAAAAAGTATAGAGTGGAACCAAATGGTATAACAAGTTCTTATATATGTTAGTATGACAAATTCTTATCTTATCTTATCTTATAGAAACAGGGTTGGTACAAAAATGGATTCCTGAAAAACAACTACCTACTTTCCTGCCAAAAGTAGCACAGGTTCTGTACCTCTGTCCCACCAATCTGCAGGAGCAAGAAAAATATGACCTCAATATTGCTGTTTCACCATTGACTCATCCCAGAATTGATACCCTTGTGCTGCTGTTGCCCTAAAGTGTAATAGTATACCATTAAATTCCAGCTGCAATACTATTATATTGTTATTAGGAAAGGTTGCAGAGCAACACAATTTTTCAAATAAATATAAATTGTGTATGGCTGAAATGTGAAATGCCCTCAAGTGCCCAGGCGCATGATATTCAAGTGTCCGTTTGGAATGGGCTGTTTTACTGTCCCGTTTAAGAAAGGTCTGGGTTCGCTGATTTTTTTTTTCTGGGAGGCTCTTGAAGTATGTTGATAAGGGCTCAGCTGAATGCTGGACCAGAATCTCAGTGTAGCTATACAGGTGAAAATGAAGCTACGTATATTTGTACTACATCGGATCTAGGCAGATTTGTACTTTGGCCTAGAAAAAAAGATATATAAAACATCTGGTAGTTTTTTATCCTGCTTGGTTCTTTTAAGTTTTTGCCATTTATCATCAAATCATAGAATAGTAAGAATGGGAGCGACCTCCAGAGCTCATCTAGTCCGACACCCTACTTGAGGGACAACTGTCCCTATCTAAACCATCATACACAAACCACAACCTAAACTCTACATAAGACTACCATCAACCTTGACACAATGGACTGAACACCCTAACCAGCCACAAATAAAGCAGGGGAACCACAACAACTATTGTCCTGCATCTATAAAGAAGTTGCCAGTATATGCTCAAGAGACACCAGGGAAGAGGGCCGCACCCCCATTACAAGGGAAGGCAGAAACCCCCACAGTCTGTACCAGCCTGACCAGGGGTAAAATTCTTTCCTGACCTCAAATACAGTGACCACTCAGACCCTGAGTGGAAGGGATGGATACTTTAGCCAAAAACCTCCAGTGAGAACATTGGCCTACCCCAGTCAAAGTCCACAGCCTTATTTTGCCCCAACCTTGCCCCAAACCAGGGCACCTCCTGGGGTAACAAGGAACTATGGTCACAAACTGACAGGAACAGATTTAGGCTGGACATCAGGAAGAACTTTTTCATGGTAAGGGTGGCCAGAAGCTGGAATGGGCTTCCAAGGGAGGTGGTGCTCTCCCCTACCTTGGGGGTCTTAAAGGGAAGACTGGATAGGCATCTGGCTGGGGTCATCTGACCCCAGCACTCTTTCCTGCCCAGGGCAGTGGGTTGGACTCTGTTGAGGTGCCTTCTGACCCTAGTATCTATGTATCTGTAGCCAATAGCCAATCCCTCTGAGGAAGGCCTACGAACACCCCACTACATGTAGCATTTGGTTGAAGATGAAAAGTGAAAGAAGCAGCACCCATATAATCTGCTGCATTTTTATGAAACGAGGAAAATGTACCTTTGGTGTAACTCCATTGCCGCTAAAGAAATAGTACCAGGAATCAATGTGACCCTTTAAAAACAAAAATGAAATCTAATTTGGCTGAGTCTTGCCTTCCTGAAATTCACACCTCTCTGTCAAGAGGATGTTTTTACACCTACACAGCTGGAATACAGTATATACTGCATGTTGATAGACTTCATTTTCACACCCACTTATTCATGCATATGCTAATGGTTTTCTCATTAGCAACTGCAGTGCTTTGTACAGGACTCCTTACAGCTGTTCAAAGCTTGCACAGCCAATCAGACAGCTTCTGGGTAATTTGCACCTTCTTCCCACCCCATGATATTTCAAGAGCTGAACATACAATATATGTATGACCATCAGCAATGACCACCAAGAGACTTCATGTTCTTTCATATCAACATATAGGTGTAAAACAGATGGGATACCCAACAGAAATAGCGTGAGTGATGTTAGCTGTAATTGGAACTCTATGGTGGTGTTACATATAGCCTCTAAATGGAGCTTTCTTTAGCATTTCCAACTGTGTTTATACTAATATTCACAAATATGCATGCATACAAATGTTTTAATCCTTGAGAAATATAGGTTTAATAATTAATTTGTACTTAAGTAACTATTAAAGAAAAGCTTAGTTTAAATCATATTTAGGTTACGATTCTTTATTTAAAATATTATCCCAATTGTTCAACTATTATGCCAGGCTGAGAATTACAGCTTCAGCAACTGCCACTGTCTTTTATTGCCAATTTTGCTGCTTCCTTTCCACTCATTTAATGGTTAGAAAATAGTGATGGGCAATTTGCCAAAAAAAAATCAGTGGTTCATATTAGGCAAACCTGCCCATGGCAAGGAAGATGATGTGGTTGAGAATGGGCTGGGACTCAGGAGAGATGGCTTCATTTTATCATGGTACCACAATTTCTGGGTCACTGTAGGTGAACCCTGTCCCCTCTCTATACCCCAGGTTCCCATTTCTAGTATGGAGAGGCTTTCTTTCTTTTACCTTTTTGTCTATTTAATGTGTAAGTATTTTCAAGAAGGGATTTGCTTAAAGAGAGCCTAGTCTACCAGGGCTCCAGTCCATGTAGGACCTTTTACAGCTCTCTGAGCAGTCTGAACTCTTCTCCTGATTCATGTTGCTTTGTCGCCAAGTAAGCCTGGGGTTTTATCCAGAACTAAATGTCATCCCGTTGTGCTTTGTTTAATGCTACTGCTTATAGTAGTTCTGTCCCAGTGACTTTTCTACACTCTTCTAAGCCCTGTCAGTAATAGGCGAACATCTGCTTGTTTCCCATATAATCAATTCCCTGACATTGCAAGTAAATTTAGTCCAGATTTCATAGTTTCTAATAGCTGTTCAAACCAGGTGAGACTTTTAGAGCAGCTAATCCAGTCTTTTCTATGGGCCTTGTAACACCTTATGCTGTGAGCCTCACAAATGTTGATCAGTGTTAGTGCTAGCTTGGAGCAGTCATGCACCCTTAATCTAGAAACTTTCCCTGACTGCCGCCTACCTGCACAACTGTGACTTGCCATGAGAGGCCTGGTGAGCAGGGCCAGGTCTAGGAGCTGCAGCTGTGAGTTGCCACTACAGGGCTAGGGAGCTAGGACAGGCTTCTATCCCTGTTCAATGGGCAGGGGTGTGAGACACCCTGGGATACTGGAGGACTTTGGCTTGGGCAGCACATCTGTGGAGAGTGGCCAGATTTTAATGGAACAGAAGCTGGGCAGTGAGGATCAGAGATAATCCTGCCCTGGACTGGCATAACTTTAAACGGCATGTGTTCTTAAAACCACTTTAAGGTGTTAAAGTGCGGAGAGTCCAGAAGTTAAGATCTCCAGAAGGCGTGCAAAAGTACTGGGCGACAAGACCCTATATCAGAAACCCTTACATTTCACTGAGCTACCCCTGCATTGAGGTCAGTTTGTTTAAATTAAAGCCTTCCAGTCCTCAGGCAAGGACTTAAAACCTCAAAGGAAAATAGGAGACATGAAAGGGGGAAGGGACAGGGAGTGTTGTGGACTGGGAGGGAAAGCCTCTTGACCCCTGCACACAACCAGCTGAGGCTGGGGTTTTATCATAGCCATTGCCTTAATGCAGACATGTGAGTCTTATGCCCCTGTTGAGGGCTGTTCTCCACGTGACCCATGAGGAAACATGTTGAATGGTGACATTAAAAGCAGGAATGGACCTACATAATCATCCATCTCTGAATCCTCCCATCCATTAGTACATATCTTTTAAAAAGATATCCAATCTTACTTTCAGATCTTCATCTCCTCTGTGAAATAGTTTGGGTGTTTCTGGTAGGAAACTGTTTTGTTTCAAGGAAACTTCATCTTCCAGCCCCTGGATCTTGTTATGCTTTGGTAAGCAAAAACAACAGATTTCCCTGTGCCTCCACCTCAACCTCCCTCAGGTATTTTGTCCATGAGTCCAAGTACTAAGACATGTTGACTAATATTCAATACCCTGGTTGATAAGATGAACACATTAACCCTTGCACTGTATGGTTCATTGTTCCTCTCTTATAGACCTCCTTTGAACGCACTTGCTATTTCCAATCCTTATTATTAATGGATGGCAGGGTACATAAAATAGTTGGCCTCACAAAAACAGAGAACAAACTCAATACCGCTTCCCTAGTTCCATTTGCTGTCCCTAGTTTTGTATTTTGGAGGATTGCATTCATCATGTTTGCTACAATATGATGCAAGAAGGATATGCTGAATTAATGGTGAAAGACTCAGATATCATTTTAGACAAAGTTGTTCTTGCAAAGGCAGAGTCCTCAGCCTGATGACATAACTTGTATATTGTGTTACATTATACTTGACTGTGTTCAAAAAGCAGTTTAATAGATCTTGGCCATTTAATTAGGTAATTTACATCAGTCAGTAACATTAATCAGTCCTCCTTGTTATTTACTACCCTACCAATCTTGGTGCCATCTGCAAAACTGACCAGCCAATATTTTCTATCAACATGTACCTCCCTAATTAAATAGCAGCAAGTGAAGATAATTTAATGGAGTGATTATACCTGGGGACTTCTGACAGGAACAGCACTAAGGGCTGTACAGGATGAGTACATAAAGCGGGGGAGGGCAGGGAGGGCAAGTGGATTGGGTTAATATCCAGATGCCTGTTCACATTGACTGTATATTTTACCAGTGTTTGGTTTTAGTGACAGCTTGACTACATATTTATTAGTGTTTGTGGCATTCTTGATTCCATGTGGGCCTTGTGTGGTTGATTAGTGTGAAGCAAGACCAGGTGTGAACCAGGCAGGTTTTATTCCAGGTGATGGCTCAGGCCCAAGTCCTTATAAAAGAAGACAACTTGGAAACATGGTGAGCACTTATCATAGTGAGTTTTCTAGAGGAGAAAGAAAGGAGAAAGTGAGAGGTTTTTGTTTTGCTTTATTTCTTTTTCCCTAAGAGGTTTCAAGGAGGTAAGGAATCAAAGGTGAAAGGTGGTGTACCAGCCATTGTATTCTGTACGTGACATCCATGTCTGTGTTCCTCCCTGAGTATTGGGATGACTTGGTCTCCACTAAGTGCAAATTAATTGTCTCCGCTAAGTGCAAATTAACTGTCATATTGGAGTAAAAGTTCAAGGTCTGGAAGCACAACCTTGTGCAATATCTGAGGGAATAATGATAAAATAAAATGGTTTGAGGTATATCTGATGTTTTTATGTCTTTTCTCAGCTGACGGTGAAGTCCCAGGATGGGACTGTTGTATCAAAGAAGTATATGTGTGGCACAGCAGGTCTTGTCAATAAGAAACCTTTGGGTTCTTTGATAATGAATTGATGTTCTAGGAAAGAGGATTTCTGCCTATAGATGGGGTGCATCTGACAACATTTGGTAAGAACATCTTTGGTTATCATCAAGTTAGCTGGAAGAGAAAGGCTTTAACTAGGTGCTATCAGATATGCTGAAGAAAACCCATTAGTCATAGTGAATTTAATATCAAGGGACAAGGTTTGAGAAAAGATTCCTAATTCTGAAGAAGGGCTAGGGAAACACAGTATGGCTAAAAGGGGGATAAGAGGATAACCAGAAGAGCAAGGAGCAAAATAGTTTCAATGTACAAACACTTAAGTAGTTCAATGATCAGAGCATCGTGGAATTCATGACAGGGTGCTGAATGGAGTGGGTGAAAAATATTAAAAAGTCACTGGCAATAATATTTGCAAAGTCAGAGATGCTAGGCCAGGTCCCAGCAAGTTGGAAAAGACTTAACATAGAATCATGCCACCTGCCTTGGAAGTTACTGTAGCAGATTTTAAAGCAATACATTTTTAAACATGGGTGGGGGGGGGATGGCCCCAATTGTTATATTAAGAACAAATCATGCCAAACCAATTGATTTCCTTCTTTGTCATATCAACTCGTCTGCAGGAGGGAGATACAATGGACATCACATACCTGGAGTCTGGTTGGCTGTCAACACAACCTAACATGACATGCTCATGAGTGAACTGAAAAAAAAGTACACTAGATAGAATTACCGTTAGATGGGAACATCATTGGTTGAATATGTGCAAAGAATGTGTATAAATAGATCAGAATCAAAATCGTGGGAGGTTTCAAATGGGGCTGAATGGGGGGTTTGCTGCGGGCCTAGTACTCTTGAATATGTTCTATTAATGATTTGGAAGTAGGAATAGAGAGCTTACTGATCAGGCAGGGTGGGGATACAAAACTGGGAAGGGTCACAAACACTTTTATAGGTTTGCAGAAATAGTTTGAAATGTTCTGGTAAATAAGAAAACTGAGCTATAGAGAAAAATGCCATTAAAAGGAAAAAACTAAGATAAAGGTAAGGTGTCAGCCTTCTAGACCTCTGGGCCAGATGAGTGGCACTGGGTTGGATTTGGAATGGGAGGTTGGCACATGGGTGTAATTTTATGCACCAACCTGATCAAGAGAAGTGAATATTCCCCTCTATTCAGACTGGTGAGACCACACCTGGAGTCCTGTGTTCAGTTTTGAGCCCCCCACTACAGAAAGGATGTGGACAAATTGGAGAGAGTCCAGCGGAGGGCAACAAAAATGGTTCAGGGGCTGGGGCACATGACTTATGAGGAAAGTCTGAAGGAACTGGGCTTAATTAGACTGGAGAAGAGAAGACTGAGAGGGGATTTAATAGCGGTCTTCAACTACCTGAAGTGAGGTTTAAAAGAGCATGGAGCCGGACTGTTCTCAGTGTTGGCAGATGACAGGACAAGGAGCAATGGGCTCAAGTTGCAGCAAGGGAAGTTTAGGTTGGATATTAGGGAAAAAATTCTCAGTAGGAGGGTAGTAAAACACTGGAATGGATTACCTGGAGATGTTATCCTTGGAGATTTGTAAGGCCTGGCTCAACAAAGCCTTGGCTGGGATGACCTAGGTGGGGCTGGCTTTGCTTTGAGCAGGGGGTTGGACTAGATATGATCTCCTGAGGTCCTTTCCAATCGTAATTTTGTATGATTCCATGATTATGCATGCCAGATTCTGGCTATATGATGTATCTGTTTGCTGATCATGTGCACCAGCCCCATGCCAGACTAGTGATTAAAGCATACAAAGCCATGTCATCTGCACCAGGGCCTCATCATAGGGCTGGATATTTGACAGTAGGGGAGCAGCAATGAATGGTACCACCTCTGCTCTGCTACCAAATTTTCTTGGTGCCACATGACATGGCTCTCAGGCCAGAGGTTGAGCACCACTGTGAATGGGAAGGGAAAAATAATCAAATGCAGAAATACATAAGGGGAAATGACTGCCTAGATAGTACTGCCAAGAAGGATTTGAGGCGATGGTGGGTGACAAACTCAACATGAGTCATCAATGTGATTTTAGGAAGAAAGTAAAGAAACTAGCAAACAGCTAGAAGCAAGACACTAAGGCTTTGGAATAAAAGCCATAGCAGAGAAGGTGAGAAGCAGGCATGTTTAGTTCAGAGGAAATGAAATTAAGGAAGGATATGATGGCAGTCTTCAAATATTTCAAAGGCTGCCAGAAAGGAGGAGGATACCAACTGTTCTCCTTTATTGCAGAGGGCAGGATATGAGGCAATAGGTTTAAATTGCAACTAAATGGATTTAGATTAAATTTTGGGAAAGCACAAATAATTAAAAAATAAGAAAAAAATCCCAAGACAAAAACAAACTGCTCCTTGTAATAAGAACCGTATGACTATGAAACATTCTGTTTTGGGAAGCTGTGGCATCTTTTTCACTGGAGGTTTTCAAGAAGAAGCCTGGTAGGCATCTTTCTGAGATGGTTAAGGCATTTTCTCTGTACAGAGGGTTGGACTAGATGACCCTCTTCCAATGCTATAATCCTATAGTTTTGAACTAGGAGGCCCTGGCCCTGGCCCTGGCCCTGCTAGAAACAAACCTATTCACCAATATCCTCCAGTTAATAAGATACCACACTCTTCAATGACCCAGGGTTTAAAATATCTGTGTCCTCTTAATCCTAGTTCTTTGGGATTTTTTTTTTCTTTTTGTTTTGAATCAAACTATCATATAGTGTGGAGCTAAATGCTTTGGATAAATCCAAGTATGCTGCTTTGACACCTTAACCAGTAAGAAGAGACGAGACGAGAAGAGAAAGTAGGCTCATTTGAGAAGTTCAACTTTAAAAAAACCCCATGCTGATTGACATTTAATTATATTTTTAAGCCTCTAATTCCTTGTTGAAGAGTCCTGATTTAACCATTCCATTGCCTTGCTCTGGACCGGGCAGCCTGGATTGCTGCCTTTCACCTGCTTAACATATTGGAACCACGTTGCAATCGGATAAAAGCTACGTAAGACCATCTACCCAGGTTCCCATCCACGTGCATGCCGTACCTGAAGCCACTAGAAAAGTTAGTGCTCTGATTCCAGTAACTATAAGGAGTAGTACATCTGCAAGAGATTAAAAGACAGGGTTCATGACACAGGTTAACACACTCGAGCCCTGGCTCTGCTAGCCGATAGTTTCTGGAACACAGGTACTATATTTTCCTTTAGACGCCCTATTTCAGTAGCCAGTGATATACTCCCTAGAGGAACAGATAAATCCCGTCCCTGACAATTCCCAGGTGCATTTAATTATTTAATAGTACAGCTGTTTGAACCTAGCAACACAATAGAAGTATTTGCCACTCTTCTCAGGAATGTAACCCTCCAGCCTTGCTAGCTTTCCCCACAGCTTCAATCTGTACACAGGAGAACAACTGAGGTGAGTAACTTCTTGTTTGTAACAGAGGGGTAT
>NW_017728909.1:16257290-16285951 GCF_001723895.1 Crocodylus porosus | reverse complement strand
TAGCACAGTGCCTTAGCAATACCCCCACAATCATAGAATCAATGAGTCGGAAAGGACCTAGACAGATCATCTAGTCGGACCCCCTGCCATGAGCAGGAAGAAGTACTGGGGATAGGAGCGGTCATAAGATCTCAGCAAAACTCATCTTCAAGGTACCACTGGGATTTGAACCCAGAATCTCCTGTTTACTAGACAGGTGCTTTGACCAATTAAGCCATGGTACCTTTTAATCCTATGCTCCAGGTGAGGCTTGAACTCACAACCTTGGCATCACTTCCCCAATACTAGGCTATAAGTACCACATGCTAACCCATTGCACCACTGGAGCTGGTGAGTAGCCCAGGCTTCCACCCACAGCTGATGTCTTGAGCTGGGAAGGGAGCTAACAGGTATAAAGGAGCAAAACCATGACTACCCACACTTCTGCACCTCTACAATGTCCCCAGCAGCTGTGTACAAGTGATGGCTCAAATGGCAGCTTGTATAGATAGCTTTTACCCAGCTTGTTCAAGTGTATGGTAGAAAACCAGCCAAATCGGTAAACAAGGGCTGCAAAACCCACCTGAGAAATACTTGCATGGTTAACTTGTGTGGAGCTCCGTGCTGGAGTAACTACACTGCTAGCTGTGCCTAACATAGCTAACCTAAAAATGAACCTGGGTATATCTAGACTAGCTGTGGTTGCCGCAGCAATTTCAGTTTGTGTGTGTACAGCCCGAGATTCAAGCAGCCGCTTGAGATGTGTGTGTGGGTGCATGTGCATGTGCATTTAATAAAGAACCTTTATTTACTCCATTCTGCTATATTAGGGCTATTCCTAGTCTTGTCTCATAGATTTCAATGGATAAGATTAAGGTTATGTTCTCTGTGTATCTCGGTGAATCTAGCTCATCATGTATAATAGAAATGTTGGCAGGGCCTTTGCTAAAAGCTGAAGGATGTTCCTGTCTTTATAGAGCTTGGAGAAAAGAAATATGGCCAGGTGACTTAAGGAACCCATCACAGGCCTGAGTAGGAGCAGAAAACCAATAGCACACAGAAGTTACCCGGAGTCTTTGGAAACCCCTACAACTATGTACACCTTTCTCTGTTCATCCTCATGGTGATTACATTCATTTACACTGAGAGCCACATGCAGCCCATGAGCCACCAGTTCAAAAGCCCTGCATTAGTCAGTCATTGGTTTAAAACAAAACAAGGGAAAGGCACAGAAATAAACCTAGCACTAGGGCCAGGAGGACGCTCCAGTGAGTCCCTTGCCCGCCTGTCTATAGGACCCTGTTGGGCTCCCTCCTGCCTCTTAATACCTTTTACATAAATCATTAATTAATAAACAGAAACCACCACACTAATCAGCCTGATTAAACTACAGACTGCCCCCAGGTTTTGCATTTTTTTTGCCAACAAATGGTCCAACTTCAAGGGATAGAGGAAGGTTGAGGAAAGCTCTCACCTTAACCTAGTCTATGACTTGGTAGCTAGGGCACGGCTTGAGGAAATGGGAGATGTGGCTTAAATCTTCTCAACATAATGGGCAGATGCCTTAATGACAAAGCTTTGGGGAAAAAGGCAGTGCTGCCATCATCACCAGTCTTTCCCACCTTTACTTATGCTGAAGTCAAGCTTGGTATTTGTGGGATATGCTGGTAGAGCTCTCCACTGAATGAGCTGACTCCCAACAGGGCACCGTGTCTCTTAGGGAATTAAATCAAACTGGATCCTAACAGGGTTGAAATCATTAGGGCCATAACTCTTCCCACTGAGTTCAAGGGAGACCTGGGTACATTAGAAGAGAAATAGGATTGGCTCTTCTGAGGAAGGCATGCCATTTTGAGGTAAGTAGCAGCTTAGTCACTTTAAAGGAGAAATAGAAACCACACATTCATCAATGAAACTATCTTCTCATTTCTTCTGATGATAATTGCAGCAGAAGGGCAGAAACCATCTCCAAAATCCAGCAGTTTGGGTATTAAAATCTGCAGCGCCAATAGGAAGAAATCAGGAAGCACCTGAAAACCGCCCTTTGCTGCTCCTGCTCCTCTTCCTTTCTTCTTTTTTTAATTTAAAAACAAACAACATGTAATTAGTTTTAATTCTGCTTGAAATTAGTGAAGATTTATGAAAACAGGACTTGAAGGGCTCATTTTCAGTGGATTTGATGTTATTGATTAACTGATATTTAGACTCCTGAGGCATCGCTTCTCATTGTGCAAAATAAGCATAAAAAAACACTACAAGCAATTAATTGCATGGTTTTTGTAGTATGCTTTGAGATGGCCTATCAGCCCTTTATTAATATTAATGAGAAGAATTAGTACCAAAGATCAGGGATCCATGATAGCTAGAAGAACCTGCAAGGACCCTTCGGCTCTCATGGTTTATTATTTTTTAATCAAAGTGGCTGACTTGAAGGCACAAAATTAAAGAACTGAGTCCTTTATGATTCCACAACGATTCAAATTAAAATGATCTATACTTGCATAATTCCCACGAACCATTTTGTGCTAGTTTAAAACAGTTAAAAATTGCATAAATGTGTGATTTAAAGGCTGCAGCTTTCTATTCTTAATGAACAAGCCATTTTGGGGGATATTTCTCAACTCGCGCGTGTGGTTATAATAATTCCACCAAAGAGGGGAAAAAAGAAAAGCAACATATGCGACGCCAAGATTTCGGTTGTAAGTTACCCCGACAACAAGGAAGGAACCGGAGACTGGGATCCAGAACCACATTTGCTGCTCGTTGAAATAGATACAGCTCCATTGTGTCCATATACGGCTGTAAAGTCCCATGTACCCGTAGTGTTATTATTTATCTTCCTGCAGGGCCTAGTCGCCCCAAGTGAGATGGACCCCCCGGTGCTAGGCACTGTACAAGCAAACAGCAAGTGACAAACCTCACACTGAAGGATTCAATGTAAAAAGACAAGACAGATGTGGGAAGGGAAACAGCCAGTTGCCTAAGGTCAGTCTGCGGGTGAGTAGCAAAATCAAGCAGATGGCCCATGTCTCCTGGGTACATCCCCCGGTTCCCTGTATCATATTGCCTCCTACAGCTGTGTTTATAGAAATACGAGCCATCAGGCAAGACCATTACCTTCATTTTACACCTGGGAAACCTGACGCACAAGCAAAACTGCACCTCCGACTCCTTTCCTCCGAGCACCTGGTTTGTCCCCTGGCACAGGTCAGACCTGCACCACAGTCAGTGTGGACGTGCCTGCGCTAGCTGCAAACTGCCCACCTCGCATACGAGGAACAGTCTGGTCACAGTAGCAGTCTCTCGGCACCGAATGCAAAACTTGGCAGAGAAGTTGGGTACATACATAGGCAGCTAGCCCTTGGCCACATCATAATCGATACCTACACCAACTTGATTAGAGCAGCTCAGGCTTGTTTGGCTCCTCTGTTCAGTGTAGTGCACACGCCCAACTAGATGGAGTTTTCTGATATGTTAATCTGCAGTCCCTCTTTCTGAGGGATATTGAAGTGTATTGATCCCAGGCTCCTTTAACAAACTCTCAAAGAGCAACAATATGGATTGAAAAGCATGGTTCAAATAGCTACGACTGGCCCATAATCCGCATAGCATTGATACAGTACATTGAAACATTAGACTGCCCTGCCATTGTGTGCTTAGAAGTCCTAAATCTATGGATCATCAACACACTACGCTGTAACAGTTCCTTCAAAGGGTTTACAACCTCGTTTATCAATGTGGATTTAGGAAACACCACATCTCCACATGTACAGAAACTCTCAGTACTAAAAAAAAAAAACACCTCGTGAAATCGTAGCAGAAGGAAGCTACTGAGCATGCAAAGTATCAAGTATTGAAAATTGTCCTGTCAGGAGAGAAAAGAGAAACCATTTGCATTTATTTTGAGTTTCTATTCAAAGGTAACTTAGGTCTCTAAAAGCTATCAACTTTGCTCCATTTAGACATGATGACTGCATCAAGACAAGTGCAGCCGTGTGGTATATGGTGCCACAGACCTGTCTAGGGCATCACACATCACACATTCAGGCATTCCCCATGGTGCTACCTTGCTACCAAGCACAGAGATTCCTGGGTCAAAAAAGTCCACACAGAAAAAAAGCAGGGCAGCAAACGTAGTGGTAACACACACCACTATAGAGGGAAAAATCGCTCCTCTCGATCTGCTGGCAGTGCTCCTACCAGTGCAGCCCAGGATGCCATTAGCCTCCTTGACAACAAGGGCATGCTACTGGCTGATATCCAGCTTATTGTCCACTTTTTCTGCAGAGCCGCTGCCCAGCCAGTCAGCCCCCAGACTGCACCGGTGCATGGGACTGTCCTAAGAGCAGGACTTTGCAACTTGTCCTTGTTGAACTGCATCAGATTTCTTTTGGACCAATCCTCCAATTTGTCGATGTCTCTCTGAATCCTAGCCTTACCCTCCAGTGTATGTATTGCTCTCACCAGCTTGGTGTCATTTGCAGACTTGCTGAAGGGACGCTCTATGCCTTCTTCTAGGTTGCTGATGAAGATATTGAACAAGGCCAACCCCAAAACTGACCCCTGGGGCACTCCACTTGATACCAGCTATCAACTAAACAGAGCCATTGATTACTACCCTCTGAGCCCAATGGTTCAGCTAGTTTTCTATCCACCTTACAATCTGTTCATCCTACCTTTTCAAGAACCAGCAGCATACCTATAGGCTGGGGAACTCCCTTCTCGAGAGCATGGTGACAGAAAGAGATTTTGGAGTCATTATTGATTCAAAAATGAACATGGGCCGCCAATGTGAGGACGCAGTCAGGAAGGCTAAACATACTGTGTTGTGCATCCATGGTTGCATCACGAGCAGGTCCAAGGAGATGATCCTCTTCCTTTATGTGACACTGGTCAGGCCGCAGTTGGAGTCTCATGTCCAGTTTTTGGCACCACACTTCAGGAGAGATGTGGCCAGCATTGAGAGGGTCCAGAGGAGGCCACTCATATGGTCCGGGGACAGCAGGGCAGGTCCTGTGAGGAGAGGCGACGGGACCTGAACCTGTTCAGCCTTCACAGGAGAAGGTTGAGAGGGGACTTGGTGGCCATCTACAAACTTACCAGGGGGGACCAGCAAGGAATGGGAGAGACCCTATTCACCTGTGCACCCCCCCCGGAGTAACAAGGAATAACATCCATAAGTTGTTTGAGAGTAGGTTCCTGCTGGACATCAGGAGGCACTACTTCACAGGCAGGGCAGCTAGGATCTGGAACCAGCTTCCAAGGAAAGTGGTGCTGGCTCCGTCCTTGGGGGTCTTTAAGAGGAGGCTTGACGTCTACCTGGTTGGGGTCATATGAACCCAGAATTCTCTCCTGCCCAAGGCAGGGGGCCGGACTTGATGATCTACTTAGGTCACTTCCGACCCTACATCTATGAATCTATGAACCTGTACTTCCTTAGGTTGCCTGCGAGAATGTTGTGGCAGTTTGCATCAAAAGCCATTGCTACAACTGCATCTCCGGTTGTGGAAAAGCAGTGTATGCTCTTGCTCTTCTGCATCCACAGATCCAGTCATCTCTTCATACAGATCAATCAGGTTGATCAAGCATGACTTGCCCCTGGTGAATCCATGCTGACTCTTCCTAATCATCATCTTCTCCAAATGCTTAGAAATGGACTCCTTGAGGACCTGCTCCAGGATTTTTCCAGGGACTGAGGTGAGGCTGCCTGGTCTGTAGTTCCCTGGATCCTCCTCCTTCCCTTAAAGATGGGCATTATATTTGCCCTTGTCCATTCATTCAGTGCATCCTGTCTGGCCCCATGCACTTTTGCACATCCAGATTTTCTAAATAGCCCCTAACCTGTTCTTTCACCACTGTTGGCTCCTCATCTCCCTGCCAAACTGTGGTGCCAGGTTCAGGAATCTGGGAGCTGACCTTGCCTGCAAAGACTGCATTGAGTCTTTTCCATATCATCTGTCGGTAGGTTGCCTCGCCCATTCAGTAGGGCATAATTTTCCCTGATCTTTCTGTTGTTACTGACATACTTGTAGAAACCCTTCTTGTTACCCTTCATATCACTTGCTGGCTACAACTGCAATTGCATGTTGACCTTCCTGATTTCACTGCGGCATGCCCAGGCAACACTGTTATGTTTCCCCTAGTTGCTTGTCCAAGCTTCCACTTGTAAGCTTCTGTTATGTGTTTTATCTCACTGAAGAGTTCCCTGCTAAGCCTAGTCTTCCTGCATACCAGGTTGGTTTGTTCCCACATCCTCAGTAAGGTTGCTTTAAAATACAGCCAGCTCTCCTGGACTCCTTTCCCCCTCAGACTGGCTTCTCGGGGGATCTTGCCCATGAGTTCCCTGAGTGAAGCAAAGTCTGCTTTTCTGAAGTCCAGTGTCCATGCTCTGCTGCTCTCCTTCTTTCCTTTTATCAGGATCCTGAACTCAATCATCTCCTGGTAGCTGCTACCCAAAAGAATAGCATGGGCAATCATGGTATAGCCTGCTGGACACTATCTCAGCAATTTCCCTGAATATCAACCTGATACAGACCATCTCAAAGGCCAAAAGATTAATTCGGTTGCCATGATTCATTCCGTCTTTGGCTCCTTTGCTGAAATATGTGGAAGTGCCAGTCTGTGCAAACTGCAGTTGGCATTTTCCTGATATGGGCCTTGTCTGTACCTGGGATTCATCAGTTAGGATCCAGCTGAAAGCCAGTCGTGAACACAGACAAAAGAAGGCTCCAGTTTGTACTGGTTGAAATGACCCCTGCTTCAACTGGGGATAAACACAAGTGCTGTAAATTATGATGCTCTTGTCTGCAATTGAGGGCCTTCTCAATACAGTTAGACCAATTGCTAATTGCCAATTAGCTTGAGGCTAATCCCAAGTATAAACAAGGTTGCAGATATCTACCGCGTCAATTCACTTTTTCAGATGGGACAGTTTAGTAATATCCTGTCTTAATCTTTTACATTCTCCAAGGTAAAGCCTGCTTTATGGATTATAAGAGCCAGCAAATGCATGTGTGTCAGTGATGGCAAACCACAGCAATATTTTAGATGACAGAATCATAAAAAATAATTTGATTTTTTTTTTCTGCTGCTGCTATTGTATTTGCCCACGTAGAACTTTCAAACAACCTCTGTGATTTTGCCTTTCAAAATTTGCAAAAGAAATTTGCTCTGGGACTGAGACCATGTATGTCAAGCTGTAGCCTGGAGAGAGAATTTGTACAGCTGACATGCAGTGTACATGCCCCCGAACGAAGGGCTTGATAATGGAAATGCTGACATAACTATAAGTGGCCCTAGTGGGCAATACTATAATACAATGTTATTATGCCAGGTTTGCAAAAACACATATTACTCAAGAAGTGGAATTACTGTTTGGCAGCTCATGAGCTTGTAATGCATTGAATAAACTATAGTTTTTGAGTACTATTTGCATGCCTCTGTAACAATATGTAAATGTGACAGTTTTTCTCTTGGAAAAGCTGAAGCCCCTAATGAATTGAAGGGCCAAACATGCAAATAACGTCATGATTCACACTTGTGTCTCCCATTTAATTTTTCAAAGTGTATTTTGCATTTTGATTATACTGCAGAATACAGCGTGGAGGGCAGAGCAGTGAGAAAAATAGAGGTGTGTGTACAACATATTTTTCATATCAAACAACATGATTTACTTTAATCATTTCAGGAGTAACAAATAACTGCAAATGCATGTTTTGAATGCCTTCCAGGTATAGGCAGCCAGGTTCAAAAAATGTGAGGCTGTTTATACTTGCACTTTATGGGCTCCGGGCATAATTCTTCTCTTGGTCACTCTAACTTAACACAAGCGTCGTTCCATTGACTTGAGCTGTCACTGGTGTAAGTGGGATCAGGATCAAGCTACCTATAGCTTTGCTATAGAATGAAGCCAAAACATTGTTTTGTGTCGGGTGACCCTAAATTCAGCATTATTTAATCAAACAGACACAGCCCGACTGATTCTCCAGTACACTAAGCAATATCAAAGGCCTCAAGTGGGAAGAAATAACCTCTCTCTGGGCAAGCAACCTCCCAAGCCAAAGCCAAATTGGAATAAGGGCTCCACACAAGCTCTATTCTCTATCAAGGTTATCAATCAAATGTGCTACGTTGTGGTGACTCTCTTCTTTCCAGATCCCCTGGGGCTCTGAGGGGCAAAGCATTAAATACAGCAGCCTTAAGACTGCTGCAATACTCGGCAGATGAAGTATCCTCTTTGTGGTCCTAAAATATGTTGAAATCAAAATGGCTTATAGCAATGCTCATCTTTTACCCCAAGTAGCAGAATGGAGCAACTGGCCACGTCTACACGAGACACTAACTGCACAGTAGTTATTGCACAGTATTTTAGTACCGGCATAAAGAAGTACCAAACGATTAGGCAGTAACCAGCGTTACTGTACGGTAGTGTCCCCAAAAGGCTTTGGGTGACACTGACTGCACAGTAACTCATTACTACTGCGCAGTAGCATCGGGACATGCATCGTGCCACGCAACACTACTCCACGGTAGTAACGAGCAATTGAGCAGTCAGCTTCCCATGTACATGCAGAGGCTGAGTATCAAATTGTCATCTTCTCTATTTTTAATGGATCTTCTCTTCTCTTCACCCCAAGAAGCAACACACGCCCATACACACCTATGTATAAATTTCAGCTGCTTTCCTTACTTTTTGCCCTTTATCAACTTTATTTTGTTGATGGAAAAAAATATATATATATAAATATAAATATATATATAAATATATATATGTGTGTGTGTGTATATAAATATATATGTGTGTGTGTGTGTGTGTGTGTGTGTGTACAGGGTTTTTTTTTTCACATAGGACAGCAATCCATTTTCCAGTCAACTCTAAGGTAATACAAATTAACCACAAGTGTGGATAAAAGAAGGTGGCTCTCTCATAACTATCTAACAGTGGCAACAAGAAGTGGAGACAAAAAACCCCCCAAACAACTAACTAAGATTTATCCTTCAGAAGGAACCCCAGAGAACATCCTCCATTTCTGTCACAAAAGATATACCTTATTTTCATACTTTCACTCATGGACAGATTTGAGCAAAAGGAGCTACTCCGACAGCCATTTCTTAACAAGATACTGCAAAATAGAAAGGTTAACTCTGCTAAAAGTCCAGTTATTAAAACTGCTTTGCTATGAAATACCAGCACAGATGAAAAACAAAAATTAGCCAAGACATCTGTAACCTTCCAAAGGAGATTCAGAGTCTTAAGGGTTGTCACTGCAGCATCTTTAAGTGATAACCAAGCAGGTTGTATGTGCTTACAGTGGTTAAAGCTACCTCTCCCCAGTTTCATTTTGTAGCAAGCACAGAAAATATAACCCATAATATATGTGTGTGGGGATATTTTTGTTTGAGGGGAAGTAGGGGGGGAAAAGAATTTAATTGACAGATAAAAAGGATGTAGAAAGGGTAATTTCATTTTCCATCAGAAGAAGTAAGGTTTTATGTTGGGAATTAAATTAACAGCACATGAAATTGGCTTTCCTAAGTTC
Organism: Crocodylus porosus; assembly: GCF_001723895.1. Classification (NCBI taxonomy): domain Eukaryota; kingdom Metazoa; phylum Chordata; order Crocodylia; family Crocodylidae; genus Crocodylus; species Crocodylus porosus. The sequence continues at coordinate 16,276,433 of NW_017728909.1, read as the reverse complement.
ATATTTTTTTAACTTTTTTAAAAAAAATAAAAAAGAGGAAAGAAAAAGACCCCCAAACCAAGGTAGAGTTATAAAAAGACTGACAATGAGCATAGACAATTTCCAAAGACGATAAAACTTCCGCATAGCTCTGTGGTTGTAGGCCTGCTTGCTTTTTCAATTATCCTGCATCTTCTGCTTGTGCAGTACTAACAAGTCATGCTTATAAATGTTTCCTGATTTTTCTATGTGATGTCCCATCTTTTGACTCCAGCTGGTTCCAAGCTTCCCTCCCCACCCCACTTCCTTTCCTCTTTTTTTGGTGGCTTATTCATGTTGCCTGCAGGTTGTGATTTATCTTTGCAGTTAATACATTTGTATTCACATAATTTTTTTGCTTCTGTTTGGCTAGGCAAATCTCTATTGGAATACCAATATGTATGGATTTCCATATTGTCATCGCTGCCAAAATAGCGACGTCGAAGGGAAAAAAATAAGTAACAGATGAGGAAAGGGGAAAAAATATGCAGAAAAGGGAAAATCATTTTTGAAATCACCAAATATATTGTTGGTGTTGTCTTTTTTTCCTTTTAATGCATAAAAGTGAACTTAATGGAAAAAATGTACTAATGCTTAGAAGGAAAAAAAAACCAAACAAAGCAGATATATATGAAGAGATCTCTTGGAGCAAATGAGATGAAATGCTAATTTATCAAGGTGACTGTGAAAATCAACTACACTCGAAGAAAAAACAAAAGAAAAGAAAAAAGACTGGTTATCTACCTGAGCAGTAAACCGTATAAAAGGTAAATACTAAACAGAGCTTCAGGATGACACAAGTAACCTGCTAAAGGGAGTTGTGTGATTGGACATTTTTTATTCTGCAGATTTGTAGAAACTAAAAAATGCTGATGTGATCATTCACAATAATAGTAAGAATAATATTGTATCTTTTAGGGCACTCAACCAACCAAATAACTCTTTATGCAGGGTCTAATTTTTTTTAAAAACCTCTTTGCTTACAATTAGGTTCCTAAATCATATTCAAACAATTAAATAAAATGCTATTTTTTTTTTTAAGTGTTGTACAGCAATAACTATTATTGAAGTCAAGGGCAACCACAGGTTCTCAGCACCTTTGGAAATGAAATTACTTATTTTTATTCAGGTACAACCATGTGGATTAACTTCTGGTGTCTTCTTTCTTCTTTTTTTCTTGATATTAATATTAAGGTATTTAAGTATTGGAGCTAGATAGATAGATAGATGGTACATGGATGGATGGATGGATGGATGCATGGATGGATAAGCATGGAACTGGAAGGAACTGAAGAGGGAACCTGAATTTGTAGTGTAGTAGTGAATGGGTTCCCCTGTATGACCCTATTGCTAGGACACTCAGTGAATAAAAATAAATACACCAATAAATAGGAAAGCATTGGATACCTCCCTAGTGTTTTAAATGATAGTGGTTCCAGGGGCTGGGCTGTGTACTAAACTCAGCACTGTTGGTGTGAGGTCAGTGCAGTCTGAGAGGGCATAAAAGACCGGACTTCTGATCCAGACAAGAGATGGGGAAGCAGCTAGGTGGAAATAAGGCATTTGGCTGCTTAGACTGGGGTGTATTTCAACATGCTCTAGATACCTAGGCATGTTCTGGGCCAAAATTTAGGTTCTCAAACAGTTTTGATTCCCCTGGGGTGGGTTTAATCACTGTTTATAACCCAAGGCACCAAAAATCCACCCAAGTGGGAGACAAATGTATGTCGTATCCTGAGAGTGGAACACCTCCACGTGAAAGACAGATCTTCAGATATTTCTTAGCCACCAGTAGGATACTGTACGGCTACAACAGCAGCTTAACGATTGTAGAAAAAAATTACAGCAGGATCAAAGGATCATCACCAACCACCTCTCCTTCCGCTCTTGGTGTGTATAACCTGCTCTCCCTAGTAATATCGCAAAGGAGAATGGATTTGAAGGGGAAATAAAGCAATGCAATCCTACCAAAAATAAATAAATAAATAAATTACACTGCACACACAGAATCCTCCCCCTGGGAAGAGGATGTGAAAGACAGGCTGTAACATGGGATGATTGTTAATCACATTGTTTTATTCACTACTGTAGAGTGCTAAGATATTATAGAGGGTAGTCTATGAATCTTTGTATAATAGAGTGTAGCTGATGTCACGGCCCATAGTAAACCAAAGAGTTTTCCTGCTCTCTGTGTGTGTGTGTGTGTGTGTGTGTGTGTGTGTGTGTGGTATACACACGCATGCACACACTTCTTTCTTCAGCATCCAATTTTTTTCCCCCGTTCTGTCAGGTCCGTTGATAGGATCTGTCACCGAGCAAGGGGACAGTTCACCAAGATAAAATTTACATCAGAATTCTTTTATTGAAAAAGAAAGAGTCAGAGGCCTGTTAGGGTGATTGTGCTCTCCCAGCATAAGAGTTTTATCTTGATTTCAAGCTCTCCCCCTAACAATAAGGGATAGTATCTCAGACAATGGGACTCTTTTGCTGACCTACTGAAAAAAAAAATAAAATAAAAGCGTGACACAGAAAAAAAAAATCCCTCATTGGTAAGATACTTCCTTTCTCTTACCTTTTGCCTGATAAGAGCGCTCAGTGTTTCTGGATAAGAAGAGATACTTTATTGTCTCCTGCAAAGATATAAGGGGGGGGGGAAACAATGTCTTTTGTTAGAAAGAAAACTAGCTGCAATTTGAACAGTGATGGTAATACACAGTTTTGCTGAAGGCAAACAGAAGCTAAAAAGTAAGCTCTTTAGAATATTATCCTTCTTTAACATTTTGATAAAGTTCTTTAAAATGGGAACCACTTTTGTCTCTGCAGCAGTTTAATTTCCTATAATCATCTCTGATGGAACAGATGATACACACAGAGTTACCCCAGGTATTGTTTAAGTGGGGACTGAATTACTTTTATACTATCACTAAATGATAAAAAAGGAACATTTTCGACATTGCTTTCCCTCCACATCGCAAGCCTGGAATAGCTACGCTTCTTCTAATCCTGTTTAAACAGCATTCCAGAAGTATTCATGAGTTGAGCTCTTCCCCCACCTTTTTTTTAAGCTATTAGAAATAATGTGAAGGCAACATGGGGTGGAAAGCAGAGGCAATGTTCATTATCAGGCCCAGAAGAAAGGGACTTTTTGAAGAAAAAAAAAACCCCACAAACCACACGACTTTGAGGAATTTCCTAGTTATCTTTTCCACTCCGGTGACTTTAGGCTTTACCACCAAATTGAAACACCATTTTCTGAACAATAATATAATACATTTTTTGACATCACAAAAGAATGCTTTTAAGGCATAAAAAATATATTTCCCTTATGTAATCAAAAACAAAACTCTATAAATTATAATGCAATGTACAGTCCAATTCCTCCATTCAATGCATTTAAATGGTATGTGCTGATTAAGCTCTTAGTCATTTATGTTAAATGTCTAATGAAAAGCTCTTTGAATCTGGTTTAACCCATATTAAATGCCCTAGTGGTGCCCCTGGAATTAAAAGAGAGGAAGAAAATTAATCCTATTCTTTGTTCCCTTTATACATTTTAATAAATTATACTGCATCTTCCTAATACATTTATGTTTCAGACAAAATGCCAAATGGTTTGATCCTTTCAACAAAAAGCCAAGGAACAAATTTGCACATTAAAATGTAGAATGATTCAACAATTCAAGGCACAGTGTTTTCCAGAAGGAGACGATGTGTTTTCTGTGTTACTTAGTAACTCTGCACAATGATTTCTGCCTTCGACGGAAGTAGACGGAGTTGAAAGTTTGCAAAGTTTATCTTCCTCCCCCTTCTTCTCCCTGTACAGCTGAGCGGAATAAATGTGACTTTCAAACTGTAGTATCTCCCAAGACATGATGTGCCATGGGTAATTAAATGAAATACAAATTGATAATGGCCCCAGATGGCCATAGTAAAGTCTATGCAAGCCAGTGAATCCTTTTCGAATTTTACTTACACTCTGGGCACATCTACACATGCATTAAAGCAGTGCAGTTACTGCACATTAAGTTTAGTACCTGTAATAACAGGTACTAACTCAATAAACAGTAACTGGTGCTACTGTGCAGTAGCGCCGGTACATGCCTTTTTATTAATGCTAATGCACAGTAGGCTAAGTCTACTTCCCATTAGAGCATTAGTATAGCTTTTGCTTGCTGTGACACACTAATGAACAGTAGAATTAGCCTACTGCACATTTAGTGCCTCGTGTAGACACACCTGGTATCACAGACACATAGAGCCAGAAGGGACTTCAAGAGGAAACCTCCTGGCTCCCAGGCAAGATCAAGTATAGCTAGAACATCCCTGACAGAGATCTGTCTAACCTGTACATCTTTACATCTCATGTACAGTGAAAAAGGTTTTCCTACTGTCTAAAGTAAATCTCCCTTGATGTACATTAACCTGATAACTTATGTTCCTATTCTTGGTGGATATGGAAAACAACTAACCATCATCCTCTTTATAAAAAAAAAAAGTTCTTACTTGAAGATTGCTGTCATGTCCCCCCTTTGTGACATCAGTGATGTTAAATCCATAAAATAAATGCATCAAGTGCAAACATCTTATTGATGATAGACTTAGTGGGACAGATCTAATATATACTGAAATCAAATGAAGAGCTTTTGGACTGGTGGTATTTTAATAGGGTTTGCCTATATGAACAGGAAAGGGAAAAAGATGTAAGGTGATAGGATATGTAAATGGATGTGTCTACATGTACCATTCATGCACCCACATTTGCTGTGCAGAAAAGTTAGGCCCATTAATTTGCTCCTGGACACACATCTATACGTCCTCCCATGTCAGGAGCAAATTGCACCCAACAGGACCAGACCAATCCAGGGCTGCTCCTGACCTGCTCTGCCCTCCTGCAAGGGGCAGGGGGAGCTCCAGGCTCCCCCAAGTGCCAGGCACTAGGTGTCTTGGCTTTGGGGGCATCCCCAATTTGGAGGGAGAGGGGCTGGGACGGCTGTCTGAGCTCAGGCGGCAGCTGCCTGTTAGCCCTGCACAGAGTCCTGATCTCCACGGGGCAGGGAGAGCTGATGTGAGTGCTGGGCAACTACCTCTCTGCCTCATGGAGATTGGGATGGGTTCCAATCTCCCTGTGGCTGGGAGGTATCTGCTCTGGAGCTGCAACAGCTCTTCCAGCCATGTGGGGATCAAAACATGTCCCAAACTCCATGTAGCTGGGGAAAAGCATCCCATCAAACCAGGTTAGGTCTCCCTGCCCCCTGTAGCCCTTTCCTGCTTAGGCTGACCACAAGCACTCAGAAAGGAAAGGAAAGGAAAGATCTATGAATTTGCTCCCGATCAGTGTCTACACATGCAGATTGAGGCATTAATTGATTGTGCCATTTCCTAGTACCTGTATCTACAGGTTCTTGAAAATGGTGCCTTAGACTAATCTACTACACAGTAATTGTGGTGCACATGTAGACAGTGATGCTTTACTACACATTAGATTAGTCTAATGCACAGTTAAGTGTCTCATGTAGACACACTCACTGTTTATTTAAGTAGATTGGTCCCTTGTGGGAACTAAGGATCCATGAATAGGGTGAGCATGTGAATTTTCTACGAGGGATAGGAAAATGCAACTAATTGTAAATGGTAGTAGCTGTTAGGGTGATAATATTTGGATCTTGGAGAGCATTGGATTTGCAGCTGAATACAAGGCTTTAACCTGTGGCCTAGCAAAAGCTGCTAACCACAAGGCAGAATGATATCTAAGTCAGCCATTTGCTTATGCTAAGTAACCATCTTAATTATGTCAACCATTTTCTGAGAAAGCAGCAAGTGAGTTTGCGTGAGTCTGCATGCTGTGAATGAGGTGAAGTCTCAGGAATGTGGAAGATGGTACAACATGGGCCAGAAAAACAGACTGGAATTTGAAAAATAACACACAATTGGTAACAGAATCCAAGATGAACATATGCAAAAGTGGAAAACAGTGATTGGTGAAGAAGCCTTCCAGGTTTTAGTCAAAGTCCGCCCATTGACCAAAGAAGCACGTGCATGATCTTGGACATGCGCTCATAGCAGAAAGACATGTAAATGAATTAAATGCATAGGCAATTCCATGCTAACGAAGCAAACAGTAAACAGAGGCAGAGCTTGAGATGGGAGGAGAAATGGGTGGAACAGAAGGAGGGACAGAGGTGAAACAAACGTTAATAAACATGAACCAAAGTGTATAAATGTGGAAATAACTATTGTTTGTTGCAGCTCCCTGGTTTGTTGTTTTTTCGGGAGCTAGTCCGAAGCTGTCTCCATTCTGAATAAAGCTGTTGCAATCAATGTGTGCTGGTGTTTGCTCCCTGCTTGATCTGGCTAATGAGTAACAGGATCCACGAGCGATTGGATCATCATCTCCCTAGTCAATGGGCGCCTCATGGAGTTGGGGTTTAACAGTAGCTTTGCATTTATGTTTGTCAGGAACAGTTTCTAGATTCCAGGGTTCAATGTCTGGTCAAAAGAAGAGGAAGAAAATGATGCCTCAGACCATCTGTGAGGACAGAGAGCTGGAGGTATGGATGAAAATCCATTTTAGACACTACAAGGAGAGGGGAGAGCTGTGGATCAGGAGTATGCATTAACTGTTACACTTTAATCATCACATCTGCCTGATCCTGCAGACATACAAGTAAATCACTCTAAGTTTCACCCTGAATGGAACACGGTTAATGCTGGAGCAACTTCGCTGTACTTGTGTTATGCAGAATCATACAGACATTGCAGTTGCATGATATTAGTTTGTACTAGTATCCTTTGATAAGCAATATACTTGTTAATATGGCTAGACTTTGTTTGGGGATAATCAAGAAGAGCAAGGAGGTGCACATGAGTTAAGACCAGGGCCTTGAACCCAAGTCCTGCTTGACCATCAGGCTATTAGTTATTTTAGGACAGCAAAAAGAAAAAAAGGGGGGATAAAAAACATTTCAATATTGTCTTGGTGCAAAACAAGAAAATATTAAAATATTTCCTGGAACAGGAAAATCACTTCCTGCCCAAAACGAATAAACATCTTCAAGCAGACTGGGCAATTGATTCTTTTAGTCCAGAACTAAGGGCTACTTTATTCTTAACAGATCCTCTTTCTTGTCCTGGCAGCAACTTTTATTTGCCTCTGACCATGAGGTGTGGACTCATATTGGGAGTTATAACACAGTAGTAAGCATGACTTCAGGTCTCATTCCTTCTGGGAAATGAGGCATTGTAATGAGGGCTAATGGTTTTTACGCAGTTCCACAATAGGCAGGACGCGAACAAAATGAAGAACAAAAGAGGATGGCTAAAGGGAGCTAGAGTGCAATATAAGCAATGTGAATTCTGTGCTCTTTGGTACAAATGTAAAGACCTCCAAAGAGATAGTCTTTGTCTGCACTCTATCTTCTTTGACAAGTCAAAGGGTTGAGCCACGTAGCTTTGATTTAGGGTGAGAAAGAGCTTGTTTCACAGGTGTCCAAAGATCTCAGTCACCATTTTACTTCCTTTGTTGGCCCTTAACAGAGCTAGCTGGAAATTGGCTTGTGAAATTCTCAAGGCCTATCTCATAACCCCCCCACACACACACACACATCTTGAAAAACACCTTTGGGTTTTGACCTTGCGCTGGATCACAAGCAGGATTCCAAGCAGTTTGCATTTGGCCGAAGACCCTGGTCTCTCACCTTTATTCCCCCTCTTCCCTTTCATAACATCCTGTTGGCTAACCCCTGAGACTCAGTGCTTGCCAGTAGGGAAATAAGACTCATCATGAGTACCTAGATACTGTAATTATCTTTGTTCCCTATGAGGGGGCATTGAGCCAGAATAATTTTTTTTTCTCCTAGGAAGCCCTAGGAAGGGGACCCAGCACTCTTTATTGCCAAACCATGCCTGGCAAAAGAGTTAAATGCATTTTCTTGCAATCTGGTCCAAAGCATTTTGTGATCAGTGGGAATTATCTGTTGACTTCAGCTGGCTTTAAGACAGATGTCTAGAGCTTCCATTTGCTTTTAAAACCTTTCACCAAGAGGAGATGACATTTTTGAAAGGCACCCTCAGCACCTTCACCCTTTCCGCTCCTGAAGGACTCAGAGCAGCAATGAGCATTTACTGCTCTGCATGCAGGGTTATTGTGTATGGCCCCTGTACAGGTTTTAGTCATCTCTCTCGTTCAGTGGGTTTGGGAGGAATATCAACGAGATGAGCTCTGGTGAAAGCCATGTGAGTTTGTAAACGTAAACCATTTAAAAATGGTGCGGTTAACCATTCATTTGGAAATTAAAAAGCTTAAAAGGAGGTTCCTGGAAGTATGACACTTTTATCATTAACATGGAACTTCCTACAACATTAACTAATGACTGCAGAACAGTTGATCACTCCCAGTCCTGTTAAAAAGTCAGGGTTAATTTCAAAGCTTAAAATGCTCATTTTATCAAATCTGAAAAACGTCTAGTACTTCTATTTCCAAAAGGCCCATTTCTGTATACCAGATGCAATTTTTCCTGTACGAGAAAGGCAAGATTTGTTCCATTGGGCTTTCTATGTGATGCAACTATGGTAGGACACTTAGATGTTAAGCAAAGCAGGTAAAGCATTCATTGCTGTCAAAGAAGAGAATGTGATTCATAACCAGGGATCTTGGTTTTCTCTGATAAAAAAAAATCCCTAATTTTTGGATTTAAAAAACTAACCCAAAATCCACATTTTTCTATGATTAAAATGAAACTCCACTAATACATATATACACACAAAAACAACACCTTTTCTTCTTTATGCACTTCCATCACTTTTCTGGGGTTTCATTTGCAATATTCCTAACAAAATCTGAATTCATAGAATCATAGAAGTCAGGTCGGAGGGACCTTGTAGACCTTCAAGTCCGACCCCTCGCCTGGGAGAAAAAAAAAAATCCTTTGTAATTTCCAAGGTTCTTGATTCAGGAGAAAAACACGACTGAGCATTGGCAACCTTAAAACTGAAAAAAAGGGGAAGAAAGCGCACTCTTAGACTGTAGAAAAAAATGCCGCCAGATTTTACTGAGGCCAACAGTGGATAGGTTCCAGGGGGAAAAAAAGAGAGAAAAAAGGTTATGAATTATTCTTTAAAAAACAAACAAAAATGGATACAAAACCCCTTAAAATGATTGAAACCGATATAAATACACAGTCTTCAGGGTTTAAGGCAGCTGCTGACAACTGAATGTTATAAAAAGTATTCCTGAAGGCACGTTAAGCCATTACTGGCAGGGAAGAAGTGCCACTACCACCTTCTAAAGGTTTCAAAGTATGTCCATCGTCAAAGATGGGATAGTGAATCATATGGACCACCGGTCTGATCCTCTATAACGACTGACTGTATGGCTCTTCTATAATACCTTGTTGAACTATTGTTTTCCCTAAGGCATTACTTTGGAGTTCTCCTTTATCCAATATGAGACCGTATCTGCATAGATCTCATTGTGAGCTGGTCACTTTTTTCAACACAAAACAGGAAGCTCTGCTTAGAAATTGCAAGTGACAGCGGGGCACAATCTTGTTCCCTTATTTTCACATGTGGGTATACTAGTACACTGAGGCTTAGTGTTTTGTTAGACATTGCTCTTTAAAGGAGCTGCTCATAGGACCCAGGAGACTTCATTCCCAATCGAGGACTCTAACCACTAAATGACACTTCTTCCCTCAGCAATATTTCATGAAGCTAGTCTGATTCATCCACCACCTGCTGTATTACACAGTCAGGCATGACATCTCACAGCAAGATTTACTCCTCGGTGCTATGAGCCAACTGCATTCAGCAATTATGGGGGTCTTTTTTCCTCTCTTTTCTTCCCCTAAAATGAATTATTCTATTCCGAAGACCTTAATGATTTTCCTTTGCTCTTAATTAGATAATTAAACTCTGAGTTCAGATCATAACATGTTGTATTAATGATATCTATTTAATCAAACTGTCCATTTGTTTTCATTATAATAAGTTTAGTGAGGAATGTTTAAGTGTGCCTCATAATAACCAAGCTCTTTTTGTCCCCCTTCTTTCTATTTTTCTAGAATTTATCCATATTTGTAAATACACACACACACTCACACACACTCACACACACACACATACATATATACACATACACACACATATGTGTGTGAGTATTTACAAATGTGGATAAATTGTAGAAAAATAGAAAGAAGGGGGACAAAAAGAGCTTGGTATATGTAAAAAAAGAGAGGGAAAGATTCATAGATTTTAATAACAAAACCATAAAATATGCCTTTGTTATGACAGGTTGGATATCATGGAGGACCTGAGAGAGAATTATATATTCTTGCATAATTTGAAACAAATGAGAACTGTAACATTTTTATATTACACAGATGATGTTTCCAGATGTGGTGAGAGATTCTAGGTGAGCCAGTTCTAAATCCCCTACCTGTGCTACCTTTAAGAAGCCTGATGTTCAGACTGCTCCAAACACTCAACGTTTGAATATCAGACCTTGAAAAGCCTCTCAGGTTGGCCACCCAAGAACCGAGGCATTTAAAAGTATTTTCAAACATTGGTATATTATTTTGCTGAGTGCCATCCTTAAGATCCCCTGCTACTTTTGAAGAACTTTGCTCATTCTGTCCTCATTAACTTCCATACAACCTTCTCAGGAAAGTTTAATTCAGCATCAGATAATAAATTCAGGATGGACAGAGCTGAAGTCATGTTGCTCACAACCACCATGTCTTTTATTCCCTCTGTTTGGGACACTGAAATAACACTTAATTTTTTAACAGATAAAACTGAAAATGATGGACCCAAGCACTACGCCAAGAACACCGAGAAAATGAATGGCTACTCATCCCTTGTCTTCCCTTAAATAGACCTCCCTGCCCTTGCCAGAATGCTGGCACATAATCATCCTTTAACATGACAACTCCATTAATGAATGTCTTGGCTGTTTCATTTACAGAGTCATAGCAGGAGGCCTCTCCGACTGAATACCAAGCATTCAGATCCTGTAGCTCTACCATTGCAATATAGGGAATTTTCTTCACCTTCAGGCTAATGAAACTAGATTGGGAGTGACATCAAGACCTCATGGAAGGAAACAAAAAATTTGAATCCATCATGAGACACATAGTTGAGTGCCCATCAAGGTATTTCAGGGGTCCTTAAAGATAACAAGGCCTGCCAATTCTGGAGAAATATGTATGTTGATGCACTGACAGAGGTTTAGAACTAATGAAGACTTACTACACCTATGCAAAAAAATCAAGAGTTTTGTGCATGAGAGAAATCATAGTAATTTCCTCACTTGCACCAGTGCAGCACAGCTACTTGTAGGGATTACACTAGCTTTGCTAAACTACTATCGTTCAGCACCAACAACCCCCCCCCCTCCAATACTACAGAGTGCTTCAGTGGGAGAAAGGCTCTACTGGCAGGGGTCTTCTGAACTGTTAAGACTGAGGGAGGTAAGAAAAGGGATTTGAAGTTTGTATTTTTCCGTCCCAATAATATCATGGTAGGAATCAGATTGCCGTAGCAATCTAAGTATACAGGATTTGGTTCCCTACTACACACTCAGTGGGGAGATGTAGGTGCCTCCAAAGAATAATTCAAGGATCTGTGTGTATTCAGAAGTAGCCAGTCCAAAACACTTAAAGGCTTGTGTTGATCTGCTCAGTGGTGCAGTCACACCTAAAGGTGAAAAACCATCTCTGGCTATCCTTTGCCTGCACGGTCGTGCCTTGCCCTTAGAGCAGATGCAGGCAAAGTAAGGCCCGTGGGACAGATCCAGCTGGCATTTCGCAGGAGCCCCTGCCTGTGCTGTACGAGCGTGGGGACCAAGGTTTCCATGAACACTGGCCCCAGTGGTGCTAGCAGGTAGCAGTGGTGCCAGCCTCTTTCTGGTGGGGAGGCTGAAAGAAGGCTGGGGGGGAGTGGGACAAACTCAGCCGTTGCCGCCTGTGCAGAGCAGGCAGCAGTGGCAGCACTGCTGGGAGGGGTGGCTACGGGGCTGCTATGGGGAATTTAGGGCTGGCAATAACCCCGCTAGCCTCCCTCCTAGCACCACCCCTGCTGGAAGGGTCCACAGAAGGGCACAGAGCTTCTCCAGAGCCCAGCTGGGATCTTGTGGCAGTAACAGCATGGTCCAGAGCTGAGGTAGAGCTGCAGTCTGGACTATGCCATCACTGCGGCAAGATCCCAGCCAGGCTCTGGAGCAGCTCTGTACCCTGCTGCATGCCCTGCCAGTCCTGCTGGGGCCAGTCTCCATGGAAACCACATGGGCAGGGGCTGATGGGAAATGGAGTCTGGCCGCTGGCCAGATCCACCATTTTGCCCACCCCTGCCCTAGAGACTTGACAAGCAGGGGCAGGACTAGGAGCTAGGGCCAGAATCAGCTGGCTAGTTCCACCAGGCCAAATGAGCACCACCTCTCTGGAGTGCCAGGTGACTGCGGTGCCTCTCACCACTGCTCAGACTGGGTCGCTGCTTGAGCTTTGTGAGGCCCAATCCTTTTTTTTTCTGGACCTAACCCCTGCACACACCCCCTGCCTGGGGTGGTGGCCAACCAGTCACCACTTGAACTCTGAAAAGGACTGGACCTCTTGGAGCACAAGTGGCACCCAACTGGCCAGCAGCTCCCTCCCCCCTCCCTGTGACCCCTCATTGCACTGTCAGCCTGGCTGCAGGTGGCTGGGTACCACCTGAGCTCCAAGTGGCTCAACTCTTTTTTGGGCCTCAGAGCTCAGGCAGTGCCCAGTCAGCTGGCAGCCTGGATGTTAGTGGTGCAGGGGCCGGGCACCACTTGAGCTCCAAGGAACCTGAACATTTTTTTTCTCTTAAGCTTGCTTCCTGTGCCACAACCAGTAGGAGCAGGGAGCCAATCCAGGCAGCAGTGAGAGGTAATGCAGCCACCGGGCACTCCAGGGCTGCAGCACTCACTCTGCCCAACATCCCCAGTGGGTGAGGCACCATGCCTGGCTACACTGCTTCCTGTTCTTCCTGTTCACCCTGACTCAGTAGGGCCCACTGCACCCTGGGATACCTGGAGGACTTCAATGTATACAGAATAGATGTAGGGAGTTGCTACATTTTAGTGGAACAGGAGCAAAATTAAGCAGATTAGAGATAATCCTGCCTGGAGTGGTTTAACCCATTTAAAGGTATTAATGTGCATCCAATCCAGCCAATACAGGGTTTAAGAGCTCCACAAGCTGTCTACATTTACTGTATAACACAGCCCTGAGAGCAAGGTGTGAATTTCTGTCCCACTCCAGAATCTAGGCACTTGGTTCAGGCTCTGCATTCAACACTTTACTCATGATCCAGAAGTCCAGGCCTCTCTAATTTCCTCATTCATCCCACATCCCATATATATATGTATATATAAATGCATATATATATGTATATATATACACACACACACACACACAAAGATACATCCATCCACCCACCCAATCTAGTGGAATAGGGCTAGGAGCCAGGGTCCTATGTACTAAGTCACATTGCTTCACATGGAGTCTTTCATTCAGTTAAGAAATCATTTCTGACAATTTGACCCACTTGTGCTGGAATAAACCTTTAATTGTGATTTATTTTCATTATAGAGGTTCATCCAGACTACACCTGAACAACGTAGGAGCCTGGGTATATTAAGGTTGCCCTTTGACTTAGTTATAGCACAGTTTAAGATGTGTAGAGAGTTATTACAAGTCAATATGTGCACTTGCCTGTTTCCTTAATGACTTGCTGTATCTTAGGCATTTTTGAAAAAATTCTGTTTCTGAGACAGAGAGTGCAGGTACAGTTACCTGCTTCTATGGTGTTGTTTTGGGAAGGACAAAATCTCTCATTCACTCAGTCTTGACACAATGAATCCCATGAGCTAGGGAACAAAATGGAAAACAGTGTTAATGTTTGATTTTTCCATTAGCAGTCTCCAACCACACACTAGAGACTGGAGACCTAAGACTGCAATCGTGTATGTAAAAATACTCAAAGAATTAGTATCATTGATCGCAGAGGGCAATAAAGCTTTCAGTTCAGTATTTCAATGGGTTTCTAGCTTGCAGGCCAGCAATTTTCTCTGAAACATGGCAATTAATTTGTAAGCTGGTTGAAGGAATGGTAAAATTTGAATATCAACATGTTCCCTATGTTTTGGAATATGCTTAATTCTTGCAAGGAGAATTATGCCACTGTATGATATGTGCAGCTGCAGTTAAAATAAACGGTTGCCTTTTTATAGCACTTTTCATCCACAGACCTCCAAAAGCTTTATCCAAAAAAGCAATGTCATTAACACCATTTTATCGGGTGAGAATCTGAGAAATAGAAGGCTACTATGACTTGACTAGGATCACACAGCAAGCTATTTTTCTCATCATTTCTCTTCACAGCTGTAGGTCTTCCCTGATGTTTTGTTTCCCACCTTAACTCATGTCCTCACCAGTCCTGCTTCTTTTCCTTCTCCCTTGACTTACTGCCCATCTTTCTGTCTCTTTTCCATGTTCTTAGGCCCTCCTATAGTTCTTGCTTGTGTACTCTCCTCGTAACTGTCTCGCTCATGATTTTTCTTCCCTCAGTTTAATCTCCCATGTGTTTAATAGAAGTTGTGGGACACCCCCTACCTTTAAAAAAACAGGCCAGCCTTAGGGATGCAGGAATCTAAACTCCGTTCTTTAGATTCAAAGCCTCGTCTTATTTTTCCATAGATACCTCAATCAAAGATGGGGTGGCAATTTTTCAGAGACTCAGTATGTTTGTAGCACAGGCTCTAAGTCACTTTAGCTAATCTTTGGGCAGCAGAGATGGCATCTTGAGCGTAGGTATGACAGCAGCTCATTGTAAGACTGAAGGGAAAAAAAAAACAACCCCCCCCCTCAATCCCAGCATTAATTGTATACCGGCAGTCAATGGGATCGCCTGGACTAATTGAGATATAGAGTCCTTTGTTAACCAGGTCGGCCATGGGTCAAGAGAACAGGTGGTTGAGCACAATTTCATAACTGCCTGTTTAATATTTGGCTCTGAAATTTCCCTGAAGTTTTCAGGAGGAGGGATAGGATCATTATCAAAAGATTGTTTAGAGAGGCAGAATTGAGACTGATGGGGAAACAGCTAATTACAGTCTAATCTTTCCAATTTGGGAAGCAATAAAATTTAAATAAGATTGGCAAGTCACAGGATGGCTTGCATAGACTATCCCGTCCACCATTCTGGTCTTCATAGTTGGATGCTACTCATCCCTCTACAATTCCATAAATCATGGCAGTTTAATAATGCATAATTATAAGATATTTGTTTGAATAGAAATAGAACTGAAATCGCCAGTCTTGTAAGCACATTAGCATGTCTCAGTCATTGGATCCGGGGATACAATGATTCTTTAATTTTTGCATACATTTCAAAGTGCTGGAGTCTGTGCTTCACTAGGGATGCAAGACTTAGCGAGATCCATGCTGAGCCCCACTGTGATGGCTGTATACCCTTGTGACCTGCAACTCTGACAGTTTAAATGAAGCCCCTTGTGCCACGTGCAGCCATTCTCAATGTGCACAGATGAATGTTCAAGTAAAAACAAAACCAGCCATGGTCCATATATATAGCTGTGTCAGCAGCTGAATCAGCCTACTGGGGGCAGGGTTTCAATCTGGGTCACCTACTCTGCCCCTGAGAGCAGGGGAGCTGCAGAGGTACAGAACCAGTTTGGCTTCTAGCCATGCCCCTGCTCACCATCCTTCTAAGGGCATGTGAGAGAAGTGCAGGTTTCAGGGGGGTATTAACCCTTCATGTGTGACTGCTCCAAGCAGTGTTAATTTTAACACATGCTAAAATTAGGAGGTGCTAAGTGAAACACTTAACAAGGCCTTACCTGTAGCAGCACAAAGGGTTTAGACTAGGTGACCGTTCAGGTCCCTCGTGATCCTATGATTATAGGGAAACCCTTCCAGAAAGCTCTGTGGATGATCAAAGGGGTTAGTCCATACTGAGCTTCATGCTAGCAATACCTGAGCTAGCTAATTTAAAGTCAGCTATGGTATACAAGCTGTAGTCATAATCTTTGAAGAGGGTTGTTCTGTGACTTTGTCTCTGCTTTGGCTGATTTGAGGAATAAACAGCCATGCCAGTGGAGGCATCAAGAGTCTGAATCTGAACTTTTGACCAGTTATGAATATTAACCAATTTTGCCCTACCCTTTTACTGCCAATGTATATGCCTGCTGCATCACTTGTGGGTGGGGTCATGAATGTAATGTCTACCTATCCATTGATATATCTTCCTTAGCTATATTATATCATGGTCTGGGCTTCTCACTAACCTCTCATAGATGAATCCTCTCCATGGGCCCATCTATGCATCAGTGACATACCTTATTGCTACAGTGACATAGCGTCAGCAGGCATGAACTGTGATGCTGGCACTACTGTGCAGTAGCTACCAGAAAGTAGTGTCGGAAACAACCTGTGCCCCACTGGGACTGCTCAGTAACAATGAGCACATGTGTAGATGTGCCCAATGTGCACCAGTCTGTGGTGAAAATCAAAATCCTGTTTTCAGAAGTGACAAAGCCGAATTGTCAAAGGCATTCAGGTGCCTAAAATCTAAATGCAATGTACACACTGCATTGCCTGTTTACATTTTTACGTACCTTTAAAACATGAGTGAAGGTACGTAATTGCTTTAAGCACCTACTGGAAGTCACAAAAACACCCATCTGTGTCTTTGAAACACTTGGCCTTGTATGTCTTTGGAGCTCTAGCTGTATTTGCCCAAATCCTTGTTGAAAATAACTTGTAGGCACTTAAATTACTACAGTATATCTTTTTTTGAAAATTGTATCTTTTCCTGCATAAAATACTTAATCAATTAACCTGCAAATTCTTCACTGAAAGGTCCTGACTATCATTTATATTAAAGCCTGATTATACTCAGGCAGTGGGTGTATATATAATTTACACCTACTTTTGGATCCCTTTATACTGCCAGAGAAACATAAATTGGCCTTTGTGCAAATGAGTATCAGCCTCCCCACTTAAGTGTTGTAATTTTTGGAACAATACACTGTATTCTTCTGTGCAGCATAGAGGGCAAAATTGTACCTCAAGTATAACACTCAAATAAACCGTAACTCTGAAGCCAGAACAAACACTTCAGCAATGTGATTTTATTTCTCAAAAAAGAAGCCCATTGCAGCTTTGTTTACTCTCTCCCCAAAGCTAAAAGCAGCAGTCACTGAAAAATAGTTTTCAATCAAATGAGTGGAAAAAAATGTTTTCATCCTTCTTTCCTTTTCTTTTTCCCTTTGTCTAGAATCCATTCAACATTTGCTTCTGCCCTTCAGAGTCTCTCTGGGTTGCTTTCAATTAAAATGAAAAACCCACCATCATTTCTGATCTCTTTGCTGTACTTTCACTGATTTTTGAGGTCAGAACAACAACCAACCGAACAGGATAGGACAGAAATATCAATAAACAGCGGCTACTACAAAGCAAATTGATTGCTATTAAATATCAGTGCTGAAAAATGACCTTGGGCCTCAGGTTTAGAGATTAACATAGAAGAAAAACCCTCCCCCACCCATACTTTTCCCTTCGTAAACTAGATTGATGAGTCATATCCTTAGTTGGTCAAAACTGGCATAGTTCTAGCTATATGGTGGAAACTTAGAGTGAGATTTAGATGACCCACATAAATCCAAGGCACCATTTAAATATTCAAGAGTTACGGCAACAATTTATGTAATACTCCAGAGGTCAACGGTCTGAATGCAGACTGAAATGGCCAATTGACATTTAAAGCATTGCGGATCCTGGAGCAAGGGAAGGAAGTGATATAGTCACCTCTGGATGCCTTTGATTCAGCCCAACGGTGCAAACAAGCATTCATCACATCCAGTGTAGGTTTAGGCGGCTTACTTTAAGTGGCCTAAACTTAGAGTGGAAGAAGCTTATGATGCCATGCACAGGTAACCAGAGTTAAGTAACTCAGGGTCGGGGGAAAGGCTGGTACGGTTGTAGGGGGGAGCTGGTGGGTCTGTGGGATTGGAGGGTCCAGGGGCAGAGCTGACAGGTCTGGTGGGTGGGGGTAAAAATAGCCGTGGTTGGGAGGGTAGGAACAGCACAGCCTTGGCACTAGGGTGAGGGGCTGGACTTCAGGGTTGTGCTGTGCACATGTGTAAGTATTTGCTAGATCTGGTTAACCCATCCTAGATCTGGTTAACCTTTTCTCAATCTGAGTTAGTTCAACTCCTAACTTAGATGGGGTGCACCATTTTTTGGCTGATTTAAGCCCTCCGCGCTTGCACATATGGGGTTTTAGATTTATCTAGCCCTGGTTTGGTCCACCTAAATGTAACTCTTCTACATACTCCAAATGACCAGGTTCCCATTTACAGCTGGATCAACTGCAGGCAGCCTTCAGAGCTATAACAAGATCTCATAAGCCCTCTGCCACTGCTACAAGAATGCATTTCTGAGCTCATACAAACTTCCCTTCCTTCCAGTGCAAGGAAACTCAGCTATAATCAATAGAGAGGGAAAAAGAAAAGAACTATTTTCACATAAAAGGCAGTAAGAAGGGGCCAAAACTTTGGCTGGTGTAAATCAGCAAAGTTCCTTTGACGTCGAAAAAGCAAAGGCAACTTACACTAGTTGACGTTCTGCCCCAATCTCTGCTACAAAGATCTCCAGGAATTGAACCTTTCAGAGGGCATGTCACTAAAACATGAGGTCAGTCCAGAGCCAAATCACTATGTGGTCAAGCATCATAAAGGGCACGACTCATGAACCACGGTGAAGGAAGTGCCTGGTGTGCACAACTAAGAGTTGCTGGCTATCCCTGCAGCATACAAATGCCTGCCTTGAATGTCTCTAAGTTGTCTGAAAAGTTCTCTTCTGACCCTGATGAAGCACAGGAAACTCTTGACATTTTGGGGAATGAAAGATCAAAAATGACACAGTGACATCCTGAAACCTGGCTTTGTTTTTTTAATGCGAGTAGAACAAAAAATCTGTCTTTTCAGTTAAAGGCAACAAGGTTAGCGATACGTGAAGGAGTTAAACATCCTTCCCTCATAACTCTGCTAAAAAGGCTGCATTACAATCCCAAACAAAATCCAACCCCCTC
>NW_017728909.1:16246833-16257190 GCF_001723895.1 Crocodylus porosus | reverse complement strand
TTTGCAACTTAAATCTCCTTGCAAGTCAGGAGTGTGAACTGCTATTGCTCCAACTCAAGTGCTGTACATTAGTCTATCTCCATTGCTAGATACTTAATTTAAATTACCCTGGGATCTACTCCTAGACTTCTCGTTCTCTCTGACATATTTGTGTTTGTTTCTGTCCTGGTTCTTTCAGTGCGCTGAAGAACGAAGAACAGGGATGAAACCCAAGACGGGTAGCTATTAGGGACCACGCTCATCATTTAGCCCAGTTTCCCTCATAAAGCAAATTGCAGAATTTGAAATGAAGGAGAAGAGTCTGGCCATTGTTTGTAATTTGACTTGCTTAATATGGTGAAGAAACCAAATCTTATCCTATTTGTTCCCTCTAAACAGCTCCTAAAAGAGCTTTGAGATTTGCAGATGGAAGAACTGGATGAACTTACTATAGTCTAAAAATGGATAAGTATAGGACATCCATATGCAATGCTGAGAGAGCTACTGTTTGAATTTTAACCACAAACAGAGTCACTTTTAATATCAGAGAAGGCCAGAAGGTGTAAAAGCCAAGTTTACAAGGAAGTTATACGTTCCCTACTGAATCTTGAGTAGCTATCCGTGATGCAAAGAAAATATAGGTAGATATAGCTTTTTTCCCCATTTTAGTTTGTTACTCTTATCTTTACTCTCACCATTTTCTCGCTCTGTTTGAGTAATCTCAGCCTACCTAATCAGAAGTTAGAATCCCCAAATAATCCCGAAAGCCTTGGGGGATCATAAGGTTTGTGCCTGATAACTCAATATCTGTAATCTTTGCTTCACTAAACAATCACACACAGACAGTTTAGCTTCCTACTGCTTTTCAATCCTCAGCACCGTTACTCTATAGCAAACGGCCAGCATCTGGGCATGCGAGCAATGTCTGCCCCCCATGCTCTTTGTCCATTTTCAGTTTAACAAGGTGCTTAGGGAGACCTGCACATCCCAGAGGACTTGTAATGAGACAGGAGAGACTTCTCTTGTAAGTCTCCAGTTAAAAACTAGCTCAGATTTTGGACTATTCTAGTGAACCAACGTTGTTAGTGTCTCATCAGTGTCCAGTGTGAATTCATTTCATGACCTTAGTCCAGTTTTTGTTAGACAGGGAGTTGTATTATCTACCACCACCGGTATTAATTGGCACCCTTTTTGCCAATCTCACCTGTCAGGCAAAAGACTGAAGAATCAATTTTACAGTTGGAAAATAGGTACCGAGACAAAATATATTCTTACACATGGGACCAAGTTTCAAAATACCAATTAGGTTCAGGTTTGAAAGCTCCCTCCATCTGTATTTGGGGCTGTGTGTATTTGAAAATCTCTTTTAGTCCCTTTCAGAGGGGGTCTCCATCCTGAGAATAGGATCCAGGTTTAGTTCCAGAGTTTGAAACTACTTCAAGCTTAGATGTGGGTAGTACTAAGTTTAAAATCTTTGTCCTTCCCACTTACTGCCAGGTCCTGTCAGGTGAGCCAAGTGTCACTGCTGTCTCCGTTCTCTCTCCAACAGAAATACCCCATGGTTCAGTCTGCGTAATTGTGTCCCCAAATAGTTGGGACTTTAGGAGAAGATCCCTGACAAACCTACAGTCCAACCCTGCAGGTGGGTATCTCAGTGCAGACATCTCAGTGAAACCAAAAGGAGAACAGCATGCAACTTGTGCAGGTCCATTGCTTGGGAAGGTGGTACAAATGTCCCAGTGTTTGGATGGCTGTCCCGTTCCAAAACTGACATCGATTCAGTTGTACTGTTAGGTAACCCTGTCAAATCTGAGCCTTTCAGGTGCCCAGGTGCTTTCCACGCAGACGACTGGTGAGATTCTGGCCCCCACCCTCAGAACCACGTTTTATGTAATGATTCAGTATAGTGATTAGCCGAAGCTTTAATGTCTTTTTCCTGCCTGATCTGAGGCACTAAATCTTTTCTTGATTACCCACTAGCAAAGCATCATAAAAAATTCCTTTTTTTCCACTTTCCTCCCTGGTGCTTTTTTTCTTCCCCTTTGTCTGTATCACTTAGAAGGCAAGGTAGAGTAAATCAGTTCAGGACCTCGGGCATTTGAAGTGGATGCTGTGTCATTGTTGATAATTATGGAAATGGAATAATCGGTAGAGAAACTCAAGGTAATCCAGATAGGTTTAGATATTTTCTGATCAGGAATGCTGCTAATGCACTTGGAATTAGTCTGCTAAAGCTCCTTTGCAAATTCTCCGGATATCGCTTCACATTATTTCCCCTTAAATCTCTATCTTTCTAAAGAACATTTCAATATTGGGTCAGATTATGAATATTAAAGGCTCTCCAAAACCCACGCTAATTTTAAACTACAGACACTGTGCATTGCAAATGACCTGAACTGTTTAAGCCTCATCATCTATGTGACTCATCTGCTTTCAAAGAATCAGGTCATGAAATTCTCTGTGTTCACAACTCAGCCAAAGTCCCTGCAATATCAAGTCATATATATATATATATATATATATATATATATATCACCCCCTTCTACTACAACATTTTAAAAAGTGAATTTAGAGTTTGAGAAAGATGGTCTCTTGACAGCACCCCAGAGACTGGAGTGCTTTCTCCAAAGATCAGGCACACCTCACGAAGCAGAAAAGCTAGCTTCCCAGCACACAATTGCCAAGATGCTTCTATCCTTGTCCATTGGGAACCCCCTAGGGGGAAAAAAAAATCAGTCTCTGTGGGTTTCTTTGCTAAGGCTCAGAATAACTATACCAAATACTTCCAACTCAGGTGGCCTTTCTGTGGAGCAGATGCTGATCTGTTTTTAACTAAACTGATGCAAATCCATTGAATTGATCAGATTCACCCAAAGAACTTTGTCTGCCTAGGTCCTTAGGCCAGCATGGCTACGACCTACTCCTTGAGTTGGTTAATACACTAAGTTTAGATCAGACTCCATTCAATGTAAACCAACAAATAACCCCACCACCTCCTAGAATTTCTTCCATCACCTCCCTTTCTAATTAAAAAGGAAATGTTGGGGGATTTTTATATAACAGTGTTTAAAATTGACCAAGTTTGAGAAGCTCTGGGAAAAACTACATTCTACATAAATGATAGGGATGAGCCTGCCTTGAGTGGGGAGTTGGACTAGATGACTTCCTGATGCCATTTCCAGCCCTCCTTTTCTATGGCATTGTACAACACTATTGCAACAGTTGAAGAATCAGGCCAATGGAATAGAAAGGTAGAAGAAAGATTCCCCCTGGGAAAGGAAAGAGGATGCAGGCAACTTAGCTGAGTTTCCCTATTGTCCTTGTCAACAGACCTCTGAGGTAAAGCAGTAGCTTCCAGCACACACACCTTTCCCTCTGGGCTCCAGATACTTTGTGTAGGGTCTAATTAACCCTCTCTTTGTTTGATCAACTAAACAAACACATTTCAATTAGCTGGCCTTTTGCATGGCTGAAGATCTAGACAGCACCTTTCCTGGAACTCTATTAGCATTTAAATGAAGACAGGGCATTTACATACAGTATCACTCAGCTGCTTGTAAATCAGGAGAGGTGGACAGCAATAAGACACCTATGAGAGCTTCAAACAGTAGGTTGGTCCGACCTACTTTGAAGAGAGGTCAGATGAGTTTCCAATTGTTTCATTTGAACTTAAATGTTCGTTTCAAGTTATTTTTCTCCTTTTGCACCTTGCTGCTCCTTCTTTGCCTCCTTTTACAGGCTCAAATTCTGCTTGATCACCAGTGAATATCTGAAGTTATTTCCAATTCATATTCATATCAGACAGCAGAATTTAGCCCATCAGATTATCTAAACCAGATCAGATCACTTTGATTATGATGTCTCCTAATCTGTTTTATTCGGTGGTCAATACTCCGTGATTCAAAGACAAGGAAGAAATAGCATAAGCCAAACAGTCCAGTGGGATAAAATCTAAGATGCAAGGTCATTTTTTCCCATTGCCTCATTTTGCGTGCAGTGACTTATCCCCTGTGAAGAGTGGATGTAACTAGCTAAACTATCAGGGATCCACTGACAACTATGGTGCCATTTTACACCTACATCTTTTATGCGGGTATATGCTCCACACCAGTACTCCTGACATTCCTATACGATTTGTAACGATATCCGTGAAGAAGAGTCAAAACTCTAACTGCTTACATAAGGCACAATGCCAGGGGAAGTCTGCCTCGAAGACAGGGGAAAAAGAAACTTGCAAGGTATTATTTAATTTTGGAAAGACCTTGCAACACCTACAGTGTGAGCCATGATCTGCATGGATACTATGATCAGAATATCTGAGAAGTTCACCGTTCTTAATGTAGTTCGACTCACAATACAGTATGGGAAATCTGTGGTAGAGTCGGGCAAGAAAGTGGATCTTCAAGTTCCCATCTATCCCCTAAAGCAGGACTGTTTAACTTCAGACTGGCTGGGGACCACACACTGCATAGATCTCTCACCCCAAGCTGTACACCAGGTGGGCTACATACCATGTGGGCTACTGAATCACATGGGTATTCAGCACTCATTAGAGTAAGAATCATGCATCCACATTCACATGGTAGATATAGAAATCTGATATACTGCCAACTTAGCATTAGCATTTGACTGTATATGATGCCTTCACTGAAACAGAGGTACATGTCCTTGTATAACTCCTTGAATTGACCCTCTTATTCAGAAAAAAGAGTTTTTATTTACCATACAATTATTTTAAAGGAATAGGCCCTTGACAAAAAGTACATACTTAAGTTGGAGAAGAGCATCCACACAGACCAGTACAATTCTTTTTATATTTAAATTTAAATCTTAGCTGTCTTAGCCTTTGTTTCTTTCCCATGTTTTCCCCATAGAGATAAGCCCTTTATATGGTTACCATTCCATTATGGCTTACTAGACAAACAAATCACTCTTTCCCCAGAATAAGATTCCACTCAGGTAGTGCATCTACATGAGATACACGCTGCACAGTTGCTACTGCACAGTCATTTAGTACTTACATAACCAAGTACTCAGTGACTGTGCAATAACCAGCACTATTGCACAGTAGTGTCCCGACACAGTTGCTTCATCGTGCTTACTGCTCAGTAACTCATTACTAGTGTACAGTACCTCATTACTGCACAGTCACACCACAGTTTGTGACTGGTGATGCCACTGTGCACTAGTAATGAGCTACTGCACACTAGTAATGAGCTACTGAGCAATAAGTGTCACATCTAGATGCATGCAGGGAGTTATACCGATATATTTCTCTTGATTGAAATATACACCTAAATTCACAATCACTCCTGAGTGACTGGTGCCTCCCAAGTCTAGGGGGGCACCAGATCACCAATGTGGGGGTCCCTCAGTGGTTGATCGCTAACCAGGGAGGTCCCCCAGCAGCACTTCTGGTTATGTGGCTGGCGCTTCCAGGGGGTGCACGGCTGATCTCAGGAGGTGCACATGCACCTGTGCGTACCCCCTATGCATCGCCAATGCAATGACTGGTATCATTTTCCATGTACACAAACCTTTAGGATCAACTTTCTTAGCAGAACTATCTGACAGTCATCAGAGACAGCTTGAGAGCAAATGAGCCCAGCCTTAGAACAGTTTATTAGCCAGAATTTAAACCTTCATTGAACATCTCTTCATAGCTCTAACAAACACATCTCCATTACCATGGATCTTCTTTATTGACTGCTTTATTCTCTCCCTGTCTGAACCACATTCTGTCATTATTGAGATATTTGTTTTTATCCAGAAGAAACACACACACACGCATCCATATTCACCTACTTACTAGCTAACCTAAGGTCAGTCTGGGTAAAATAAAATGATGAAGAAATGTGAAAAACTCCATTTATTTGCATGTCAGCTTGTGTATAAGACAAAGAGAAATTACCTCTAATGATGTTTCTTTCCTTGTTAGTATTTAAAAGGGCAAAGCCATCATGGAGGTCACTTTTGACAAACCTATTTATTTTCTCTTTTGAACAGCCTTTTCCTTGGCATCTAGGATCCTGCTTTGCTGCTGAAGATGTAGTAGTAGTAGCAGTAGCTGTTATTAGTAGTATTACTACTATTACTACCACTAGTACTTTATTACTATTATTATTAGTGCTGCCCCGCTCCAATCTTCAGTCCTTTCCCTTCTTTTTTCCTTTTGAAAACTCTAATGACTAGAATCAACTAAAATGTCAACATTTGCAATTCTGGAGCTTCATTTAAGCAATAAAAATAATAATTAAAAGGGTAAAACCTTAGAGAGATTTCTTCATTTTATATGGTTTGCCAGAGATGATACACATTCAAAAAAGCCAGTAAAAGAATTAATTAGAAACAGCTAAAGCTCAACAAGCTATGCGAGTTAATGAAGCAGAGAGGGAAATGTCATCTTTGAGACCCAGAGCTACATTGGCTTGGATAATATACTCCTGCCTTACTCTCTGAACTAAACCTTTTTTAATCTCATCTCAGAAAAAAAATCAATGCTAATGACACTGATTTACCAAGAAATGAGAGGAAAATAATACTGTAGGAATTGCTTTTAGTAACTTAGTTGGGAAGTGGAATGGCAAGGGGCATTGTTTAGAGACAAAGGTTTGGTTTTCTTAGATTCTGCTTACGAAAATGAAACGTGTAATTTTCTTTTCAGTTTTGTTTGAGGGCACATCCCAAGTTGGGGAGATTCACTCTTTTTCTCTCTCTCTCTTCTCTCCTTTCTGTCAGGTGCTGAGATCTCGATGAGAAACAGGGAAAGATATAATTTCGAAAGGGCAGTTACCATTAGCTCTTGTTCTTTCTGAATTGCTGATGTATATTCACATCTGTGAGATTGCACCCAGAGGTCCTCTAAGAGGAACTGCCATTTTAATAGGACAGAACTGGATTTCTGTAGGTCAAACAATAATTTATAATTTGCACTGTAGTAGCTAGGGTTGGCAAGCTGGTCGATTGACCGGTCAAATATTGTCAATTGACCGGTCAATTGACTGCATGTTTTTTGACTGGTCAATGATTATAGCAATTCTACAAAAAAAAACCTACATGTTTTTTTCTTGACAGAAATATAATTTCTTATTGTTTTTTGACACATTTCTTAATGGAAAAAAATTGCTTTTTCTGTGTATTATTTGGACCTATTGGCAGTTTCTTACAATATTTGACTGATATTTGACTGATCTAATACTCTACCCTAGCGGTAGCCCTATGGCCCCAGTCATGAGTCAGGATCATTTTTGTGCTAGGTGCTGTACAATTACTACTACTAAAGCAGTTCCTGCTGCAAAAAGTTTCAGTATGATGTCCTGGCCTCCTAGGGATTTCTTTATAGACACCTGGGCTGTCTGGTTTTGAATCTCATTGAACAAAGATTCGGTTTATTTTTAGTTCACGTCTAGCATGGTTTGCACTCTATTTATCAGACACAAACTGTTCTGTGGGATGGATTGTGCTTTGAATGAAGAGAGAAGTCAAATGAATGGAGATATGATCACAGCCATTCTTTTGCTCCAAGTGAATGTTAATGATCCCTGTTATGTGTTTTATGATAAACTCATTCAGACGATGAACAGGTAAAACTAAATCCTTCATTCTGACAAACATGCACATATTGCTCTTGAGTTTGAGGCTGGAAGTGGCAACTCCCCCCCGCAGAATAAAGAACCTGCTGACACGTAGTTCATGATCCTAAAAAAAAAAAAAAAAAAGCAATGTCACAACATGTCCCTTTTTCTTATTTTGAGAGACTTTGCCAACCATTTTCCTATCACTTCCATTACATTACATTACTGATTCCTTCTAATGTTATTTTCTAATGCTGTACATGAGTTGTCCTATCACCTTCATTGATATATCAGAACACTGTCTTAGTGCATTATAGGTATGTCTGTTAACAGTCTTACTGCTGAGGCTATAAGGCCCCAACTAATCCTTGGGTGCATCAACCCAAGATATAAGGCAGTAAGGAGATGTTAGGGACACCTCATCCCACCACTCATGAGCACATCAGAAACCCAGGCCTTGAGCACAGAGCCTTCTCACCGCCCCATTCCTAGGGCTCACTTGTACAGTGGAGGTCAATACGTGGGACTTACTGCTTCAGCTGTGAGACCGAGTGCTCGACACACCCTACAAGACATGCCCACCGCTGTTGAGTCATTCTTTTCCTTTCCCTGAGGATTTCTTGTTTTCCATCAGTTATTGTACACAGATGAGATTTCTGGAGGACTTATTGTGCTGTTACATCTTTATGCAATAAAAGCTAGGCTGAATCGAAGAATTTATTTCAGCCTCCAATTATATAGAAGTGTGTTCACAGGGGCCCATCAAATTACACACAGGCATTTTTGGCACGGAAAAAAGATGGCGGGGAACAAAATAGATTAAATTGAATGTTTATGATAACAGTCTTCTTTCAGTAATTTGCTGTTTTGGGATCAGTTCCTCAACTGGTGTAAATTAACATAGCTCTGGTGATGCTGATATGTAAAGGAAGCTTTGGTGAAGTGAATGGGTCTTCTCTCTTTATTCTTAGATTGATGAGTTCCCTTCATGAAGAGTGGAATTGTTGTATCCCATGGCTTTGTTTCCAGTTTCCTATAATGGCCCATGACCGAATGTGTTTTCAGTACCTTCACTTTATTGTTATTCTTATATTCATGAAGGGTGACTCTTGTCTTGGCAGTCCATAAATATATTAAAGCAGAATACATTAAAGTAATTGCAGTCAGTTCAGCTAGTCCAAATAGTTATACCTGTCTTCAAAGATATGAATATATGATTTTCCACACAGAAGAAGAAAGACTTCAGGGAAACTGCTTTCCTTTCCAGACGGGAACACAGTTCCATATGGACCTGCTTCTATGTGGAGCACAGTCAAGTGGCTGGCTCAGGTCCACATGGCATGGGGACTCCCCTCACCCCCTTGGTTCCAGTTCCTGGCACAGCAAAATACAGGGCTGGGTGGCTGTGCTGAAGCTTCTGGCTGCCACTCCCAAGGGGCTGGGGTGAGGAGGATGGGAGCCCTCCAACATGAGCTCCCTCCTCCCCGCAGATTGCTAAATAGGGTCGGGGGGGGGGGTTGTTCTTTCTGTAAAGGTGAATCACCTTTACAGAAAGCAGGGATAATATTACCTCCTACTCATGTCATGCTAAAGAATGTCATATAATTAAATAAGAGAACGATTAACATTTTTAAATTTCTCTCATACTCTTAGCCTAAAGGTACTATACAAGCCCAACATTTTTTTGTACAACACAAGGGAGTCATGAGGATTAATGAATCAGTATTCTTGTAACAGCTGCAAAGTTTGCCTTGCTGAGCGGGTGAGCCGTGCTTAAGAGCTCTGCAAGAAAAGAGTGGCAAAAAGTCTGCAGAGGGTGCCATAGCTTTACCAGACAGGAAGGCATGCTGTGTAGAGTGCATGCTTTTTCTTAGAGCGTTTGAATTGTGAACGGAGCCCCCCATTGCAAACCAAGGTCTCCAGTTGGCTGCTACTGAGCAGCAGAAGCCTCGCCTCCACCATCTAGTGGTGGATCATAGTTTTAGCTGTGTTGCTATTTGTTGTTATGGGACGTGGGGTGTGACCAGAAGGAAATCAATTGGGTTATGGGATGAAACTATTTTAACGGGTTATAACAAGGGGAATTTAGTTATTTAGGTAGTTTAACACAAGTGGGACCACCCAGTATGCTGTATTATCCACCTTATGTTGTATTTATGAATTTATTCTAGATTGTTAGTTTTGTTATTACTACTGTTAGTATATTCCATTGCTTATTTTTCCCCCCCCTGTATATAAATTAGTTGTATATAATAATGAATAATGTGTTCAGAGCTGATTCCTGGGTGGTGAGGGTGAAGGACACACCTCCCCATGGGACCCCTCACTCAGTAGTCTGCCCGAGGGGCTCCTAGAGCTACTGGCAACCTGAGGACCCAAAATCTGGTGCATCGCCCATCCTTAGTGTGCTGGCATGGGTTATATTTTTAAAGATCTAGCAGGATAAACCCTCAGTCCAAGCTCCACAAAGTTCTAGTTCCTCTGTTTCGGTGGAGCAAAGCAGACTTCAATCTGTCCTAAAGGAGCAGCAAAGGTTTCTCCTACATTATGCGTGTTCTGTCCTAGCCCTGTGCTATCCCCTCCCACCCCCACTTCTCATTGTGATCCTGGATCAAAGAGAGGGCACATACAAAGTGGCAGAGAGTAAAGTCATGATACATAACAGAGATTCTGGACAGTGAGGCATCTTTCTTGAACATGCCCCCCACCCCGAGATTGGCCACTGCTGCCGGCTTCTGCAGACGATCGCCATTTGCCACCCTAGCACTGCCGCTACCCACAAGCTGAATCCCTCCTCCCACCCC
>NW_017728909.1:16236949-16246488 GCF_001723895.1 Crocodylus porosus | reverse complement strand
ATAAAAACAGAATCGTTTCTTATTTTTTAGTGAAAGGAAAAAGCAAAACACATTTTCTTTACAGCCAAATGACAGGTTTACTGGATTCCTGTATTTGATCAGTTTTTGCCTTTTGATTTAAACTTTCTATTGCCACTTGATCCTAATATTCTTATATAGATTTCCCATGCAAACTTAGCTCACAGCTCTGCTTACCCTGCTCTTTCCAGCCCTATGAATTCCACTGGTACTATTAAAAAAGAAGCCACTTTTTACCATTGAAAGATGGGGGGAGCAGGGAGTTCTCCAAGTAAAAAATAATATTGTTTTTTTCAGCTTGAAACCTAACCCTGAGCCCACTCTATTAGTTTTGAGAAATAATATACCTTTTTGGAAATAATGGTCATGAGAATAATATACAAAGGAATGAGATAAATATTAAAACAGTAAATAGTATGGGATGCTGACACCTGCAGCTTCCAAGAAAACTTGGAGTAAATATTTACCTTGACTCTTCTGCCATGGAATTACTTTGTGAATCTTAGCATGAAGAAGACGTTTAGGTTTTTTTTTTTCCTAGTTATTCTCAGTATCATTTCTCTCAGAGTGATGCATGCCTTTTTCCTCCTTCCTTTCACACTGTAATGTTATATTGAAAATGCTTAAACTGCGCCCACACTGCCTACACACCGTGAATTCAAAAGGGCCATTATGTCAACAAACACACACGCAATCCAAAAAGCAGTACCCACTTCCCCTATGTTTGCTGCAAAGCCGTTACTTGGGCTGCGGATAAATTGTGTCCTTACATATATTTCAGAAGGATTTAAAAAAACAAAACAAAACAGGGCGTATGTATCTACGCCAAGGGGCTGGAGAGTAAACTTAGGTTAATAAACTAGCTCACAGACCTTAGCTTTTCATTCATAGGTGAAATGCCAGTGCTCTTGTTGGCCTTACATAGTCTATCCTATTTCCACAAGTATTTTACTTCTGTAATAATAGCTTCTATTACATTTGTCACTGTAGAAAAAAGAGAGGCAGATGTACACACTTCTTTGACAATCCTTCGCAGATGGTTGCCTTTCATGATTATCTTACCTGTGTCCGAACATGGCTGATGAGGCCAATCCAGAATCGACAGACTCCACTGAAAGTAGAGTCTAAAGTACAGTCTACAGCCACAAAGGGCACATCTACACATCACCTTACGTCACCGTAGTGACTCGTTATGGTGACACGGGTCTACATGTGACCAGCAGCTACTTCACCATAGTGGCAACGCTCCCCATTTTGAGTGTGCTGCTATGACAAAGTAGTGGCAAAAACTAACTGCGTCATGTGCGTGGCACCATATGGGCAGTTACTGTGCCTTTTGGAAGTACTAAAGCACAGCGTAGTAACAACATCACCATAGGGTGACATGTAGATAAGTCCGAAGTTATATTATTGTAAGTAAGCTATATGTGATGGCCAATTGCTCACCAGTTCTGGGGCGTATGTTCAGCAAGAAACATACATCCCAAACATTCAGTCAGGAGTGTAAGTTGGGTGGGATATATTGGAGTGAGGTAACTGTATACATGAGGTTTAGGTATTTCATTCAAGACAAGGGCCTGAAATATAAGCTAGACCATGGTTTGTAAGGCATGAGGCTTCATCACCAGTTCCCAGAGCCACTGGGTTTCAGGAGGACATAGAATAGCCCATTAACCTCCTTTAAATTTTTTTTAAATGCAGTATTGGATGAGCACCCCCTATGCTGGTTCATGTGAAAAGGAGACACGGCAATCACTATCATTCATGAGCAGTGCAGGTTATCCTAAATGAATACCAGTAAAATCCTTATACCACTAGTAATGGGGCTGCCTAAGATGAATCTTCACATCTAATAACTTCTAATGCATTTTCCACTACTCCCCTGAGAAGTGATATCCATGGCAATTAGGAACCTCCGTAGATAACAGTAGGCACCTTAATGCAATTGAAAACCAAGTCCCACTATGGCCCAGATCTTGGGCAGCATACAGGTTGACAGCTGGAATTTAGTAGGAGTGGAGAGCAGTATAATCAGGCTTTATGCCAGTGTAAAAAAAGGATCAGATGGATGATGTAAACCTCTACACCAGGGTGACTTTACTCAGCCTGCACTAGAATGTCTTTGTTCGAACCAAAGGTAATCATCACTAGTCTAGATTAGACTGGAATAGATGTCCATCTTTTCCTATTCCAGGATTGCCATTTGCAAACTCTCACACACACACCAGGCTCCCAGCCCTCTGGTTTCCCCCTCACTGGGGCTCTACATCTGTCCGCTTACTGGGGCTCCACATCTCTATCCTTCCACTGAGGACCTACCCTTACTGGGGCTCCATATCTTCCACCCCCTCACTGGGACTACGGGGCTTCCTTCCCTGGTGGAGACTCAGGTGGCTATAGCCATGCCTGGCCACAACTGCTACCCACGGTGATGTGAGGGCTAGGGGTGATTGAGGTGCCCCAATCTGCCTTCCACTGGATTGGTAACTGGTTCGGTATTTTCCTGGAGGCTCCCATGCCACTGGGGGCCCCACCAAGTCACCCACTCCCAGCAGGGTGTGGTTTTAGGTGATGCCCAGAACCAAAAAAAACCCCTGCTCCTATCTGTACATGTCCTCATACAGCAGCTTAATCAAACAACCAGCTCCAGTGGTGCAATGGGTTAGCACATGGTACTTATAGCCTAGTACTGGGGAAGTGATGCCAAGGTTGTGAGTTCAAGCCTCACCTGGAGCATAGGATTAAGAGGTACCATGGCTTAATTGGTCAAAGCACCTGTCTAGTAAACAGGAGATTCTGGGTTCAAATCCCAGTGGTACCTTGAAAATGAGGTTTTTTAGGTTAGATATCAGGAGGCACTACTTCACAGTCAGGGTGGCTAGTATCTGGAACCAGCTTGCAAGAGAAGTGGTGCAGGCTCCTACCCTGGGGGTGTTTAAGAGGAGGTTAGGCAAACATTTTGCTGGGGTCATTTGACCCCAGTACTCTTTCCTGCCGTGGCAGGGGGTCGGACTAGATGATCTGCTCAGGTCCCTTCTGACCCTAGAAACTATGAAACTATGAATATTTCGTGCCTGGATGCCAGCAGAAAACTGCTCTGTTTATATAGGCAGCCATGGTTCTAAAATGGCCGCTGCAATCAAGCAACTGCCGGCTGCTTGACTCAGCCCTTAAAGTGGCAGGCATCAACATCACCCTGCCACAATAGACCTAAAGTGATTCACCCAAGTTCATAAAAGAAGTCCCTGGAAGAACAGGGGCTTGAATTCAAGTTTCCTAAAACTCAGAACAACTATCTAACAGTCAAGATCAGCCTTCATTTCCATGCAGTTTTGACAGTCTTCTACTTAGGTAGTCATAACTGACTTCAGGAAGAGAGCTACATGAATAAAGAATGAAAAGTAATTAATTGAAGACTTCAAGAGTTGGTCTTGAATAGACATGTATAGTTACTCAATACTAAAATGCAGTCAACAAATCTATTGCTTTACTGTTTGTATGTATCCATTGAGTTAAGGTACCTTACTAGGGATAGATTGATGAACATGAGTCCTAGAGCCTATAGTCTGTTCCCACCTTTGAATAAAATAAATACAATGATTTTATGGTCAAGAACGTAACCTCTTAATGAAGCTAATCATTGCTGTATCACTATGCAGTCTGCCCAAAATAATGTAATACCTTTATTTTTTATTAAACCATCTTTTCCATTACTTGTTCACAATGAAAGACCTCCTTTAAGCTTGAGAGCTCAAGTGTGGTTTTATTCAATATGGGGGTGGGAGGAAGGGAAGAGGAGGGGGTTGGTTTTTTTTTTAAGTGTCAGGTCTATAGTTTCTTCAGATTAAGTTACTCCTTCCAGTTAATTTTCTGTGAAAGGTAATCCTGATCTCAAACTCTTCTGGCAATATCAACATTTTGATACAATAAATAATTTCTAGTTATCTTCATATTCTGCAACTATCAAGTATTGTCCCACTACAAAATGTGATCAAAGATTAAATGCTTCCGAGAACTAAATGATCCGTTCTCAGAGTGCTGAATTCTATGATAATAATTACACAAAACAGGCATAGGAAGGGTTTCGTAACTGATTTTGCCACTTAGAATACCTTCATTTCAATTAGAGGTAGCCAAGAGACATGACAACAAACACTAAGTTAATAATTTTCACTGCTGTCAAGAAAGGTTATAAGGGGCAAAAGGATAGAAGCAGGGGCTTCAAGTAAATATATATCTTGAAATTATATATATATGTGTGTGTATGTATATATATATATATTTCAAGTTTCAGTGCCCCAATTTCTAAGCCTGGAAGATAGAAATGTTGTTTCAGTTTTGTGTTATATCACAACATTTGGAATCAAAATCTTCAGGGCTGGAATTCTACCCACAAAATGCGTCATTATCCTTGCAAAACACATGGGGGCAAACAAGGAACTGGAAACTGAAATGGTAATATACAAGAAATGGTCCAGCTCCCTTTTTATGAGCATCTTTTGTTCCTCAGAAGAATCAGATCAGCGTATTTTTTTTTCCTCCATAGGAATAAGTAGTGGTGCAAAGTTTGGTAACTGCTTGCCAGAGACCATCAGTTTATACCAATGGTCAAAGTTCTATTGCTGTCAATAAAACAACGGTACTTTGCAGTTGACCAGTGGAGGAATGATTCCACACTAGCCTAAATACTTAAGCCTCTCCCAGTAACTTCTAAAAACTACTTCCACCATTTATTTGCAAGCCCAAAATATGCAAATGCAAGTTTTGTGGGGCTAGCGTGCGGTTGAAAATAGGTCAGACCTCAGTGCAAGAGAAAATGATCTCCCTTTATTAACCATCCTTCCATCCCTACAGACTCTTATACACCTCTTCTGCTGCTTGGGCTGAATCTTTCATTTTATATATTTGCCACATATTTCAAAGGCTCAAGTCACATATTTGGGTCCTTGAAGGCTGAAAGCTAGAAGAGTTAGCCTGCAGTATCACAACCAGTTGTGAAATCAAATTATACTCTTTTACTATCACACCTGTAGATATAGATAAAGCACCAGGAAATATGCTGTAGGGAACAATCTTACAGTGAGTAGGGGAAACAGGCTCAATGATCATATATATATATATATTTTTTTTTTCTATAATAAATTTTAAAAGGGGAAGGCAGAAGACTAGAGAAAAGGTAACAACATGGGGAGAATTGCTACCAGAAGACATTAAAAAGAGGAAGGCCCAGATAAGAAGTACAGCTCTTGAGAGTCTTATTTCAATTTTACTGTACACAACCCTTATAACAACAGCGCCACTGAAGTGATCCCAGCTCTTAGAAGCTAACTTTATAGCTTTACATAAGCCAAATTCTACTTCTGAGAAATCGCTTTCACTGAAAGGGCTCTATTCTGCTCTTGGATGCAATTCCAATAACATGAAATTAGGAAAATCCTCAGTGTGACCTGCAAAAAGTTGTCCCCCATCTACACATTTATTACAACTTATTTATTTAAGATGTTTTACAGCTGTAGAAATCATGCCCATGTAAATAGGAGCAACAAAGCCATAGTCATTACAACAATGAGCATATATTTTTTGTTTAGAGTAACATTATGTTGTAATATAATCATCAAATATCTCTATTTAACAGAGTGTTACCATACCAGAGTGAGCCTCTTTACACTTGCTAAAATGTGTTGTTGCTGGTGATTTTATTAAATTGAGTGAAACTGACTCTACTCATATATATCAACCCAGGCGTGTCTATCCAATAGTAATAATAAAAAAATAG
Source organism: Crocodylus porosus (assembly GCF_001723895.1). NCBI lineage: Eukaryota > Metazoa > Chordata > Crocodylia > Crocodylidae > Crocodylus > Crocodylus porosus. The sequence continues at coordinate 16,240,694 of NW_017728909.1, read as the reverse complement.
ATAAGTGTGCTGCTGATCTTTTTTTCTTTCCTATTCTTTTGTTCCTTTGCAGATGACTGCCTTTTGAATAAATGGATACCATTGTATTTATTTGTTTACTTGGGGTATGCAGTTACAGGGGGAAAAAAGAAATGCATCAAAACATCTCTCTTCCCTTTTTGGAACCATAAGAGTTGGACCTTTTTTTACTGTATTACATGAAAAAAAAATAGTATTCTAGTGGATATTAGCAAATAAGATTCATTCTTGATTTCCCTGAGTGCGATCATTTACACTAGGAAGCTCCAGATGATTATTAAAGCATCATTTGATAATAAACATCCAACGATTTGTGAGATTTGGTTTACATCCTGAGACTTACTAAAGACTGGACAAACGTTTGGATTTTAAGACAATCAGTTGTAAAATCACCCTTCTCACCACAATTTCTCCAGCACATATCCCCATGCATCCCCTATCTATATTTGAACCCAACTGATTCACGCAGTGGTGTAGATGAGAGAGGGTGACCAGGGCAGGAGCCTAAGTGCTGAATTTTTGGAGGGGAAGAAAGGCAGCCATTACCATAGTAGCAGCTGATTCTGCTACCACAACAGACATAAAAGGAAAGAGACGACCTCAGGTGCCACAAGGATGCCCTGGGTATGGAGCTGCACTATGTCTTTAACTGCAATTATTTTTGAAACAGCAACAGTATTACATTACAGGCTGAGGATATTGGCTCTTTTCCTGTTCTACCTTTCTAGGTGATTTTTTATACCCAAGCTACCTTCTCCATGTCTGACATGGACATTCTTTGTTAGGAAAGTTGGAAAGATTGAAATAAATCAGTTATATCCCACCCCATTCCCAGGTGGAGGATGAGCTAGAACCCAGAGCTCCCAATTGTGGACAAATTGCAAAGCCCAAAGAGGGCAAGGAAAACGGTGATGGGGCTGGGCCACGTGACTTCTGAGGAGAGGCTGAGAGAACTAGGCTTAATTAGTCTGAAGAAGAGAAAACTGAGAGGGGATTTGACAGAGCAAGGAGCAATGGTCTCAAGTTGCAGCAAGGGGAGTTTAGGTTGAATATTAGGAAAAAAGAAATCTCACTAGGAGGGTAGTAAAACACTGGAACAGGTTACCCAGAGAGGTGGTGAAATCTCCCATCCTTGGAGGTTTTTAAAGCCTATCTCAACAAAACCCTGGCTGGGATGATCTCCTTGGGGATGGTCCTGCTTCAAGCAGGGGGTTGGACTAGATGTGACCTCCTGAGGTTCCTTCCAAACCTAATTTTCTATGATTCTATTATTCTCCCATTTCCTAATCTTAACTAGGAACCTAGCTAATCAAGGTGGATTTCACATCATCCTCAGAAGTCTGGACTGGAGCCTAAAATGGAGGCATGGGTGTTGGGACCGCTGAAGAAGGGCAGTTCTGGACCATTCTTTGGGCCTTACTGTCACAAACCTGTCACATTCTGGGGTTTGTGGCATCATAATTAAGTTCCGTCTTTTGTTGTACTGATATGGCATGCATAGTATGGGTGTGCAAATTTGGCTGCATTCGATTCAGTTTCAGATTCTGCCCGATTTGGGGGACAGTGATTCGATTCGTTAATTTGGATCACTGTCTTGATTCAATTTGGCTGAATCCAAATCTAAAGAATTGATGCTGATCCACAGAATCAATGATTTGGCCATAGATGCAGCTTTAAATGTTTTTTCTACATACCCCAACCAAAGCTTCGCACAGCCCTAGACCCCACTGTTTCCCAGAGCCCAGGACTGACCCCTGTGCCCCCTTCTAGGGATGGCATTGGCGAAGACTGAGGCTCCCATTGGCTGCTGCAGAGGGGTATAACAGGGCATTGGGGCAGGAGCAGCCCTCATCTCAAGTGCTCCTGTTGAAAGCAGATTTGCTCCCAACGCGGGCACACATGTAGATGTGTCCCCAAGTACAGTTTACTGCACCTTATTTTAATGTGCAGTAACCTTAAGGTGCATTAATTGCACCCTTAATTGCCTAAATTCTGCCCAAGTCCCCTTTAAGCACTTATGGGATCGGTTCAGATTTTGCCCATAACAGCCAACCGAAAAATACTCACACTATAGATGAGTGGGCCAGTTGCAGTTAGTTTTGATTTTCTCCCAAACAGATCCATGTCATAACTCACTCGATCTTTAAAACTGTCTGATGTGATTTGGGGTTAAAAATTGAATTATGTGTAAGGGGTGTCCCTAATGAAAAAGTTGTCCTTATTTCTACCCCAAATCTATAAAGTGGGCTTTGCAAAATGATGTGTATAAGTTTCTGGGGGCCATTTTTTTTTCTGACCCCAAGCTTAACTTTTTCATAAGAAACATGACTTAGGAAAAAACTGCAATAATATTAGAAAATGAAAGAACAGTGTGAACTCTCTGTAATTTCATTTGCAATATTTCCTTTAAGTTCATGTTTGGAAACTATCAAATCACTGGGCAAAAATATCTTCTCAGAAACATATACTGAGTTTCAAAATTGGTATTTTTCCTCCCTCAAAATGCTCTGAATTTTCACAAATGTCAATACAGTCCAGCTGAAAAGAGTTAATTAGTATTATTAGGGGGGGTTGTTGTTTTGTTTTCCTATGATGTTGGGATTAAGATACCTTGCCTGAAATCAGGACCCCTGATTTCACCCCTATTAGGTGCTGATGAATACTCCATGGGGGCATGTCCAGATGACCGTGGATGTACGTTTGGTTCCCTAGGGACAAGTAGTGGTGGCGCACCTCATGCTGCCGCTACTCATCCCTAGGGAACACCTGTGCCACATGCATTTTAGTGAGCAGCAAGTTGCCCCGGGTGGGGTAGGGGAGGCCAGGGCCAGTACTGGGCTGGCTCCAACAACCTTACTTGGGGTTTTGGGGGCCTCCCAAGGTTGAAGAAGTGGCTATTTTGCCTCATGAAGCCTGGCCAACAGCTGCAGCACAGCTCAGCTTTTGGGCGGCATGCACTGCCTATGCATGACCTGCTCCACTTTTTTTTTTTTTTATCCTGGATATCCAGGGGTCAAAAAAGCCCGCAAGGGAAAACAAAACAAAACAAAAACAGAGCAGCCCAAGCACAGGCAGCACTCCCTTGCAGCACAGAGAACGTCTAAATGTGTGTTAAGTGGTGCCATATATGTGTCTGTGGTGTGACATACTGCATGGCTGCACTGATCTGGATGTGGCCTGGGAGTCTATCCCACAACCTCAAAGAGTTTATAGTCTAAACAGGCAAGATAGACACGTGGTATGATGAGGCCTCCAGAGGCCTGGGTTTGATTTTCAGACCAGACATTTCTGCACAATTTTAGAAAATAATTTAATCTCTCTATGCTATAAATCCCCATCTCTTATATGGGAGACAATAGCACTTCCTTTTTTTTCTAATGGAGTTTGAAAATAAATCCATACATAACCAGGATGGGTTCAGATACTATGGTGATGAGAGGCACATAGGAACGTAAAGAGTTTGGAGTACTAGAAAGACTGTTTTTTTCCTTTAAGGATCCCAATTGGCTTACACCCAATGGAAAGAAGGGGTCATCATCAGGGAGGACTATCCTGTATTTGCTCGGGAATGTAGTGGGGTAGTCAGGAAGGCCAAAGCACAGATGGAACTGGGACTAGCTTCCCAGATGAAGGACAATAAGAAGTCCTTTTTTAAATACGTAGGGGGTAAAAAGAAGGTCCCGGGTAATGTGGGGCCCTTGCAGGACGTGATGGGAAACTCGGTCGT
>NW_017728909.1:16226059-16235329 GCF_001723895.1 Crocodylus porosus | reverse complement strand
CTTGCTGGGGTCATTTGACCCCAGTACTCTTTCCTGCCATGGCAGGGGGTCCGACTAGGTGATCTGCTCAAGTCCCTTCCGACCCTAGAAACTATGAAACTATGAAACAATCTTGCACAAAGTAGCAAAGCAGCTGAAAACGTTGCCTAGGGCAAGTTTGTAGAATCAGGATTTGGGAGGGCGGGTGGGAAATAAAGGCAATTAAATCCTAACTCATCAAGGTCTTAGGACTGGGACCAATGCTTAATGACCAGAGCAGTCTTTCAAGGAATTTTTTTTAGTGCCTTGCTGAATCAGAGCCTGAGAGAACATGCTGAATTTCGAGGGCAGGGAAAGATGCTCCTTGAAATTCCTCCTTCCCTGTATTTTGGAATCTCCCCCCAGTGATTTGCTTATCTGAATTCTGTTTGGTTTGCAAAGCAAATTGAATCTCAGTTTCAGCGCATTTGACCTTGATGACAACTTTGTTGTTAAACTTTGCAAAGCTAACTAGGCTCCCGCGTCCATGCTATTAAACCTTACATAAATAGCACTGAGTACATGGAAAGAATAATAAGAATAATTAAAAAAAAATTAAAAACCCAGCCATAAGTCAATGGCCTGTTTTCCCTGAATTTGGGCCATTTTCAAGCTCCTTTCTGCTCAGATCACTGCCACATGCCACTGTGCCATCCAGTCCCCCATTCACACAACTACTGCAAATGGTATCATTTTGCAACTAATTTTCTCGCTTAGTTTTGGCCATTAGTCATTCCCAATATCCTCAATCTGCAGGTAATTTTCCACATTATTAGTTACCCACCTGTCTTATTAAACTGGACTTTCTGAAACCCTGTGTGTCTACATTTTCTGTACCTTTAGATCAAGCAAATAATTGCCTGAACCTGGATGGAAGAATTTAATAGGAAGATTATAGTTGATTCCAAAGTTAATAACTATAGCATCTGGTTTCTCTTTTTAACATTTAAATGATAAATTCAGTGTTCATGAAGAGAAAAAAAAAAGGGAGAACACAAGAGAATGAAATCTTCTTATCATCTGCAGGCCAAGTTAAATATAGATGGGCAGAAGGTAGGTTATACTCTTCTCCACTTAATGTACCTCCACCTTGACCCAAAGGGACCAATCTTTATCACATTAAGAGAAATAATTTCTCTGCACAGAGACGCGACTTGGCTTCTTTTTCCCTAAGAATGCCAACTGTGCTGCATTATGCAAAATCTTAGGTATCTTTGGTTGCTCTTTATGATAGTCTATAGCTGTTCTGAGATTTTTCAACTCATTTCTATTCAGACCTCTATAAAACCATCTGCATGGGAAGAGTTTTAAATATTGCTCGGTAAAACCGGGAGCATTATTTTCCAAATCAGTTCAGAAATTAAAAAAAAAAAAAAAAAAGAAACCAAGGTATGGCTGTCCAAGCTTCAGATACTAAGGGCTGTGTTGGCAGCCTGCCAGGGGCCTGAGAGCTAAACCTACTTTGCATATAAATTGACAAGCTTTTAAAAAAAAAACCCAAAATAAATGCACACAGCCATAACAGCTGCATTCTCCTTGCTAGGCAAATAAAAACATGCTTGTTGCTTAAGCTCACCTGCAAAGAAAACAAAAGGCAAAAGAGCTATTCACAAGAAATAACAGACCTAGGCTCCGGTCTGCATGACTCATTAGCCTTTATGGATCAGACATCCACATCTGAGTGCATGAGGCTTCCTAGCAACCCTTGAGGTGCAATGCTTCGGAAAAGAAACCAAGCATTATAGGCACATAGGTGGGTATTAAATGCCTAGATGAAACCCTCTTCAGGGTGTGATTCAGTCCCAGAGGGCTCAACAACTTTTGGAAATGGCAGCAGCAGAGATGGAGGAAGCTGTCCTGGGCTTGCCGCTTCATTTGGGATCTGGCAGAATGCCTTTTCCCCAGATAAGAAGCTACAGCATCAGTCTAACACACCAGAAAATCCTAGTTCCTCCCTTGACAGCAAGTCATGAAATGCTTAGGGTACTTGCTTCTCAAGCCAGCCTCCTGTAGAAGGAAAATCCTAGAGGGAGGGAGGAACTCAGCTCAGCCCAATTCTTCTGACTTGACCTCTGGTGGGAGAAAAAGCTGAAATGGTGCAGCAAGAAGACATCCCGAAACATATTGGTGCACAATGTCTGAGTTTGGGGCCATTCCAACATCCATCCCAGCTACTAGAATTCTACTATTTGAAATTCTCCCCAGCTGCAGACAGACCGGGGACCATTTGCATCACGTGTGTACCCAAGGTACAATCATGTCCCCTTTCGAATCACCAGCAACACTCTCCCGACTTCAGCGTAGGGTAGTGATAATGGTTTCTTTTCAAATTCATGTATTTTCTTAAATCTTAGACACCACTCTGCCATCTGCTCTTTGTACATTTTTCTGGACTTTGATTTACATGTGACTAACTCTTTAGCATCTGTGAAGTAGCTATATCATTTGCATCAAACGTGGGATTTGGGATATGTCTATTAGGGGCGTGCAAAACGGGCCCTATTCGATTCAGATTCAGCCTGAAGCAGAGGCACTGATTTGATTTGTTGATTCGGATCACTGTCTCTGATTTGATTTGGTGAAATCCGAATCGGAAGATTTGATGCTGATTTGGAGAATCAGCAATTCAGCCTTAGACACAGCTTTAAAAGTTTTTTCTATCTGCCTCAAGGTACTAGTGTGGCTCATGAACACTGTGATGCTGGGGCAGATGGAGCATCCCACAAGATTATAGGGGGGGCACCCATGTGCTAGGCGGCAAACACGGAAGTGGGCCAGAAGTACTTCCAGACCACTTCCAGGTCCACTGGGGAGCATGGGAGGGGCGGAGGCAGCTTGGCGATTGCTCACAGGGGGACCCCAAGCGCCCCCTCAGACCCAGAAGGCACCAGTCGCTGAGCCGGAGGGGGTCTGGGGGTGGGGGGGCTCAGTGCGCTCCCCGGTGGACCTGGAAGTGTATCAGAAGTGCTTCTGGTCGACTTCAAGGTCTGCTGCTGAGCACACTGGGGAGCCCCCCATGCTCCTGTGGGACACTCCATGTGCCCCAGCCTCACACCGTTCACAAACCGCCTGCTACCTAGAAGTATGTAGAGAAAACATTTAAAGCTGTGTCTATGGCCAAATCACCATTTTTTTATGAATCTCTCTGAATCAATTCAGAGGGTTTCTATTTGCTTCAGAGAGATTAAAGGGTCCTCTGATTCGATTTGGATTTGGAGATTCAGCCACCGAATTGGGCCGACCCTCCGCCAAATCGAATCAGGGACCAAAGCTTCGCAAAGCCTTAAGGTCTATACCATTTCTGTATCTCTCCTGGAGAGTACTGTCCCCACGCATACTCTGTCTACCAGGCCAGGGCATGAGGTGACAGAGCTTTCCTGAGAGCACCCCTCCTCTATTTGCATTTCTCGGGCATTTTGAAGATGACCTCAGGAACTGTAATATCGAGGCAGCCTCAGCTTGACTTCACTGTCTGGTGGTAATGGCTTAGCTCACACCTGAAGCGATGCTCGAGAACAGTGATCCCAAGGAACACTATGGAATCGATATACACTGATCCATGATGCCGGGCCACCATGGTTTCGTTATCAGATCCAACTTTGATTCACTGTGGCCCAAATTCTGAAACTCATATTTTTCTTGTCTAGCACCTTGTTCAACAAATAGTCCCAGTGACATAAAAGGGCATCACCTGCGCTGGCTTTACATATTGGCTGAAGTCTTGGCCCCGTTTAGGTCCCTTGGAAAGTTGTAATTAACTGCAAAGGAGCCAGGGTTTCATTCATTGCCTTAAACAGAATGCCTTCATTCAAAATGAAACCAGTAGGTAGTAAAGCTAAGAAAAGGAAGTTCTTTTTCACACAGCGTGTCATTAAAGTGTGGAATTCATTGCTACCAGATGTTGAGGAAGCTGATAGTTGAGACAGATCCAAAAATGTTTGAAGAAATTCTTGGAGGAAAGGGACATCAGTACCTATTGAGCGTGGGAGTTACAGAGACAGCCTCTGAATCAGAACTTCCTAGACCTTAAGGCTAGGGGCAGACGTTACACACATTGGTTTAAGTGATCAGAAACTGGTTTAAACCTGTAACAGAACAGATGATCAGTGCACATAAACCAATTTCAAAATGGCTGAAACTGGTTAAAGATAAATCTGGTTGAATGCCATGTCAGACTTAACTGATTTAGGTCAAATTGGTTTATGAAACTTCTGTCCCAGACCTAAATGCTGGGGGTGGCAAGTGACAATGAAACAGTCAAAAGAAACCCTGATCAGACCCAGTTCACTCTCCATTTCAGCATCCACTCCCTGCCATGGTGTGACACAGGCAAGCTGGGCTTCTGGTCTGATCCAGGAAATGGCGATTCTTACAGCAGCACTGCATAAAGCATCATTTATGGCTTATTTTGAGGACATGGCGTTTTTGATCCACACTGCTAACAAAGGTGGCAAATATGTTGAAATGTGTCTTTTAGGATACCGACTGTAATCATTTTGTGACAAATCCTGAACAACCTTCAGCTAATAATGAATTCTAGTTTGATATGCACCACAATGTACAGGATAATGCATAAGCATTTCATTCCTAACCTTTAAACCATCTTTTTTTCTCTCTTCCACTGGAATATATTCCCGTTGTCACAAGCACAGAACTCCCACTGAAATTACCTGGAGTTTTTAGTTTCACTCATAGCACGAGAGCCCGCAGTCTGAAGTTGTTCATAGAAATGAAGGCTCCAGCTCACAAATAGACACAAAACTACATCCATTATTTGCAGCTGTACTAATGGCCATTTCACATTATAACACTGCCTTCTGCCTATTCACGCTTTTAGAACATAAATATTTGCACAAAGGCTTGTTTGACATAGTTTGGCCGAGACATCTATAATGTCCACTGAAGTCAGGGAAAGAAAATTGACTAATTGACTTTAATGGTCATTGATTCAAGCCTCTACAAAAGCTTTTATGGAACTACATATACTTTCAAAAGTCCCTGATACCTTTTAATGCTTTCAAAATGCTGCTCTTACAATTCCAGCAGTAAGAATATGATTTTTCTCTTTCTACAGAAAATGAAAGATTTTAAGTTGAAACAATTTTGATCACTTGAAATGGTTGATCAAAAAGGATTTGAGTTAAGGTTTCCTTCACCAAATCCAAAGATTATTTTTCTCTGAGAACACGGACAAACGATGCGTTTATTCTCTCTCCTTCTTCCACCAAATGGCAAAAGAAAGTTACCTTTTATTTATGAGGGATCATTTTTTCCTGTCTATATTTTGACAAATAACATGGCAGAAAATGATTAAGGGTCTCATTTTACAATGTGACTTGTATGTTATTTATTGTCAAAATAAAAGTCACTTTGTGAATTGAAGTTTTTAATCATTTTCTTTTTCTTTCTCAGGAAATGGTTTTGTCGAGAAAATGATGATATCGAGGAATGCTGTTTTTTGCTAATGGCAGGTGTGAGCAGCATTATCACTAATTACTCCGTAAGATAAAAGTCAATAAATAATAAGTTTTCAACTCATTACGTTGGCATAGTTTTACTCTACAGTCATTAGTAACATGGTATTAGGGCATTCTGACTAATTCTTACATAAGAGACAATATGGGGTGTATAAATGCCCATAAAGACATCCTCTCCTTCCTCTGAGAGCTGATATTCAAATCTATACACCGAAAGATGTCAGGGAGGACCATCCACTTCTCTGCGAGTCAGACCCTGAGTAGTGCTAATGTCTCATGTGTCACAATGCTTGCCGCCATTGTTTCTCTCATGGATGATAATAGCAAAACCCCACTGAAATCGCTAGTGAAAAACTGGTAGCATTCAAAATGACACAAATAACTTAGTGCCTCAAAGGACCGGGCTCTCCTATTTTCTTTGTGGAGCTCATGAAAAGAAGATCAATGTGCTGGTCTCAGCCATAAACCCTTGACAATCCACTGAAAGTGTATGTGCTGAACTAAAATTGAACTATGCTACGCTAAATGCCGAAACACGTTTGCATGCGTGTAACTTTGAGAAGACAAGGTTGATAATGCTGTCTATAGTCTTCTTCATTCAAAGACCCCAAAGTGCCATGCCAAAACCATGCATGAAGGCCTTACTACTGTCAGCAGGGGAACATACATGCACAAAGGGAGAGAAGAAAGCATGATAAGCCTGCAGAATGACAAGTAAAAACATAGGAGTCCTGAATATCAAGCTCCTATCCACTAAGAATAAGCTCTCAGAATAATATCTCAGCATAAGAGTGAAGGAAAAATAAGAGCTGATTAGGCATGTTAGTCTGTTGTAAAACACTTCGGGTTGCACCTCAGCTTGTGCTATTGTATAACACTGCAGAGGGGAAAACCTCAGAAATTATTGTGGCTTCTTATTATTTGTATTACAGTTGGGCCTAAATACCTACCATGGGCCTCTTGTAATGGGCACTGGGTGAGCATATAATAAAAGCCAGCCCCTGCTCTGAAGAAGGCACTATTTAAGACCCTGTATATAAGGGAAAGTGTGCTAATTACACAGTTAAAGTAACTCAGATAAATTGTACAGGTATACATTTCTTTGTGAACACTGCTATTTTGGTAAAAGACTTCATATGTGTGTGTTGTGTGTGTGTGTGTGTGCGTGTGTGTGTGTGCACGTGCGTGCATGTGCATGGGCGTATTCATTTTTTTTCTGCTTTAGCTCACATGTCTTCCAAAACAATTGAAAAAAAAGAAAAAATCTTATCCCAGAATATCCCCCCTCCCCCCCAAAAAATCTTATCCCAGTGTTCACAGCTGTTTTTTATAAGTAAGTTTGTCTGAATCCATACACTAGCCAGTGCTGAGAAAACTTTCCATATAGGCCACAGCAGCAAAACCCAGAATGGCAAGTAGGTCAGCAATGGGGCGAGACTATGAGACTCCTGACTCTCTCAAGTTATATTTTTACCTGCTAGGCCACAACACTCCTCTTGCAGTAGCAAATTTGAAGAGTCTCAACTCACAGAAGAGCTCACTTTTTCCTTCCTCTCTCTTTCTCTCTTGCTTTTTTTAGCATTCAATCTGCAGCAGCCACAGACATCATTTCCCTCCTCGGTGTTGGGCATCCCTCTCCCTTCTGCCAGCGATCGTGTCAGCCTCAGGAGGGAAGAGGTACATGTGTAGGTCACCTAGAGTTCAGAAAGAAAGAATTTAGGCAGCAAAACCCTGATGCAAAACATCTGAGGAGAGATGATCTGAAATCGCCATCCGGGACTCTGAACTCCAGCTTGTTAACTAGCTCCTCACAAGCTTGCCTGTTCCTCCGCTCACGCTCCGGTTTGACAGGGCTGGCAACACGGAAGCATACAAACCTGTCAAGCTCATGCCCTTGATGAGGCCACCTTCTTTTCACCCCCTATGGCAACATCATTTTTTCATAAGGTAACAAGCTCGCTACCTGTTCACAAGCAGAGCCCTGCTTCAAAGACCCCTGCCCTGTTTCTGCAAGTAATTTTGATATCGGTCCAGATTTCTGCACCAAACCCGGACTCCAGAATTGCTGGGAGGTTCAATCTTTTTTTGAGTGTTTTTTTTTTTTTCCCCCCCTCTTGGTCCTGAGATGTGTTTTTTTTTCCTGTTCTTATTCATCTCAGTGAGAAGAAAAGCATGTGGAGTGAGATTGTTTAGTTAGTTCTAACCCACAGCAAACATTTCACGGAAGGAAACAGACAGCAGAAGATCCTCTCCGCGGGGCTGTGGAACTCGAATAATGTTGATTTAATAAAGCACATCAGCAGCTTGGTAAGATAGTACATAATAGAGCGCAGCACCAGCCAAATAAGATCATATACTGAAGCGCATAATATGAGAGCACAGCACAGATGTCACCGGCTCTGCGAGACATCAGGGCACATACCGCACGATGCAACGTAATAGATGCCTGTGCACTGTGAGCAGATAGCGCGCCTGTGCATTCAGGGTTGATACAGTTTAGTAACTGGCTTCTGATGAATGGCTGCGAGCTCAGTGAGGACCCACCGTTTTAGCAGTCTGCCTAAGCTAATCAAGCTGGTTATTTTGTCTTTACTGTGGCATCTGAGCACTGAAGCTGTGCTCAGAAAGTCATGGACCCGCTCAGGTCATTGCAAAATAAACATCAGGCTCTTCCTTCCTGGTGTGATTTCCCTGAAAACAGTGGAGTCGTGCCAGGGCTGAAGCTGGTCCATAACATACGCTGCTCTGCCCCTCCCCAAGAAAGCACTCCGTATTGCATCCCTCTGCATGGGACACTGTTGGGACCTGCGTGAGCCCAAAGGTAAAGCATTGTATCCTGGATAAGTGCTGCTTCCATTGAAATGAACCTTTTGAAATGTAAGCACTTTTGCATGGCCAGTGCCATTACTGCACACTAAGAGGGAAAAATCCCCCACTGGTGACAATCTGTCAGTCTTCCTACATAGCTGGAGTCATGTAATACCTCTGCAGTAAGGAGGGGACACGGACACATGGACTGTGCCTACGTACAGGAGAGAGACACATACTGCATGCAGGGACCTGGCTCCATACGAGCTCAGACCATACATGTAGAGAGGGGCATTGGGGAAACCTTCAGGAGTTGCACAGACCTTGTGCATAGTGTTAGGGGCGGCTTTGTTTCTAGCCTTGCGTCTAGCTCTGTCATCAACTTTATGTAAAAACACAGTGTGTAACAGAGCATGGGGACTCTTCTGGGTTTAGCAGTGACACAAGACACAGGAAATACCTGCCCAGGGGAGCGTATAGTCTAAGGGCCTTGTTATGCGCCTAGTTTAGGCAGCTTCTGGAGCTCTCAACCCCTAGACTGGCTGCACATCAACACCTTCTAAGTGGCTTAAAGCATGTGTTATTCAGCTTAAAGTTATGCCACCCCAGGATAAGATTATTTCCAGTCCACCTATTTTTTTTGCTATTCCATTACCATGTAGCCACTTCCCACAGCTGTTCTGCTCAAGTTGAAGTCCTCCAGAATCCCAGAATGTAGTGCAGCCCCCGCCCCCCCAACTCAGGGAAAGTGAGGACACAGAGGCACAGTTGGGATAGGCACAGTGCCTCACCCTCCTACCCCCGGGGATATTGGGCACAGCAAGAACTGCAGCCAGCCCTAAATCACCTCTTGCCACTACCCAGACTACCTCCTACCACCCCTGGTGCCTCCTGCCACTGCCCAGACTGGCTCTGCTCCTGCCAGCACAGGAGGTTGGTGCTGCTTGAACACTGGGAAAAAAAAGCT
>NW_017728909.1:16208420-16225959 GCF_001723895.1 Crocodylus porosus | reverse complement strand
CCCCCCTCTTGGTCCTGAGATGTGTTTTTTTTTCCTGTTCTTATTCATCTCAGTGAGAAGAAAAGCATGTGGAGTGAGATTGTTTAGTTAGTTCTAACCCACAGCAAACATTTCACGGAAGGAAACAGACAGCAGAAGATCCTCTCCGCGGGGCTGTGGAACTCGAATAATGTTGATTTAATAAAGCACATCAGCAGCTTGGTAAGATAGTACATAATAGAGCGCAGCACCAGCCAAATAAGATCATATACTGAAGCGCATAATATGAGAGCACAGCACAGATGTCACCGGCTCTGCGAGACATCAGGGCACATACCGCACGATGCAACGTAATAGATGCCTGTGCACTGTGAGCAGATAGCGCGCCTGTGCATTCAGGGTTGATACAGTTTAGTAACTGGCTTCTGATGAATGGCTGCGAGCTCAGTGAGGACCCACCGTTTTAGCAGTCTGCCTAAGCTAATCAAGCTGGTTATTTTGTCTTTACTGTGGCATCTGAGCACTGAAGCTGTGCTCAGAAAGTCATGGACCCGCTCAGGTCATTGCAAAATAAACATCAGGCTCTTCCTTCCTGGTGTGATTTCCCTGAAAACAGTGGAGTCGTGCCAGGGCTGAAGCTGGTCCATAACATACGCTGCTCTGCCCCTCCCCAAGAAAGCACTCCGTATTGCATCCCTCTGCATGGGACACTGTTGGGACCTGCGTGAGCCCAAAGGTAAAGCATTGTATCCTGGATAAGTGCTGCTTCCATTGAAATGAACCTTTTGAAATGTAAGCACTTTTGCATGGCCAGTGCCATTACTGCACACTAAGAGGGAAAAATCCCCCACTGGTGACAATCTGTCAGTCTTCCTACATAGCTGGAGTCATGTAATACCTCTGCAGTAAGGAGGGGACACGGACACATGGACTGTGCCTACGTACAGGAGAGAGACACATACTGCATGCAGGGACCTGGCTCCATACGAGCTCAGACCATACATGTAGAGAGGGGCATTGGGGAAACCTTCAGGAGTTGCACAGACCTTGTGCATAGTGTTAGGGGCGGCTTTGTTTCTAGCCTTGCGTCTAGCTCTGTCATCAACTTTATGTAAAAACACAGTGTGTAACAGAGCATGGGGACTCTTCTGGGTTTAGCAGTGACACAAGACACAGGAAATACCTGCCCAGGGGAGCGTATAGTCTAAGGGCCTTGTTATGCGCCTAGTTTAGGCAGCTTCTGGAGCTCTCAACCCCTAGACTGGCTGCACATCAACACCTTCTAAGTGGCTTAAAGCATGTGTTATTCAGCTTAAAGTTATGCCACCCCAGGATAAGATTATTTCCAGTCCACCTATTTTTTTTGCTATTCCATTACCATGTAGCCACTTCCCACAGCTGTTCTGCTCAAGTTGAAGTCCTCCAGAATCCCAGAATGTAGTGCAGCCCCCGCCCCCCCAACTCAGGGAAAGTGAGGACACAGAGGCACAGTTGGGATAGGCACAGTGCCTCACCCTCCTACCCCCGGGGATATTGGGCACAGCAAGAACTGCAGCCAGCCCTAAATCACCTCTTGCCACTACCCAGACTACCTCCTACCACCCCTGGTGCCTCCTGCCACTGCCCAGACTGGCTCTGCTCCTGCCAGCACAGGAGGTTGGTGCTGCTTGAACACTGGGAAAAAAAAGCTTGGGTCACTTGGATCTCAGAGCATCTCTGCAATGAGAGTAGGGACACCAGATTTAAACCCTGACACCCCTGATCTTAGCATGGAGCTGCAGTGAGACCAGAGAGTTCCAGGGCAGGAAGTTGCTTCCTTGGGGCTCTCTGACATGGCAGTAGGCCTACTCCCTACCTAGTGTGAGCTGCAGGCAGGTCCTGCTCCTAGTCCTGCAACTGCTCACCAAGCCTCTAGTGGCAAGTCAGAGCTGTGCAGGTGAAAGACAGCCTCAGCAGGTTTTTTGACTTATTGTGTGGCTGCTCCACTAAGCTGAACAGCACCAAGCCAATTGACATTTGTTCAATTTAAAGCATAAGGTCCTAAGAGACAGACATCAGGGGTAAGTACAGACAGTCAAAAAGCCTGAGGCTGAATTCATTCAATCTTTGCAAGTTAGCCTGAGTTGCGTAGATTGAACTGATAAGCAAGTGAACAGACATTCACTTTTGATTTTAGAAATGCTGCCCTGTGCCTGCAGTGGCCCAGGCTGGAAGCTGTGGAGGTGCTAGCGCACACCTCTTTGCTTGGCTGGAGCAGGCAGTTTGGGACAAGACTAGCCTGCAAGGTGGGGTTTTTGGGGGAGGTGCAAAGCATCCTGGGATGCTGGGAGACTGTGGGTTAACCTGAGTGGGACTGGGACAGAAGTTCAATAAACAGATTTAACTAAAATCAGTTAAGACTGATAGTACATCAATCCAGGTTTATCTTAAACCAGTTTGGGCCATTTTAAAAGTGGTTTATGTGCAATGAACTTCTGTTGTGTTACACACTTGAACCAGTTTCAATAGCTTTAACCAGATAATGTGTAATTTCTGTCCCTAGCTCAGAAGGGCATGGTCTGAGGTGTAGCAAGAGCCAAGGCCTAGATTTTGGCCTTGCTGGCACTACCATGCCTAAGTGAAGGATGGCAGAGGGGTGCAAGTCCCTCCTTTCTAGCCGTGTACACCTCCCCATTGCACAGGGCTTGTGGTGGAACCCCTGTCTAGCCCAAAGTGGAGGGGGGGAGGGGGCTTTTTTTTCTTCAATGTGCCAGTTGTTCCAAAGTTTAAAGGGGACAAAAAGTATATGACTAAGTACACAGAGATGTTCTGAGTCTTTCTGGGTGTGGTGCTTCCAATTAAGGACTCCGTTCATGTATAAGACAAAGCCATAACAGGTGATCAGTCACCTGAGGACAGAAGAACGGAGAGTGTTTTGCATCAAATCCGGCTTTACTGAAGTAAAAGTGCTGTTTTTCTGAGCCTGGCTATAAATTCAGGCTGAAATACTGCGACAAGACATGCAGAGGCAGAGGAATGCTGCTAACATCTGTGACAAGGGAACAGAAAATCCTTTGCAGTTATAGCCTCTGAAGACTTCTACCCTCATTTGTAACTAACTTCTCCTGTATAAACACAATCTGACCTCGTCTGTATAGTATTGTCCAGGCCTTTCATGCGTCATATGCTATACCCTTGAGTACTGCATGTGTATCACTGTCTGACCATCTCTTGGATGATTTGGTTTATATTCCCTGTCCTGTGAATTCAACACTCAAGAGCAAAACAACGGGCGTGTATTTTCAAATACAGCCAAGCCTTGGAAATGATTTTGGATGCATTTTAAAATAAGGTGCAATGAAGAAAAAAAGGTCGATCAGAAATTCTTATGTAGGAAATCAAGAGCAGAGAGGCACAGTGTTGTTTGGCCATTGAGCTTATGATAACCAAACTATCCTTATTGGTCCTTGTAGCTCGTACAAAAATTAATCAGAAAAAGAAAGGGTGATTTTTCTTTTTTCTTTTTTTTTTGCTGATGTTGCTATTCTTAATTTTTACTTTAGCATGTAACATTTCCCCCCGATTTAGGATTGAATTGAATTGCTCAGTTAGAACTCTAAGCCTGAGCTTAGGGTCTCAAGGGTTTGCCTACATGGGGAAGTTAGCATGTGGCAAGCTGGGGGGTGAATTTACAGCATATCAACTACTCTGTACTATCTTCCCATGTGGACACCCTTAGCGAGCACTAAGGTAGCTTAGTTCACTCTCAAAATGGAATAACGTAGCTCCAAGATATTCTTAGTGCAGATGCCCTGTTACTTAAGGGAATCAGGGCACTGTAATGTTGGGGAATCCCACCTCTTTGAGAACAGCTGAAAGCGGGTTGCTGAAAAGGACTCTTTCACTCACACAGAGCGCGCACAACTGGCTGAGCACCTTTCCAGTGCTCTGTGGGTATGTCCACCCAGCAATCTCAGCCTGTGCTCCTACAAGATGTTTGCCCCAAACTCCCTATCACCTGCACAGAAACCTCTCAAGCCTAAGCTTGCGCTCTGAACCGCAGTTTGCTGATATAGTAAAGGACCGGGTTTCAACCCACATTGTGGTGTACAACTGGCCCATTTTACCATAAAGATGCAGGTGAGGTGAGATGTCCCTTCTATATACTTCCCACAGTTGCCACACGACTGTTTGGAAAAGAATCACTCTTCAGCTAACACAATTATGGGCTCCGACCCCAAAATTATAGTAGTCACTCTAAAAGGAGTGAGGATGCAGTGATGCGAGGGGAAATGCAAAACTCTAGAGCTCTTGGTTCCAAGATAATACCTTTTATTAGACCAGCTAAGAAATCACCAACAAATATATATATATATTTCTCTGCAAGCTTTCGGGCACACCTTCCTCAGGCTCAGGGAAAATTAAAGATGGTAAAAAGTCCCCATAGGTAGAACATAAAAAATGAAGTTTATCCTCAGGAATGATGTGTGTGCCCAAAAGCTTCCAGAACAAGATCATTTTTTTTTGCAACTTCTTAGTTGGTCTAATAAAAGGTGTCATCTTGGAACCAAGAGTCCTAGAGTTTTGCATTTCTTTTTGTCCCAGACCAAGACAGCTAACAAATACAACCCTGTAATACAAGGAGGGCTTTCTGTGTGGGGGGTCTTTGTATTTGAGCTAAGCTAACCCAAATGCTCAAATCTGTCAAACATTCAGACTAGCTGTGTAACCAGTCTAGTATAGTTTAGCTTCTTCAGAAAGGCAGATTTCAGACTAAAATCAGGCTAGTCTAGCTATCGTGTATAGCTTCTTCAGAAAGGCAGATTTCACTCTTTCACCATTGGGCTACTAGTCTGGCATGAGTGAGAGGGCATTTCCAGGCTATGCTGCTTCCATTTTTACTAGCGTTTCAGTGTGGATCCTGGCTACCTAGCTTTTGCCACAGAGGGCACGTCTACACGAAACAATGCACATTGGACTAATTCTACTGCACATTAGTGTGGCTGGCAAAAACCATGCTAATGCACAGTAGAGTTAGTCTAATGCACATTAACATCCTAAAAAAGCTTTCATCTGCAGTAATGTGCAGTAGTGCCAGTTATGGCACATTAAGTTAGTACTTGTCACTGCAGGCACTAAATGTCATGCACCCTAATTATGGCGCATTAATGAACGTGTAGATGAACCCTGAGTTCCAGAAGTTTCACAGCCGGGGGGAATGGAAACAGAGCAGGTGTTTGGGCCCCTTTCAAAGACCCCTCTTTCTGGGAGCTAGCTAAGATTCCCTTCATGTTCCTTCGTGTACGGGAGAGTGTAAGCTCTCCCCAAGCTCTAGCAATCTTTCTTTATTGCCAATTTTAAATTCCCAAGGTCTTCCTTTAGAACCTGCAGTTCAAAAACGGAGCTGCAAAACATCCCCACCAACCCCCACAAAAAGATTCAAAGGCAGAAGCCTGTTTGAGAAGACTTCTAAGATTCCTCTGAAAAAAAAAATATATATATACTGAAAGGGTAATGCTCAGAATCTCCTACAAATTATACAAAGACAACTTGAAAAGCTGCAGTATGTCTGTTTGCAAAAGTTCTCTTAACCCCCAGAGACTGAGAATCACATATATATTGATGAATGCATTTATTTATTCTTTCCCCCAGGGAAATGGATGAAGAGCTGGACATGTACATATACACTCTCTTCTCTATAGAATAGGCAAGCAAACATCTAGAAGGAAAGAAAAAGAAAGAAAAAAAACACACAGGGAGGATAAAGAAAATCATAACAAAATATAAATATTTAAATATCGGAAGCGGGTAAACCACCTTTTTTTTTTAATCTCACTCAGTCCTCACCTTTACTAAACAGTGACCCAGGCAGTTCTTCCTATAATTTGCGTGTGCAGAGACAGGCTTTTTTTTCCCCATGAAAAAGAGAACGAATCCAGTGGTCAGATGAAGGGAACTGGGAATGTGAGTCCCGACTGCCTCCTGTCAAGGCTGAAACTTTAATTCTTGAGTCTGTATCGTGAGCTGCCCTCGGTGGGCTGCTCGCGGGTGGATGCCATCCAAGGGGCACCGCCACCACAAAGGAAAGGACTGGGGCCCCCTGCAGCTCAGGGCCTACTGGCAGCTCGCCCCTCGGCCATGGGAAAGGCAGGCAGACTCCTCTGGAAAAAGAAGAAAAATTAACCCCTCACCACTTTCCACCCCACACCTCCCTCGGTGGAGCCTGCCTTTGTGGCCTGCCACTGGGTCATGCAGGCCCTGAGCTGCAGGAGGGCCTGATCCTTTCCTCCATGGCAACAGTGCCTCCCAGGACCACCCCAGCAGGATGCTAGTGCATGAGTAGGCAGCACCCAGGCGGATCCAATGGTGTACAAGGCGTTGGAAACCCAGGCATGCTCAGGGGCTTGTCGGGCTTCCCGCGCCCCATGCACAGTGCCCGCTGTGCCTTCCCGCCACCTGGGACCACCCAGAAACAGGCTGGCTTGGCCCTAGAGCAGTGTGGGAAGACAGCCAAAGGGCGGCTGGGTGAGCTGTTGGCCCGAGGAGGTGGCAGGGATGCTGCACAGAGTGCTGGAAGCCCGCCACGCCCGAGCTTCCCTGAGCACGCCTGGGTTTCCAGTGCCCCATGAACCGTCCTCACCACCTTCTCCGGATGTATCGCTGCAATTTGTTACATAGCACAATAACAAATTGCAAAGATGCATTTTACTTTGCTACCTAACAAAGGCATTTAAATCAAAATACGCTGCCACAGGTGTATAGCGTGATGAAAGTGAAACGTAATAAGCTGCTGCAGGTGTAAACTGTGACAGCATTAAACCAATAAAAAAGGGCAATTGAACTGCTTAAAAGGCCAATTTCATCACATGTACAAGCTCCCAGAAGCTATAGTTGAGGCAGTAATAGAGTCACGTCTGTATGTATTAGACCCAGACTGAAATTATCAATGCCTGCTGAGCAGTGGGTTACAAAATGCGTGAGTTTTTTTTTCCCAGCTGTAGCTACGATCTAAACACATTTCACCTATTTAAGGCACAACTGTAGCCGACGGGAGTGAGGTCCCCAAGCGCAAGTGCAGAGGACCTTCCTGAAGCTGTATGGAAAGTGCAGGTGCTGTAACCCTGGTACTGCCTTTTATTAGCAAATGAGCATGGAAGGGCAAGAAGTGGGCAGAAGCCTGGGTATGGTCCTTGTGAGTCAATCAGCAAGACTGGCCAAAACCATGGCAGGAAGTATGTAACGTCCTAGCAATGTCAGAAGCACGTACTGGGCCCGCAGCAGGGCCCTCGGGTGTACTACACCACCTCACATGGCCATACCTCTCCTGGAAGAGAAGGCAGTAAGTTGACCATGTAGATATGGCCTTCAGTTCCTAAACAACGCTTCTGCTAGAGTAAATGCAGCTGCTTAGCACCTACGTGTACAGACCCCAAAGGTTAATCCAGTCCTAGCTCTTGGCCAAGCCTTGGAGTTAACCCAAAGGTTAAGCCAGCCCTAAACCTCTTCATACCTCAGTCCCCTCAGCAGTATGGAAAATAATGCCTTCTTGATAAAGGGGCTAGTGTGAGTATGTCTACACCATGTCCCGGTGTTCCCAAAACAGGACTTAACAACACACAACCACCCCAAGTACCAAAGTACAAACCTTGAAATGCTCTCACTAGTGAAAGGCTACTGTCAATCACACAGTGGTCTCCAGAGCCACTGTGGGGGCTCTTTTAGAGCACCCCAATCACAGCATTTCTCTTTTGATGCATTCAAGAAGGAGCAGGTCATGTAAGACTTGTTGAAGTGCCTCCTTTGCCCCCCTGGGGAATGTTCCCCAGAAAGTTTAATGCAATAATGCTCTTATAATGCTCCAAAAGGAAAGGGTCTAAATTAGGGCAGTCTATTAAATGAGTATAGCTCTTTATCAATATGTTTATTTAGAGCAAATATGAAGCAACATGGTATTCAGAGTATGAATACATTCACTTGTTTTTTATCAGAGCCCTCAATAAACTCATCTTGGGCTTTAAATTCCCAAAGCAGCATAGCTTTGTCTCTCTTTTTAGGCATACCCTGGAACCGATCAGCCACTTCTGCAGTGTTAGGTGTGAAATAAGAATCACGACCTTTGGAATCAGAGTTCCCCACTGACCTGTTCAGCATTGATGTGCCTGGCACATTTTGACAGCAATGGGAATTACACCAGGGAATCACACATGTCCAGACGAGAAAATATATTAGTGATAAGAAAACCCTTAAAAGGGTCCAACTGGATTCAGATAAGCAGCTTCCTAAAGTTTGGACAGTTATCCAAACTTCTTGATTCCTTTCGGTGTGTAGAACTTGGCTGGAACAGGCTTTCCAGAACCTCCACATTAACAGCCTGATAAAGACTATTCAAAAATAGCATGCTAATATTTTGGGCAACCACTGTGTGGCATTTTCCTACAAGCTCTTTAATGAGGTGATTTGCAAATGACCAGCAAATTCAGCAGATCATCGCAGAACCCTGTCCTAAACATTAGTGAGGATAAGATGTAGAGCTCTGGCTTTGTTAGGGACTGGGACATGGGATGGTCACCTGCCAGGCAAAGTCCAGCAGTCAGGATCAGGGGCTGGAACGGGAAGCCAACGCCAGAGTCAGGAGTTTACAGTGGTGTAATTTATAGCACTATAAAATTACAGCACTCCTAAACATGACAGGTATGGGGGGTGGGGGGGGGCAGATCTCTGAGCCTCACTGCATTTTTTGCTAGCATTTTTTATGCTGGGAGGCTGGGGGCACTCCACAACCACCTGGAGCTGCAGCCAGCAGCAGACCAGTGAAGAAAGCAGTTCTCACTTATACAGGAAGCCCTGCTCCACGAGTATGGTCCCCAGCCATGCGGGGTCTCATGAAGTGTGGGTGTGTGTGTGTACATGTGGATGTGCATGCATCCATGTGGTCTTTGCACTTGCAGTGTGTCCCTTTTACTCTTCCTCACTTCTCTGGGAGTTGGCACTGCATCTTCCACGGGGCCAGGCAACAGCTCACAAAGCTCTTGGTCTATTGGCAGAATTGCCAGAAATATGACCAGCATACTGAAGTTATTTAAAGCACTGTAGGTTGCTAAAGCACTGTAAAATACAGCACTTCAAATATAATACCTCATTTAACAGGGGTTAATTTAAAGCACAATACCCATCTTAAAGTTCTGTAAAGCTCTGCACTTCGGTTAAGTCATAGCAATAAAGTGATTTAAACCATGAAAAGAACCCCAAACCAACTGCTGTACATTTCTTAGGACAAGCTGGGGCCTGGGAACTAATCTGAGTTTGTTGCAGCAAGTTCCTGTTTCCTTGCAGCCTCAGGGTGAACTGCCTTGAGCCTTTGATTGGGACCAGCTGGGACCAGGATTTTGATTTGTCTCAATACAGGTTGGGGCACTTAAGAGTTTACGGGAAGAGGTGCTGAATTTGGCTGGATGTAGGGTGCCTGAAGACTGTTCAGCTGTGGTGGAATAGTTTTAATTACACAGTTGGCATCACCACAGTCCCTATTTATTGCTATCATTCAGCACTATAGGGAAGTACTTTTAATCCCATTTTACAGATGGGAAAAGGGATCATGGTGAGAATAAGACCTGGATGCACAAAGGGACACACATGCAACAAACAGAGTACTCACGAAGTATAGTATCTGAGAGATAGTCTGAATGAGGCCAGCAGGAACTTCTCAGTGGCAGAACAAGAACAAGCCAAACACAAGACTGTAGCAAGGACAGTAGTAAAACCTGTAATCTCTCCCTTTATACAGTTCTGTATATACATTTTTGTACATAATAAAAAGTTGTTTCCACACCATAAGCCTCTTTAAGATACCACACCAAGTGCCTACATCTCATCTAACCCCACTTTATATGCTGCTATTAAGAATGAAGATGCTTAAATCTCAACCTCTTGACATTGCCTATTGCTGTGACTTAACAGAAGTGCACAGCTTTACAGCACTTTAATTACCAGGTGCTTTAGTTTTACCAGGAAGTTCCCTAAATGCCTAAAGGTCTGTTTCTGGGCCTGCTTCAATATCCCTCAGTCTTGATAGAGCTGAGCAGCTCAATACCTCACTTACACCCGAAGCCCTTTCAGAATCCATTAATTGGTTTCATTTACAGAGCATACTTAACGGACTAGACTATGTGTAAACCATGTGGGAATATCACTTCCACCTTTTATCCAAGAGTTCAATGGTTAGAGCTCTCACCTCATGGACTGGAGACCCAGATTCAACTCTCTCTCTACCTCAAACCCGAACTTCACATCTCTTACAAAACATCCCCAAACTCCAGACAGAGGGTCTTCCATGGTCAGTGGAATAATTTGAGATGTCTTGGGCTAAACTGAACATAAGAGGAAGCCTGTGGAAAGTGCCTACCTGAGTGGGGGAAGTGCTGGGTGCCAGTCCTTGCTCCAACAAAGGCTTATCTATTTTAGCCAATGATTACTGAATATAAAATACAGAAAGCAGGAATGTGGCCTGCTCCTTCTGATCAGGCTTAGAAAGAAAGGACTTAGTGGACACATCTACACAAGGTGTTATGTCCATTGGACTACTTCTACTGCGCATTAGCGCAGCCGGCAGAAAATGTTCATCTATGTTAATGCACACTAGAATTAATCCAATGGGCATTAAGCACCATCTAAAAAGCATTCATCTGTGCTAATGTGCAGTAACACTGATTACAGCACATGGAGTTATTTCAGGTATGAAACTTAATGTGCTGTAATTATGGTGCATTAATGAATGTATAGATGCACCCACTAAGCCTCAGTTTTTAAGCAAAATTACTTCATTTCCTAGGTCCAGGAGAAGGTTCAGGGTTGTGAGCCTTAACAGAAGGGTTTAAGTCATATCTTTGTCCTCCGCATTTCCTACCAGGTAGCTCAACCAACTCCACATTCAGCACCCTGGCTTCTGTGAATCCCATTCTGAGAAATCTGAATTGTGTGGGGAGCTGAGAACCTAGTCATGGCCGATGGATTCTCCTAGGGAGGCCAAGCACCAAAAAGTTAGATGCTGCAACCCCAAAGTCCTTTGGGGATATAGCTGAAAGTCATGCAAGATGCCTGCAGCAGCAATGCAGATCTTTCAAAACCTAGGCTAGTGCCCTAACTGCTGGGACATGGCCGAGGTGAGTAGCTGCTGCTTCCTCTAGATGCTACAGATCTGGTTTTTGTAAGGGCTCCCTCCTCTATAGCAGCAGTTGGCAATGATGGGCCATGAGGGATATAGGTGAATCTGTGACTACCATTGGCTAAAACCACCTCTGGGCAGGGATGTACCAGATGTGATGAGGCAGCTATAGTCCTCAAGGTATTTTTAATTCATACAGGGAGAAAGGGGTAAGCACCAGATCCCACTACCCTTTGCGGGTCTCCCCAATACACCCCTGGCTTGGCTGTGCTCAAAAGAAGACTTGGCCTCATGGCTTGGTTCCCAAGTGAGTGAACAGGACTCAACTGAAGACACCTCCACACAGCTCAAACTAGACCTGCCTGATGCTCTGCTCAGCATTATGTTTGCAATCCCACATACCGTGTGTTTGATTTCTCTGGACACCCATGGGCACTGGAACAACTACAGTGGGCAGCAAATTTATACCACTTGGGCAGCCCCTTTGCAGTCGCACCTTTCTCCCCCCTCATCCACTTTTTGTTATAAAGCACCATAGCACTGAGGGGATGGTTGGGGTGAGTCTCCTGGTTATGATAGTGTAACCCCATCCTCTTCACTAGATAGAGCTAAATCTGCCTTGCTCATGACACTAATCCCTGGGGGTCATAAACACACATATAAAGCGCGCACATTTTGCTTTTAGAATAGATACAATTACAGTAAGTGGCAGGTATATTCAGAACATTTCCCACGGCAGAAGACCCCCTAGCTTGCTGTAAGATTTCGAGCACCACCTGCCATTCCAAATTATACAAGTCGGATGCTGTGCTGCATTGTCAATGAGATGAGCTCACGGCAGCTTTCAAGAGTGAAGTGTGAGCAATTCAGACAAAATGAAATTTTCTGTAACTTTGTTGGGTAAAACATCATTGGCTTCTCCTTTGATTAGGGAGCAGGGAAAATGTTTCTGTTTAAATAACAATAAGAAGTGGCTCTTAAAGACCATTTTTCATTGATAAAGCATTTTTACAAACTCAGTATTGTTACCCCAGTTGCACATATGGGCACAAAGATGCACTGAGAGGTGAAGTGCCTCCGCCAAGGTCACCCAGAAGGCACTGCATTAAAGTCCCCTGAATCAAAGTATGGGTCTCCATCACAGCCCCCCTGATCCATGAGCTAACATACCCCTAAAATAAAGAGTACATGGAAAACATATGTGAAAGCCCTTGCTAAAATGCTGTCAACATGATAGTGCCTGGTTTGTCATCCCAGTTAAAATGATACAAAAAATTAGGTGGAGGACTTTGAATCTGGGTTTTATTTCAGCCTCTGCTACAGCCTTCCTTTATGAAAATGAGCATGCCACATTATCCCCCAAGTTTTCCAATATAAAACAAGGATAAGACCTTGCTGCATCTTGTTGTGAAAATATATATATATATATTTTTGGCCTGGGGGGGGTCATCTATTACAGCAATGAGGGCCATTGAATTCACACACACACATCCCCTTACCAACACAATCTGCAAATGACTTGCTGTCTACACAGAAAGTCCAGGCTTGTGCGAATATCAGAGACCTGCTTCTGTTTAGATCAATTTTGCAGCCTCAAAATTTTGCCTTCTCACATCAGACTTTGCAAAGGCCGAGCGAGCTACTTGCAACACTTCATGCTGTGAAGATCTGGGGCTGAGATAATGCTATAATTTACAGGGAGGAAAAGGGACAGAGCTGTGCTGCGAAACTGGGCCATTAATGGCAATGGTCATTAGCAATTGTTTCAGATGCAACTGGAAAAGTTTCAGAGGTGAGTACAGAAAAGGATATGCCGTATTGAGTGCTCTTTCAGCTCTACCATTTGCAGGTGGCAGTACAGTTTAATCTGTGCAGTGTTGGATTAAGGTATGGGCACTTCAGGAGTCACATGCAGCAGATTTGGAGCTGCTTTGTGATAACTTACAGGTTCAGCCTGTCACCTGCTGTAAGAAGAATGACTCCATAAATACCAAGGTTATTACAAGCAGGGAGGGGCTACATCCTCAACAAGGCAAGCATATGACTCCAGATAAAAGCTACTTTGAGCTTGGCAACCATAACTAAACTCATCTGGGGTTCAATCCTGCCAACAAAGTGATATCAACAAAATAACCCCCCACCCCAAAACCTGAGTATTTGTATTATAGTATCCAGATGATCTTGCTGAGTATTATTTTCCAACCTACAATGAGTTCCAGGGATTACAACTTTCTTAAAGGGTACATGCAGCTTAGTAAAACGTGACAAAAATTAACAGTAAGTGCGAAAGTCCCAAGGGCTTTGGGCAAAAGCCCTGAACCCAGCATCCACCCACAAGCATGAGCAGCTGATGGACTACCCTCCTCTATTATACCCCACTCACAGTTTGTTGTCCTAATTCAATGCCATCCCAGATTCAGGCAGCTCCATCTCTCACCTCTTTCAGGGTGCAGTTTCCAGGGGCTCAGCTGTAGCAACCACTCATCTTGTTATGGGTAGCGTATCCTTCACTTAGTCTGCTGATATGTCCTCACTGGCTTCGGTCCAGAAAATAGGCATCATCCCATTACCACTCCTCTATCTGTATCCTAGCTGTAATCCCTACCCTGGCAATGTCACACTTGACATCATTCACTTTCCCATCCATTTCAAATACAAATAATAGTGTTTTATCCACCCCCAACCCTAGAACGTAACAAAATTGGCTCAAACTAATCACGTAAGACAGACAGAAAAGCAGCCTACATAACACATGCAAATGAGACCCAGCCCCTCTTGTTCATCCTCAGATGTCAGCAGCAGCATCTCATCCTTTTAGTGCCTCTGTCCATCTATTGGTTTTAGGCACTTCTGAGCTTAAAGTAGGTGTTCACAACCTACTTCTTGAGGGGCTTCAGCCTTCAGGACTGTCATAGGAAGAAGCATTGACTTGATTTTAAGTACAGGAGCTGAGGACTGAGCAAGAATACAGCCAGACTCCAGAGGCTGGGGGAAAGCAGACCTGCCCGGATGGCAAGCCCACAGGTAAGTTGGGCATGCACATAGGCCAAGTATTGTTTCAAAAACCTTTCCTCTTATGCTTTGCTTTATGTCTATTGCTAGAGATAAACCACACTTTGTTCTGAAACGGCTGTGCTTCCCTTGCCGTAAGATCGGAGAGGCGTGAGCTACCCCACTCATCCAAGACGAGGCTTCAAGACACGGTGGGTCCTCCAACACAACCTAACAGAGAGCTGTACAGCAAGACTGGGCAGGGAGGGACGTGCTGAGTGCTTTGCCCATCACTCCTTACTCTTCCCCCTTACTGAGGCAAATCTGCTGCTGGTTTCATAAATATAACAGGCCAGGCTGGGGTGAACCTATTTCTCACTTGGAAATGCTTGATTGTGCTCTTTATCCTGGGGAAGCGCACATTAGATGAGTGAAGGAGCTGGCGGGCATCTAATGAGAAGCCTAAATGTTGGCTACCGGAGGAGTTAGCCTGATAGCGGCCAAGTGCCTGGGTAACCAAATAAAGCAGAAGTTGCAGCAAACTGCTAATCAGAGATATATGTGAATGCTACTAGAGAGCAAATACTCAGAGCTGGGCACACGAAAGCTCAGTTAACCTGTTGTTTCCCTCCCTGGTTAATATAGGAACCTCACTGCTTTTATTGCTCAGAGCTGATCTAATTGTTTTCTTCGTCTGGGATGCAGAGATGCCTCATCTCACGTCCCAAATTTCTGGGCTGTGTTTGTGTTTCATTTAAGGAGACGCTGCTGGGCATCCTCCGCTCCCATTGAGCTCACTGATGTCTAAGCCCAATCATTACCTTTTAGCAAGCCCTTGTCCATGGGGGTCCTAGCTCTGGCACTCACCCACGCCCTGATGAATGCCTTACTCTGTGAGAAGCCCAACTGAAACCAAAGGCACTGCACGTAGCTTCAGACACTGCTCATGGGAATAAGAGCAGGTGAACTGGAGGTGGGGATCTGGCACTTGTTGCTCTCACAGATATGAAAGGTGAGAATTGTGTTTCTTTTCCTTTCGCAGGGATGGGACTCTGGTTTTACCTCATCAATAAAAGATGAACTTTGTGTGTTTTTTTGGGATTTTTTTATGGGGATAGGAGAGGGCAGACCAGAACCCAATATTGGGAGAATGAGTAATTAAGACAATTGCATTAAAAAAAGTGGCTGGGTTAAAAACAAAGGAGTGTGTCAAATATGCACAGACAATGACTGCCAAGTGTGCGTGTACAAGAGAGGCTGGGAGGGGGTGACAATACACTGCTCAGACCAGTCTTTATTGATTTTTTTGTACTTCTAAAATAGATACACTCTACATCACTTATTTCAGTTACTGTGGTCCAACTTTTCAAGGTACTAACATCTTCCCAAAGTGGGGAAGGGCCAAGAATAGCTTCCATCAATAAACATGTCCAAAACATATACTGTGTCTCCTTTTCCTGCTACCCTACTGGCAGTCAGGTGGCCTATGGAAGATCGCTGGCTCGGTTAGGTGGACAACACGAAGATAAAACCCAGACATTAGAGGAAACAACCAGTCCATACTCCTTGAGTAGTGGTCAGTAGCCACTGAAACCTCACAATGCCCACTTGTGGGTCAGTCCTGTGTAAAGAATAGAAGACCATTAAACTGAACTAAAGAGAGTACAAACCCTCCTTTCCTAGTACAGGCCTGGGTAGCAGGACAGCAAAACAGACCTCTAAATCCTGCAGAGGAAGATTTACAATCGGATGGTATTTTTCTTGCATTCATCAGTTATTCATAACTGTTCTCCAATATTTTTTTCCAGATAAAATCATAGAGCAAATTTTGCTTGCGAGCAGATGGATGTGGATACATAAAATACATTATCTAAAGTTCAGGATTTGTCCACTCAGCCCAGACATCATATGAAGTGGCTTTCTGATTGGACAAGCAAACCACAACACTTAAAACCAGGCTTTCATGGCAAACAGTGGCATTTTGTAAAAGGTACCGTCTGTTAAAGTATTTGCTAGTGCTCATCTAAAATTAGCTGTTCCCAGACACATTCTAGCCAGGAGACTCATTAATTAAAAGAATCAGATAAACAAACTTTGAGGCAGGGGCAATCCAGTTATGAAAAATTCATTTCACAATTCAAACACGTTTGCCCTTTTTTTTTTTTTTACAGCACAATTTGTTCAGCTTTGGGGGAAGAAAAATCATGTGAATATTCAGAAAGCAACCTCAACTTAGCAAAAGGCAAGGATAGAGGTAAAGACTCATATGAACAGCCCTGAAAAATTACAAAGAAGGATGCATGACTAGATATGAACACATACATAAAACCAGAATCTCCTTTTAAAGATATTATTGGGGAACTTCCAGAAATTTGAGCTTGAAAAATTGTCCTGCAATTTAGATGTTTGCCTGAAATGAAGAAACAAATGAATCCTTTTTGGACTCACACGGGTCAGAAGCAAATACTCCTTGCCCCATGCATAGATCCACCCGTTTTCTCCCCCTTTCCCAGAAGCCTCCTGGACCCCTCCCTTCTTTCTACTAAAGCTTGGAAGCTTAAAAAAAATCAACGTTTGAGCTGGTCGAGATTTTCTGACTATATATATATATATTGGTTCTGAAAATACCAGTTCATTAGAGCTAAAACTTCTCTATTTCCAAAAACTTGTATTGGAGAACTTTTCTCAGGTCCAGAGTGAACTGTGAGAGACTAAATACAGCAGAGGGGGTAATGCACCACCCTTAGTTCTGACCCATATCTTATTCAGACCCATGGCACCTACCTTTGATGTCTTTGGAGGGAATGACAGTAGCACCATTGCTATACTCCTCTCCTGGTGTCTTCAGAGGACATCAAGTGCCTCTTGCCTTCATCTGACCCTTCAGGGTACCAAATGGTATAAGTCATTGCCTTCCTAATGCTCTCTGATGGCCTGAGGCTGGAAATGAGAATCCATCTGGTCCCCACCTCCAGCTGAAGGAGTGAAAATAGTCTGTTCTTGCTGCTGTCACCTGCTCTGCTGGGGTCTGAGACACCCAGAATCCCTTCTCCAGTAGCTAAGCAACCAGAGGAATAGAATCTGGATTTTGGATGTTATGGCAACAGAGTGTGGATTGTGATGTCAACACAACATGGGGGACATTAAGTTATTAGGGAGTATGTATTTTCCGCTGGGGTGAAACACAAAAATTGCATTGCTTAGCATTGGCTGAAGTGGTTGTGGATAGTAGTAGATTGCAAGAAGTTACCATCCATGGGAATGCACTACTGCCTCCCCCTTACCTGTATTTGGGTCCCATGGGAGGTAACAAAAACACTCTGAAAGGGATATGCATCTCTCTAAGGGTGTAAACAGATGTCTTCATAGACTTCATAGACTTCATAGACATTAGGGCTGGAAGGGACCTCGGGAGATCATCGAGTCCAG
>NW_017728909.1:16201481-16208320 GCF_001723895.1 Crocodylus porosus | reverse complement strand
CGCAAAGTACCTATTTAATAGGTTGGCTTTTTCCAACATTGCCCTTGCTTTTCCTCCGGCTCCCCACATATCTGAAAAAGGACTTTTTGTTGTCCTTGATCCCTGAAGCTAGTTGGAGTTCAGTTCACCTTTGTGTTGCCATGACCGTTTTAACCTTGGCACAAAGACTGATATCCGTGTAACTCATCACACCCCAGTCCCCCCAAATTTGTGGCAGCAGCATAGCTGGGATGACTTTGTACTGCTATTTTGTGGCAAATGGCTGTTTGCTTTAAGGCAGGAGAGTGTGGGCAGCCCAGAGCTGTAGGCGCTCTCCCACCACCCCAGAAAGACGCTCCTAGGGCTTTAGAAACTGGATGATGTGTATCCTGGGACTTCCCATTCCCAGGGCATGCAGGATTGAACCCCTGAAGTGCTGGGAGTGCCTGCCCAGGTTCCCTCACTTGGGATTCTCCAAGTACACGCTTGCATGCGTGAAAACGTTTTCACATTCGCAGATACCCGTACTCAGGGAGTCCCAGGGTACTCCTCTGGGTTCCCCGATACGAAGCGGGCTGTCCTGAGTGTTGTCCAGCAGAATCAGGACCTGGCTGCTCCTGGGGCATGTCTGCGTCACTGCCACCAGTGGGGCAGTGGTGGCAGTGAGGACGAGCTGCAAGGCAGCCCAGGCATGGGCTTTGAGCAGCTGCAGCAAGAAGGGACTGGCAGCAGCAAGGGGGAGGCAGCTGCTTTTACCCGCTTTTACCTGCTCGTGCCTGGCTGCCACTGCCGCTCAGTGGGGGTGGTCTGGAGCATGGGCGGGGGGGCAGGGTTGGGGCTGTGTGTGTACAGGACCTGGCTGGTCCAGAACTGCTCCACTTCAGCTGGGACAAGTCCAGAGCAGGAGCGGGTGCAGAATGGGTGCCAGGGCTGTGCACTCGGGTGCTGCTGGGCACTGGTGGCAGTGAGGAGCCACAGGCTATTGCGGGGCGTGGGAGGGGGCGATGCTGACCAGGCTGCACCAGCTCCCCAAAATGGCCTGTGTGGCCCACAGGCCCGAGTAATTGTTTAGAGTAAAAAAGTCATGACTGACCTGATCCAGGAATATTAGCCAAGAGAAAGAAGCAGAATTTCAGCCTTCAGGGACAGCATCTGCCAAGCCCATAGAGTCAGACGGACGAATGCCAAAATTAGCCTAGACCTAACAAACCATAAAACACATTGTTAAATGAACAGGGAATTTGTGAGAGGCTACGTTTCAGACATAATCAGGAGGAAGGTTGCATCATGGTAGCCATAAACAAATGGGGCTTTGATCGAAGACATTTATAAGAGGCAATACTGATAAGAGGCAATACTGGTCTTTTTTGACTGGGTAACCAGTTTGGTGGTTAAGAGAAATGGAGTGGCTATAAAACACCTGGACCTTTAGCAAGCCTTTTGACATGGTCCCACATGACATCCTCATAAGTAAACTGAAGCAATGTGGGCTAAGTAGAACTACCATACTTAATTGGTTGAATAACCTCAAGCATAGAGTAAGTATGAATGGATCGATGTTAGCCTGGCAGGAGGCCTCAAGTGGGTTTCATAAGAGTCTGGTTTAGGTCCAGTGCTCTTTAACATTTTTATTAATGACTTGGAGACTATAGTGATCAAATCTGTAGGGGACAGAACTGTGAGGGGTTGCAAATGCTTTGGAAAATAGGAGTAGCATTCAGAGGGCTCTGAATACACTGGAGAATCAGGCTGTAGGCAACAAAGTGAACTTCAACAAAGAGAAATGTAAAGGACAACACATAGGCCAGGAACATCAAATGCAGAGATGCAGAATGAGGGATAACTCATTTAGCGGTAGAGAAGGATCTGGGGATTATGGTGGATCACAAACTCAACATAGGTGGGCAATGTGGTGCGGTCATAAGAAAAGTAAATGTAATTTGGGGTTGCAATAACAGAAGCATTGTATGCAAGACATAGGCAGTAATAGTGTCACTCTACTCAGCACTGGGTAGACATCAGCTGAAGGGCTTTGTCTGCTTTCTGGCACCACGCGGTAAGAGGGAGATAGAGAAACTGAAGAGGACAAGAGGTAAGCGATGAAGATGTTTAAGGAACCAGAGTCCCAGATGATTTCCACTGACAAACATCAATCATGCCTTGTTGAGGAGGCTTTGATGGTCTACCAGGAGGAAAGTGTATGAATGTGCCCACAGGCAGCTGGAGCTCATGAAAGAGGCATCCTGAACATAGCTATGAACACACATGCGAGAAAACCATTTCCATTCTTTCAGCGCTGGATGTAGGTATGCCTCGGGGCTCCCTTCATACTCTTTTTGATATATGAGGACTGTGTATACAGACAGCTGGGGTGTGTTGACTGCAAGGCCTCCAAGGTCTCAGTCGCTGGAGTGTCTGAGCGGAAAAGGGCAGAAGACGGTGGTGCACCAGAATTTCATAGAACCAGCAGTCGGGTTGGAGGGACCATGTGGATCTTCAAGTCTGACCCCCTGCCAGGGCAGGGGAAAAACCTGGGCTCAAATGATCCCAGCTAGGTAGGCATCAAGCCTCCTCTTAAAGGCCCCCAGAGTAGGAGCCAGCACCACTGCCCTTGGGAGTTGGTTCCAGATCCTAGCCGCCCTGACCGTGAATCATAGCTCTTACGGATGTCTAATCTAAACCTCCTCTCCAACAACTTGTGGCCATTATTCCTTGTCATGCCAGGGGGCACTAGGGGAAACAAGGTCTCTCCCAAACCCTTCTAGTCCCCCCTAGTGAGTTTATAGAGAGTCACCAGGTCCCCCCTCCCCAGCCTTCTCTTGTGAAGGCTGAACAGGTTTAGGTCCCGCAGTCTTTCAATGTAGGGTCTGCCCTGTAGTCCCTGGATCATGCGTGTGGCCTCCTTTGGACCCTCTCCAAGCTGTCCACATCCCTCCTGAAATGGGGCGCACAGAACTGGAAACAGTACTCCTGCTGCGGCCTGACCAGCGTTGCGTAGAGGGGGAGGATCACCTCCCTGTCCCTGCTAAAGATGCGCCTGTGGATGCACAACAAGTTGTGGTTAGCCCTGCCAGCTGTGACCTCGCATTGTCGGCCCATGTTCATCTTGGAGTCAATAATGACTCCATGATCCCTTTCTGCCTCCGTGCTCTCAAGAAAGGAGTTTCCCATGTTATAAGTGTGCTGCTGGTTACAACGGGCCCAAGTGCAGCACCTTGCACTTGTCAGTATTGAAACACATCTTGTTTATGTCAGCCCACTCCTGTCGCCTATCCAGATCTTGCTGCGGTCTTTCCCTCCCTACTAGTTTGCTCACCTCACCCCAAATTTTGGTATCATCAGTGAATTTAAACAGGTTGCTTTTCACCCTGCCAGCCAAATCGCTGATAATTTAAAGTGGGACGAGACCTCTGGTCATGTGAACCCCAAAGCAATATTGGCCAGAGGGGCCTATGGAGCAGTCTGGTCTGGGAGGGTGCAAAACAATGTGGGAAGGCAGTTGGCAAACCAGCTGGCTAAATTTGGGATGTGCCATGTACAACCCCTTCCCCCCCCCCCGAGGGTACAACAAATTATCCCCCGATGTTTTTCCCAAATGTTTTGTTGTTTGGGAGGGGAGGAAACTAAATTGCTTAAATCATGTGTTCATAACATTTCTGGATTGGGTTCGTCTTGCTTTTCATAAGGTAAACCATTCATAAGCTCAGGATCTCTATAAGGGAAGGGACAAAGGGCACAGACCTCTAGCCGTCTGTGGGCCTGGGGGAATGAGGCTTCGTCTGGAGCAGAATGGAAACGGGACCAGTATCTATAGGCAGCTAATTGAGTTATGCCCTTAATAATATTTGCTTTTGTTTAGGGTAAACTTTTGGATTGAACTATTCTGCTACCTTTCCTCTAACTCACCCCTGACCTGATCTTGGACAGTTGGGGAGTAAAGGTCCTTGGTTATTTTCTGACCCCAGGCCTTCTGTGTTCGCGGAGGATCCTGTATTAACTCCTAGTTCACAGGGAAAATGTAAAACCAGCTTTCCGAGTGTTCATTGTCCTCCTTCTAGGTCAGAAAGGGACTTGGGAATGAGGTGAGTGACTGAGCCAAGGTTTTTTATAAACAGCACCCTTGTTAGTGGGTTTTCTTCTTGTTTCTTCTGCTCGGATCATAATGTCACTCTTTCACTGAGAAATAGGCCAAGAGAGAATGCGTGCTTAG
Organism: Crocodylus porosus; assembly: GCF_001723895.1. Classification (NCBI taxonomy): domain Eukaryota; kingdom Metazoa; phylum Chordata; order Crocodylia; family Crocodylidae; genus Crocodylus; species Crocodylus porosus. Next base: position 16,204,131 of record NW_017728909.1, on the reverse strand, counting down.
GTATCCTGGAAAGTTAGTGCCGGTAATTGGAAAGGACATTGTTAGTCTGAAGCCCCTGAAGTTAAATAGGCACAGCCAAATCCTGCCCGTCAAAATGAGTGCACAGTTCCCGTCACAACCCATGCAAGTTCAGCACCAGTGGGCCTGCAGGCAGGATTTGGTCTTTACAAACTGTGAGGAAGGTATTGTTTAACAATTATAATATAAATGGCAAGGAAAGGGGAGTTAAACATGGCCTGGAGATAGGTGTGAAGCTGCTCATCGCCAGGGCATTTTTGTAACATTGGAGGGGGACGGCTGGGGAGGTGACAACAAGGAGTCTTTGGAAACAAAGCCCCGAGGATGGGACACATCATGGAAGTAACGTGCAGTGCCAAAACCCCAGTCCTAAACGTGTCAAAGGAGCTTGGTGTCGTACCTCTGCGTAGTGCTATTATAATCCTTTCATGATGTTGTACTCCAGGCCGGGACCTAGAGAGAACCTGTACGGCTTAAATAACACAGCCTATGTTTAGTTACAAGGGTGTTAGGGGTATTTATTGGACTCTCTTTGTCCAATAGATTCAATAAATAATTGCTTTTAATTACAACCGGTTTCTCTTTCCCCTTTGTAAAGGCACAACCCTGCAGAAGGCAGCCGGATTGAGGATTCAGTGACTCCGGGGACTAATGCAAATGTAGGATATCAAAGAAAGACATTTTGTGCAGGGAGTCTGTTAATACAGCTCATTGGAAGAGTCGTCTTTTGTCCGGGATATGTAGATTCATGCCTGCCCGGTCTGTATTCCTGAACCCAAAAGTTGCTTCTTGGCTAGACTCACTCCTATTGTGTTTTCCTTCCCCTATCCAACTCAGCTTACCAATAAAAACCACAAAGTAGGAAATCTGATTACCTTTATATCTTTCATGTTTCCTAAAATTTTACCTAATCACCTTAGGGAGAGTGGAAGAATTCTCTTCCAAGAAGAGTCTTAATAATCTGAAAAGCACAGACTTCTGTTTTGTTACAAAAAAAAAAAAAGGGACAGGAACTCTTTTTTTCTTCGTCTCCTTCCCTTTTTTTTTTCCAGTTGCAAAGACTTCTGAGTTAGTGGCTGTCTGATTTAGCTATCTAGAGGTTGTTTTTACCTAACCCCTCTATCATTTGGCATGTGTGGGTCGAAATAAATGAACATCTTTCTCCGGCAAGACAGGACAAGTTTTGTACATTTGAACACCCAGTGAACCTTATTAAGAGGAGTCATATGGCCCCTAATGGGCTAGCAGGTCACAGTTCAAAGTGCTCAGTATTCCAGTTTCCTGCCTTCAAGTATATTGCCCTTATTGGCTTTTCAACACTACTTTCCGACAGAGGTCAGGATACATTTTTCAGCTTTTCTGGGAAATCAGATGGGAAGGGAGTCTGATTCTTTTTCTTCTCTGAATGGGGGGAGTTTGTCCCTGTTACCCCAACTTAATTCCCTCTTACCAGCTCCGTGAACACACTTCTTGCCTTGGCTTAAGGAGAAATCTGTGCAACGCTGCTGTGCAATTCGCACCTGCAGATACAAAACATCCCTCCACTCTTCAGAGTCCTCCAAGATACAGCTGAGCTTCTGCATACTCATTCTCACTGACAGTTTCCATCTTGTAAAGGTGGGTTTCTCTTGATAATTGAGGGCACTGAGTGTCTTGCAAGAAGTTCCCAAAACTGCATACAGTCAGAATAACATAAGGCTCGAAGACATCTAAAGCTGGACTGGACTGTTGCTAAATGAATGCAAATTCACTGAGGTCAGTTGCATCGCCCTGGGATAGAATTGAGAATAAATTGGCCCAGGTTGAGGTATGAATAATGTGCTGTCCTTCAAAAATATGCAAATAGAAATCTTACGGGAGTTGACTTCAGGTTTCAAATTGTGGTAGAAACTGGCACAGCCTTCTTCATGTCGGTACCTGGATTTGGGCTACCAGATGACTAACTCTATTCCTTTGCATTATATAAATAGCATATCAGTTTGCTAAAACTGGAATACGCATGTCTAAAAAGCTGGATGCACTTCTGGCTGTTAAGGCTGCTTGCCAAACTACTTATTTCCTTTTATTTTTCTCATCTTCAAAAGTGAAACTAGACCAGCAGCACAAACCTTGCCAAAAGGGATTTTCTTAAAGTGTTTTCAGCTCCATTTTGCAGATTTTTAAAGTGAAATCTTGACTCCTCTGAAGTTGATGGCAAAACTCTCCTTGACCTGAAAAGGGTCAGGTTTTCACTGCTGGTGTTCGGAGAATGCAGAAATGCATTTCAAGTTTTCAGTGCTTATCTGATATGAATTGCTAAGTGTTCTCCACTTGGCAAATGAAAACATTTCTTTTATTGTGGAGAAACAAGTAGCATAGGAATTTGTAATAATTGAAAAGGTAAAGGCAAAACGGCTTCTGAGCCACCTATGATCAGGAGCTAGAGTTTCACCCAGGAACAATGTATTCCTTCTTATGTTGTGATCGCTTATATGCACTTGAAATATAATGAGGGAGACTAAGCGAACCTGATCCCTGGAATTTTGGTGTTGAAGAAATGAGACCTGACTTCATAACTTACCTAGGTGAGGTTTTGCAAAACAAATTCCCAATCACACCATCAACAAGTTTTCAGCATTATATATATATATGT
>NW_017728909.1:16170694-16200582 GCF_001723895.1 Crocodylus porosus | reverse complement strand
TTACTTTCATGAAGCTTGAATTTCTCTCCCACAATTAGATATCATTGCTACTCAGGGAAAAGATCACAAAAAGGCTTTTTTTTTTTTTTTTTTTTGCTTTTTTTTTGCTTTTTTTTTTGTTTGTTTAGCCTTTACTAAGTGGATGTGGAAAGAAACAGAAGGCCTGATTCTGGTTCAGTGCAAATTAGGAGCTACTTCATCAAAATCAGTTGAGCTCTCCCAGTATAGAATCAATGTAGCTGATGAAACTCCCAGGCCCAGTAACCCATCCTTCTTCTATTTTCAAGTCAAGTTATTGTTCCAGTACTTTCCAATGGATCATCTCGGCGAACCTGGAGGAATGAGAAGTTATGGGGGGCAGTAGACACTGTGAATTTTCATTCTGGCTTCTGTCAATGTAGTAGGTTTGGAATCCGGCCTGTGTTCCAGGGCTTCAGTACTCACTGGGCACATCTACACATTCATTAAGGTGTAGTACCTATTGCACATTAAATTTAGTCCTTGCAAAAGGGAGTACTAAATAAATGTGCAATAGGTTGCCCTACTGCACATTAGTGCGATTGCATGCTTTTTTCATGATGGTTAATGCACGGTAGGCTAATACTACTGCACCTTAGTGTAATAGCATGCATTTTGCTGTGACGCTGTAATGGAGTCAATTAGTCTATTGAGCATTAAGCGTCTCGTATAGATGCACCCACTGTGACCACAGTGCTGTGATAATTCATTGGGCCGGAACAGATAGAAACCTTTGTTTGAACTCTGGCAGGCAGGAAACTAGGTGAACAATGCGTTTCTAACAAAGTCAGTGCCACTTTGCTTTTCAGCTCTGCATCCATTTCTGCCTCGCAGCTTGTTAGAGGTGGACACTGCGGGGGGTACTAAGCGTTAGTAGATGGTTTTGATAAGGGCTGGAATGTAATACATTTACTTAAAAAAAAAAAACAAAAAACCAACTGTGGGTCCTATTCTTCTCTCAGAACAAAGTCAATTCATTGGAGCTGCACTTAGAAGTCAATAAAGTTATAGGTATAATGGTATGAAAAGAAGAGTGGCCATTCACAGATGGCAGCTCTTCCTTCACAGATGTGTTCCCTGTATCTTTGAGTGACATCTGTTGACTTTCCTGACAAAAGGAGCTTTTCCTTGTTAAATCCTATTGTTAGCATTGCACCGCCAATGCAACTACTGAAGAATAGCTGGATTCTTTTCTCCCTCACTCATCATCAACATTAAATGATAGCAGCAAGGCTCTGATTATCGACTTTTTTTACCGGTGACGAACTCCTCAAAGTTGGGCATGGCGCAGCCTCGAGTCAAAGGTAGTGCTGTGGCTGCATCACATCTAGAGAAGCCCTGGAAAGCTGGAAATAGTTCCCTCCTTGCTTTTGCTCCAGAAGGGAATAATATATTGTATGGCTATTCCAAATTATTATAAAACTCTGCCTTTGCTCAGGTCTGATGTACTCAGGCAGGGGGGGGCAGGCTTCTCCTCTCCTTTCTGCCTCTAGCCCATTCACTCTTTCCCATATCCATTTCTTATCAGATAAGTGAATTGAAACCAAAATGCCATGGTACCTAGATCCCTTGAAGGGAATTGCAAGGCTTGAGGCTCAGGCACAGGCTCAGGTTTATCCCTGCCTTACTGATCTCCCACCTCCACTGCCCGGCCCCTCAGCCAGGAAGTAGGCACTGTAATATATACATTTGTATTTTAGATTGGGTGCCACTCAATTCACAAAAGTTATGGAGAGGTGCCTCGAGTCCTGTGAGGAGTGTCTCAAGTCCAAGAAGTCTGAAAACTACTGGGATACAGTATGGAGTATGCCATGCCTGGCACACCAACTTCTAAGTCCACGCATAAATACAGGGAGGGATTTTCATACTCTCTGGGAACATCTACACATGCATTAATGCACCATAATTATTGCTCATTAAGTCTAGTACCTGTAATTATGGGTATTAACTCAATCTGCAGTAACCAGTGCTACTGCTTAGTACCTTTTTAGTGACACTAATACGCAGTAGACTAATTCTACTGTGCACTAGCACAGTAGCATGGCTTTTGCTGTGACACACTAATGTCCAGCAGAATTAGTCTACCTCACATTTAGCATCTTGTGTAGACAAGCCCTGTGTCAGGTAGGCTGCTCAAGTCACAATTTAGGCCATGGAGTACATATATGAAGCCTGAACTGGCCACTCATCACACCTATCATGATGGTGATGTCTAAATGGATAGCTCTACTATCTTAACAAAGGCCTTCATACTTGGTGGAGTGGATTCCTTGTAATGCAACTGAGCTCAAGTATAACCCATATCCTTCCCGGCAGGATAGTCAGAACTTTAATATACCTAGGCTAGAGATTGAGGTAGATGTCAAAAGTCAGACCGTGATATAGATATATACCTTCTTGCCAGAAAAAAGAGCTAATGCATGGAAAAGAAAGAAAGAGAGAGAGAGAGAGAGAGAAAGGAAGAAAAAGAGAAAGAAAGAAAACAGGACATTTCCTTTGGATAACAATTTTTCTTTTGTGCACTAAAATATATTTATTTACATGAAAAATCAGCCCTTCCTGGGGATGAATAAAAGCCACTCATCACACCAAGGCTCATCCTTTTTTATTAGTTTTATAGCAAAAGGTCAAAACTATATCTATTAAGCATATTTCTACATGAAAGCATTAGCTGCACTCACTCATTTAATGAGATTGATGTCCGTGTCTTGTAAGATCATGATCTGGAGACAAATTCAGTCCTACTGAAACTTCAATCAAATTAATAGAATTGGCTTAGGGCCCTCATATTTCTTACTAACACTTAACCTGGAGAAAATAGGGTTAATCTTTCAAGAAAATCACCTTCATTGTGAATACTTTAAAATACATTATGCACTAGGGAGGCTCAGCTTCATTTGTGATTTGGTAACACCAAAGTGAAGGATTGCTCAGATCTAGGGGTGTGTTTTTTTATCACTACTAGTGCTACTTTGTTCTTGGTCTTCTGCAACTTGAGATGACTTTGTGCACTGTTATTAAAATGTTGGCTTCTTTCCAGAAGACACCTTTTCAAATACACATTGCAACCTCAATTTTTAATTTAGTTTCTAATATATTTTTTGTTGGAAGATAAGCTACAAAATTTGGCTTTCCATTGAATTTTCCCTGCAGAACAGAGATCTGTGAGACCCAAGAAAAAATGAGAAGTGCTCTAGTGGGTTTAGAAGAGGACTAGGACACAGCTTTCCTATTACAGATCTCTACAAATGCCTCATTTTAGGTCCTTGAGTAATCTGGGATTTTTTGTTGGGTTGTTTGTCTGTTCATTCATTTGTTTTTTGAATATCAATTCACTGGTGTCTGTAAAGTGGCTAGAAGGGAAGACTTCACCTTTCCCCAGATCTGTGACTGGTTTCCATAAAAGGAGAAATGTGTTTCCATAAAAGGAGAAAGAAAAAAGGGACCTTTATATTAACAAACGAGGATGAACCTAAACTTCCCTCTCAGGGACAACTCCATCAGACTTCAAAGCATTCAAAAACCAAACCCAGATCCATCCAAGATCTTACAAATGGCTCCTTGTTTTAATAGCAGTGTGATTTACACCAAAGAACGAAAACTCTCCTTGAACCACAGGGTCTTTGAAATCCACACTGGGATGTCAATGTGGGACTTTTGCCTCCCTCTAGCAAACGACTAACCAGTTTGCAGTGAATTGCAATGACTGATTTGTAGCATCACAACTGCTAGGTCACCCAGGTGGACACATGACTTTTTAGGGCCATTGAGCAGAGAGAATTTTCCCTATTTATCACAATTACAGAAACACCTGTGCTTAACAGGGTTGTACTGATCTGCTGAAAATGCAGCACTTACCTAGCCTCAAAATGTTCTCTCTTTCTCTCTCTCTCTCTTTCTTTCTTATTTTAATGGTTATTATAGAAAGAAAGGTTATGCATTTTCAGCATTGGGATGAAAGGCCTAGTTTGGATTACACAAGGAAGGATTGGAGCCTTCTTTAACACTCAAGTTGTTAAATGAACAGCCTTGCCTATCTGAATATGCTTGCAGAACTTTCATTGGTATTCTTCTCTGCACTGTTCAAGCCAGGACCAGAAATATAAGTAGTAAATAGTGATTATCATCAATATAAACCATTATTCTGAGACTACAATTAACATTGATGTTCCATAGTACTTTGCAGTGTCAAAGTACCACTTAAACACTGACGTATTAATCTCTGTACAATTTCAGAGATGGGGAATTAAGCTTCCCATTTAACTTCTGGAGAAACTGAAGTAGAGAGATGAAAATCCTACCCATTGGTCCTCAAAGGGCCTAATGGAGTGAAGTGTGCAAGTCCTATCCGCTTGCTGTGGGACTGATGTCATCGACTGGTGCCATTTCGAAAATCCCATCCAACTGGCTGAATATTAGACAGCCTGTACACACATGCTGAAGCCTATAGCTGGAATTTTCATAGGGCCAAAAGACTCGCCGTTGATCACTATTGAGTACCTAACCCTATTAAAAGGCCTTTGAAAGTCCTACACAATGAGCATTGTGTGTGTTCAAGGCTTGTGAAAATCAGGTCACTCAATTAGGTTCCCAAAATGGGTTTGGAGGCACGAGTTTGTATACCCTGCCTAAGGCCACACAATGACTCACTGACTGAACCAGGTATACAGAGATCAATAGCAGGGGGCTGAAGTAACTTACCTGTGGCTGTACTTCCGGCGTTACTCGCTGGCCCCAAAAACAGAAGGGGGAGAGGGGCAGAGACTTCAGTAAACCCCTGGGTATGATTTTTCCATCTTGATTTTAGTAATGAAAATACAGATACAATTCAGAACCAGCCACTAGTTAAGGCCTTAATTCAAAATGAACCTAAGTTCTTAACTGCTCAAGAGCCTTCCATTTCATATCTCAGACTATGTAGCCAGCATGTGTTTAAAGGCCTTTTGTAAGTGGCTTCAGTGCGCTTTCTATAGGCTGGCTTTTGTTTATCAATCGATGCGCATATATTTTAGCCCATAACAATGCCCCGAGAAGTGGAACTGGAAAAAAAAAAAACAAAAACACAAGCTCACAAGGGGAAAGGTAGATGCTAGTTTATAAAAATAGTTTTCATAAAACAAAGCAAGCGAGCCAAGTGTTTTCTGCACGTAATTGAAATATTACCTCAGCAATAAAGGATCCAGAGCAGGGAGCAATGGCATGTACATAATCAATCAGTACGAGGCCTGGTACGGCTTTGTCCACCAATAATGTCTGGATGGCTAAATCTCTGTCACACGTACTTTATGTTCCCTTACGGTGCTGTGCTTCATTCTGTTCTCCGTATTTTGCATTGAAAACACACGCACTGGTACTGCTTACTCTTCCTCCTGGTAAAAGGATTATGCTCACTGGATTCAGTGCTAATCTGAAAAAAGACAACTCAAACAACAATAGTAGAGCATAAGTGAGATGGAAGCAAACAGTATACCTAGCAATTCAATTGTAAATGTCTGTTTGAGGAGGGATGATATCACATTAGCAATGCAGTTAATATCACAGGGTGCATCTACATGTGCTATTCATGCGCCATAATCAACTCTGGTGCAGTTCGAGCTGCGGTCAGCTGTTTCCAGGCATGGTGTCTACACATGTGCCAAGGACAGGAGCAATCTAAGCTGAAGCAAAGTAGCCCCAAGTTGGCAGGGGACATGGGGGCAGTCAGCCCTAGGCTCCAGATGGTGTTGTCAGATAATAGAAAGGCTGGTAGGAACTGGGAGTCTGGCTCCCCGCTGGCTGGTCAGACTGGGCATAATTTGCACCCAGCAGTCACTGTCTACACGTGCATTTGATCTCACTAAATGACTCCATTTTAGCATAGTACTATCCCCAACAGTGCTATCCTATGGCAGAGTTAATTAGTTTACTGTACCTTAATACCGGTGCACATGTAGACTGTGACACTTTACTGCACAGCTAATTAGCCTGGCACACACGTACATATACCCACTGTCTTTTTCATGGCAAAAATGCCAGATCCCGATTGTTGCTTTGCAGCTCCTTCAAGGTGCTGAGGATCAAACTGGCGTGCCATTATTCACTCCCCTTAATCCGGTGTGTTCTAGTTTCTGTTCTTAAGGAGGAGTATTACAATCTGGGCCTGAGAGTCCATAGCTCTTATCAACTGCCTGATGTTATGATGCCCACCATCTCCTCTATCGTGATCAGCAGCCTCTTCTCCTTCTGCTACTCAGTCCTGCTCAAGATCAGATCTGACCAGCTCCCCACAGTTGAAAGGGCTGAGATTCTCCCATAAAATGGGGCCCAGATAGAGGTGTAACTGGGCATGTCCATGCCCTGGGCACTAGTGGTACATGGGATAGCAGCCCCAACTGTGCTGTCAGTGGCAACGCAGCAGCCAAAAGAACAGTGGCAGTGGTGCTATTTTTGCAACCCTTCCCTCCCCCTGCCCCTTTAAGCCAGCATCCAGGACCCCCTCAAATTGGTGCCCCTATCACCCCACCTGAGTTATGCTGTTGCGCCCAGGACATTGAGCTGGGTTCTATAAAATAATTCATCCCTCTTCTTATCTGGGCATCTGAAGACCAGATTTTCCCGGAGAATTTAAAACAGGGCAGCTTTGGTTGTGGCACCCAGGCAGAGATTTTCTAAATGCCGCAATCCCCTGTGTACTGAACTCAGCTAGAATATCTGACTCCTAGGGAGTGATCCAGCCAGAACCCGAGACACCCATGATGCTGTTGGAGTCAGAGGAAGCTGAGGATTCTCGTTATTCCAGAGGATAATTAGTAAAAGGAATTACAGTTTCTCAGCACCATGTCTGAATGAGAAATGGCTTTTTTGTACCATGAGAATTTTCAAGATTTTGCAAATATTTGTTCTTTCCCAAATTGAGACAAAAAGCCAACTCCTCAGATTACCCCAACCTGAAATTCAGGGTGGGGGGATGGAGTAGGCCATCCCAAACGTTCTGTTCTGATCATAGAAACCATAGAAAAGTAGAGCTGGAAGAGAGCTTCAGAAATTATCTAATCCAATGCCCTGGCTGAGGCAGGATCGTCCCTCTCCAAACTATCCTGCACAAATCGTTCATCTAACTTATTAGCAAAACTACACAGTCAACCCTGGCACAACCACAAGGTACAACACTCCACCCTGCCATAGGTAACGCAGGGGCATCAGGGCGGCCAGTGTCCTGCTGCTGCAGAGGTTGTTAGAAATATGCTCAAGAGATCCAAAGAAGAGGAAACAAAATGTTTTATTTCAGTATTGAACTTTTTTATTTTTTAACAGTCCTGTAGGAATTCTGGCTGTTCTAGGACATAGTTCACAGATTCACAGACATTTAAGGCTCGAAGGGGCCTCATGAAATCATCGGGTCCAGCCCCCCTGCTCTGGGCAGGAAAGACTGCAAAAGTCAAATAACCCCAGCAAGGTATGCATCTAGTCTCCTTTTGAAGACCTCCAGGGTAGGTGCCTGCACCACCCCCACTGGAAGTCTATACCAGAGTCTGGGGACATGAACCATGAAGAAGTTTGTCCTCATATCCTGTCTGAAACTTTCTTCTAGGCATTTATGACCATTGCTCCTGGTTTTCCCCAGGACACTTTGGTGAAGGGTTGTTCGCCTAGCCCCTAATGCTCTCCCCTGATATATTTGTAAGCTGCCATGGAATCCCCCTGAAGTCTTCTCTTTTCTAGGCTGAAGAGTCCCAAATCTGTCAGCCTTTTCTTGTATGGCTTTCTCTTCAGGCCTTTAAGCATATGTGTGACTCTTCTCTGGACTCCATCAAGCTTCTCCACATCCTTCTTGAAGTGCCGCGTCCAGAACTGGACACAGTGCTCCAGCTGCAGCATCACCAATGCCGACTAGAGTGGGAGAATAACTTCCTTAGTTTTGCTTGAGATGCATTAGTTGATGCATGCCAGCGTATGGTTTGCATCCATCATACTGGGTATGTTAAGCTATAGTAAGCTATGGTGCCAAAAAGTAGTACAGGAGAAAGGGGCCTTCTGACCTTGACATGACCTTGTTTAGAAGACTTCCTGTTTAGAAGATGTCAAAACATCTAATTCCATCTATTTGAACAAATGTTTTCATTCCTCTCCTCCCTGCCCCCAGATATTTTGCAGAAACTAACTTTCTGGGTGGGAGGGAGGAGTTAGGGTTAGGGTTAGGGGCATTATTTTGTTAACTCACGACTTCCTAAAGGGGGAAAAAACAGGTTTTTTCAGAAATTTTCCAGGTGGTTGTACTCTGGTACTCTCTAAAGGATTCGCCCCATGTTTGCAAACAAATCACTGACATCTATTATTTATTTCCCCGCAAGGTTTTCTCCAAGATGCTACGCCCACACTGCTAAATCTCTTCTCCTAATCCCCATCTTTATTCTGTATCTTCATTGCTTTCCCTCCTCCTTTCACCTTGTGCCTTCAAATTTACCTTTAAAGCCCATTTTCTATTGTTTGTTCTAAAAACTAAAGTTGGTAACTGTTTGCTCACTTCCTTTCCAGATGCTGCTACTGACAAATTATTCCCTATGGAGTTCAGCCGGGATTTCACCCCTGTACCATTTGGCTCACAGGACATATTTCTTGAACTCAAAAGGCTTTTAACTTCTTTTTATTTTTTATTTTTTCACCCCTCAGGAAAACTCATAACAAAACACATAGCTTCCATCCCCCAAACTACCAAAAGACTTTAAGAAACAATGCAACACAGCAAAGGATTTCTACAAAGAAAACTAAGGCACCAAGTCACTCGGTCACTCTTTACATTAAAATACTGTCATCAGGCCAGTGCCACTTTGTTAATAACTACCACATGTCGACTTGGTTTATGCGCAAACATTGTACTGCATTGGATACTGGTACAGTTCAAAAAGTCCAACATTGCTAGGTGTCATGGCACACCATAAAAGTACTTATAAAAGTCTATCTATGGAAGTGAAATAAGATGCATTAGTAAAAAAAAGGATTTTTCACCAGTATACGTGCACCTACACTATGGGGATTAGAATTGTATAGCTATTTTTTTGTCAAAAGAAATCACATTCTAACTAAAATAATTTATACCCGTACAAAGAAAAAATGTGTTTAGTTTAGGATTTGTGGTGAGATGCACAAAGGCTTAAGAGCCTAAGTCCCACTTGAGTCCCACGTTAGGTACCGTTCTGTTTAACCCCGAGGCTGCCCAAAATCCAGCAGTTCACACTCAGGTTCCCCAAGGGCTTAGAGATCCACTTTTTCGAATATCCAGAAGTTCTTCAGTCTCGACAATGTTGAATAGCTCAGCTCCTGTGTGGCTTGAGGAATCCGTCATCTGAGGGCCACAGTCGTGGAGGTCATTTCATAGCACATCTAATAGCCGCTGATGTAGCCGGGCCTTCTCAGTTCCTATAGACATTTCGACTCGGTCAACACTTTTCAAGTCAAGCTAGTCAGAAAACATTTTGATGGAACTTTTCCCACTGGAGAATGCAGTTCTGTTTAAACCAAAACACTTCTAATATAGCAGCAGTGTCATTTTAGCACAATTTTCTTTTGGAGAAAAAAGAAAATGAGGAAGACATATCCAATATTGGTGAAATGTCCCGTTATTGTCATTTTTGTAGCAAAAGCATCCTTTTCTGTTTTGAAACAATGTGGCTTAATAATCCACATTCGATTCTATTCTGTAAAAAAACAAAAAAAACTAAACAATGAAATTAAATATTTACATTTTGTCCAACCCAAAGGTGTCTGTCGATCCATTTCCCTCCCTTGATTTCAGGACAAAATCAAATTTTCTGGAACTGGATTTCCATTCCCTGCACATCTTAGTTGTAGGTTCAAGTCCTCAAAGTCTAAATTGGATTCGTTAGAGTTTCCTGATTTATTTTCCTTTACTGAGGCCTTTTCATCAAGGACTGGAGATATTTTTCAGAGGTCACATATCCTATGTTCCTTCCACTTACAGTCTGAGAGTTAACCGCTGCTAGAAGGCTCTGTGCAAACCAATCTAAATAAATACAGTGGCTATGTAGACATATATATATTTTTACAAGACCCACAATAATAGATTTTTTATAAGAGCCACAGTAACATATTACCAGTCAGTTGTGCATGACAACAAAGATACTGAACGGCACACAAGAAGTTAATACCCTTCTGGAGCACCGTGCATAAAAATCAATTTTAGTTATTCACAACTTTCCCCCTTGCTTTCTTCACTCAATTACCTTATTGACTAGCAAAATCATGCCCTCATTTGAAAAATAGAAACAAAAGAAAAACTTGCAAGAAAGTGCAAACTTGTCTCTCGGTTTAAATCTGGGGGAATCGGAGGGGATTGGCAGAGGGGTAGACTTCTATTCAGTCCCGGTATCAGTGAAGTTTTGCAAAAGTTGATTTTGGCCCAAGAATTCTCTAAGTTCTTACGTGCTCTAAGTGTTTTTACAGCTTTATTTTTAAGAGTAATCTCAACACACAAGGATCTGCAATCATTGGTATGTTCTCAAGCAAGAAATGAATTCTTCCCATAGCGTTTTGCTATTCATGATAACTTAGCAGCTAGACAATTTTAAACCTTCAGCCTTCTTGAGAGCCACGTGATTTATGTCAGTCTCATTCCCATTGAGCCACTTGGAGAATGAAGTAGTGAGGTAAAACCAACCTTTTCAAATGGAAAATAAAAGCAGCCTCATCTCCAGAACTCCTGAGCTCCCTTGACTCCCACTGGCTTTGGTGGGTAATATGGATTTACTTGCTTCTGGCGGGGGGGAAGGTTAGCCTTATCTAACTTATCACGAGCTGCACATCAATAAAAGAGTCAGGATCAGAACTCGGTCCTTCCTTGTGTTGTCTACAAACCCACAGAAGCATCAGTACCTGTCCTGATTTGCAAAATAGCATGAATTTCAGCCTGAGCAAATGGAAATCTTTTGCTACAAATAAAAATTACATGGCAAGAGAATGGTGGTGAAAAATGCTGGTCCCCTGACATTTTCCCCCAGCACAACAGCAAAACTACGCTGTGGGGTGTCTGCATCTGTGTCCGCATGCTCCTCATTTTCACTCCGGTGCTCTTCTTCCATTGTTTCTCCTGGCTGGGGCTGGAAGCCGAATTGCAGAAATGTCACCAGAAAGGCTGTTCTGCTGGGGAATAGATGAGGCATGTTGTTTCAGATTTAATTAGAAAAGTTTTGTAAAGATTTGCTCTGTAGGCCACATTTCTACATTAAAGTTAAGGGCAGCTGAAGCCATCTGCTCCGTTTAATGCAAATTCAAAGCAGCCCTTCGGCTGTTGGCAGCTTACCAATATGGCCCTCAAAGTATGTGGGCAAAGTATGGCCACCCCTGCTGTACTCAGTGCTCCCTTTTTCATACAACCCCCTTTTAAAAACCAAAGAAGTCCTTTTTGCTTCTGCCAAAGTGCCTCAGCAATGGTAATTTCTTTTTTTTTTTAATGCTTCTGTAGCTGGTCATGTATGGTTTCAGTAAAAACAAGACTATCTTCTGTCAATGATAAAGCTCCCCGCTGCCCAGCCTTACTCTTCTGGGATATATGCTGCAACCTCTTAGGACCGGATTTGAAAAGAGGAGACTGTTGTTCCTTGCATGGAAATGATGGATGCCTCATGTTCTGCATGTGACAATGACAGAAGATTTTCCAACATCAAAGGCTCCTCCCAAACCTGTCTTTGCTATTTTAAGTGATCCAGGCTTTGAAGAGTGTCCACACCTCACTTCTTAGTGGTGCCAACTTTGAAAAAAAACAGAGATGCCCAGGAGAAAAAGTTGTTGCTCGAAAGTAATTATTTGTCACGTTATCTGTCTAATTCAGATAGGACGTTCCACAGACTGTTGGCTTGGCTTCCTCGTGTGTCAACAAAGAGGCACGCACAACCGAGGCACTGTGTAAATTAGCAAGGAAATAAAAACAGTAATTAATAATTATTCTCATTAATTGCTTGCTTTTAAAATGTTAATCAAATTCTTGGAAACTAAATAGAAAGCCCTGCATTTGGTTTGACATTGTTTTATTTTATTTTTTTTTCTTAGCAAATGTGTTTCTGTCGTGGGATGCCTCTAACAAAATCTATCTCAGGTACTCACTTTGCTAAAATATTTTACCTTGCAACTGCCGTGTCAGAGAGGGCAAAATACCTCACTGAGTAGCCTCACTTTTGGAATAGGAAACTGAGGCAAAGGGAATGTGAGGACAAATTCATATTGGCAGTTTAGGGACTTCCAACTTAAGCATGCCTCAGTATTGATGCCTGGCCTCAAGGGAGCAACTCCAAGGAATGGAAGTAGCCATCAGGACTCGCAGTACAGATGATATCTTTTATTAGACCAAGACTTTTGCAAAAAAAAGCCCATAAATCTTTAATTGCGAGCTTCCGGGCACAAACACCCTTCATCAGGCATTGGAGAAAAGATTGGAAAAGTTCTCCTAGGTAGAAATGAAAGTTTGCAATTAAAGAATTTTTTTTTTTTTTTTTTGCAAAAATCTTGTTGGGTCTATTAAAAGATATTGTCTCTACTTTGAACCCTGATTGGTTTTTCCTCTAGACCAATATGGCTACAACCTGGATACCTGAAGAATGGAAGTAGGCACCTAGGATCCTTATGGAGTCAATGAGGGGAGTCGGACCTCTCTAATGGACAATTCACAGTGGGGGCTCTCACATTTATAAGAGGATGGTAGGAAACATTAAGCACAAGGACGAATCTGTCCAGAGCCCCTCTCCTGAGCTCAGATGCCTGACTCTCGACACTCAGCACTCCCATTCACTCAGGATCTGGAGTCGATTCCTTTCCTGAGGGTCGGCACCTGTCAGACCTGGGCAAAGATGCTGGTCATGCTTCTGTTCCTGATGTCCCTTGTCTTTAAATAATAATCTAGTGGTTGGAATATTCTCCCAGGATGGGAGAGACTGGAGCTGTCCATCCTGCTCAGCCTGGTGAAATTCAACCCCGCATTTCCTACCTCTCGAGATACAGCTCAGACCACCAGATCTGGAACGGTCTGGGTGTGGAGGGAAACACTCCATCTTTCCTACTGAAAATGGACCGGGGAGCATCCGAGAACGCTTGGGGCCATAAATGTAGGGAGCTTGAATCTGTATTCGAGCGCTTAGGGTACTTTGCTGTGACTTCTCAACGGTGGTCCATGCTCCCAGGACTCATTATGTATTTTATAACAGTCACATGAAAAACAGAATTACCTATAGGGCAGGGACCAGAATCTCAGATCCCACATAGTGAGGCTCTCTAAATGCTTCCTGATATCCAAAACGATGTATCCAAAATGATGAGGGATAATATTAAGGCCACTTCTCATCCCTTAGGGATAAGATTGACCAAACTAACTTGGTTTTCATGCTTCCAAAGAGGAGCTTGTTTGGCTTAAGGATTTCTCACAAGGTACACTATGGACTTGATAATGTACTTTTCTCAATAATGATCTCACCTAAAGCCCACCATTGCCAAAGAGTTCCCCCCCATGTTATCTTATATTCCTATGCTTCCTAAACCATCCTGTTATCTGAGTATCTCCCCATTACCAATATATTTTTTCTTTCTAGTGATCTCATGTGGTACCTAATGTAGGTTTGAACATGCCAGCTTGGGGACTGAAAGCAGTATATGAGCTACTATATGAGGGATAGCCAAACCATGGCTTGCAAGGCACGTGAAGCTCAGGGGCAGTTTGAATGCAGCTTCTAGAGAAAGCCATTTACCGACACATTATTTTCTGAGCTGGGGCACGTACACAGATAATTGACTCTAGGCATGTGCATCCTGAACATTTTTTGTCTAGTGGCTCTTGGCCATGGCAAGATGTTGCTACAAGAGTTAGGAAATTTGGCCACGCCAGTACTGTTCTCAGCAGGGCTAATTAGCAGAAAGGCCACGGTATGCTGCTTCTGGTACCTGAGGCAGCTCGTTCAGAGCTTGATCAGGTATTTCTGTATGGCCCTGAACCATGCCATGTCAACATACCCACAGAGCAGCTGGAATCACTTGGTAAGCTGGGCCCATTCAAGCAAAATCTGTTTTTACATAGCCAAATGCAAATGTATACATCTAGGAATAAGGCATGCAGGCTAGAGCTACAGAAGAGGGGATACATTGCTGAAAGCAGCCACTCTGAAACAGGATTTAGGGGCCACAGTGGGCACACCTCTAAACATGAGCTCCCAAAGCAATATGTGGCCATTTCAATAGGGAGGTGGTATTTCCTTAGTATATGACAAGCCTGAGGCTAGCACGCAAAGCCTTCCTCCCTTGATTTCAATGAGCTTTGGAGTGGGCCCTTTAGGGAAGGCTACTGAATATGTAAGGGAAGTGGGGAATTCAGTTATTGTTTTCCTGCCTGGTTATTTAGTAGTCTTGCCTGTTATGGGCTTGCTGTGTCTGCTTTGATATACTGTCATTGCCCGTAGTGTCTGTGACATTCAGATAGGCACATCTTCTTGTTTTGCAGTTTTAACTAACTGGATAATTAAATAATGTCTTTGTGGTTTGGGCCGCAGCACCGCAAACTGCTTCTTTCCTTGCAGTCCCTCTGGCAGTGGAGCTCAGCTGGGACCTTCCCGCCGCCTGTTCTGCAATGTCTGTGTCTGGAGGCTGCTGCTTTTTCCGTGCAATGCCGTACAGTCTTAATTCAGGACTTGATCCAAAGCCTGTGGAGGTCTGTGGGCATCTTTCCCTTGATTTGGTTATCCCTGAATCCAGCCCATTCTTTGTCCGAGACAGGTGAAGTGTATTACAATGTACACTGCGCATTACAGAACCTACCTTGGCTTGGGGCAGGGGTGAGAGAGGTAGGGCTCAGTTCTTCAGAGCTTGCAAAATGTTTTCCTATTGACATGGTGTCAGCTTCTAATTATTTTCCAACACCTATTTCGAAGAACTGCATTCATGCACTGAGGATGGGATGACAGACCTCCTTGTCTAAATGAAACTAATCAAATGCAATCACTTTGTAAAAGAGCGATCAAAACTTGCTTTCCAGGAGGATCTCCCTCCCCTCCAAACCCCAAGAAAAAATCAGACAAGCCATGTGCATGGCTGCCGTGCTCATGCCAGATTTACTCGTGTTCCTGGAGAAGTCTTCTTAAACAGTTGAGTGGAAAAAAAAACCCAAAACAATGTCTGGATCGGATGCCAGCCACCTAGGATGATCAGTACGGTATATTTTTAATAAGAAGATGAAGCATTGAATGATTTACTGCTAATCCCATTGTGCGAGCTGGAGGAGGCAAAGGAACAAAGGTTTACAGTCCCTTTGGAGATTTGTTTCATCTGCACATCAGCCTACAATTAATGGCCATTTAACTGTTGTTCTCCTGCTGGACGTTGGTGGATTGATTCAGTAAATAAAAGTGACAGAGCAGTGTCCCATGGCAGTATAATAGAAACTGGCTGCACCTGTTATTTGCGAATCATTGCTTGCTAGGGCACTGACCTTTTCTAGTCTAGCTAAAACTAATAGGAGAAATTAAGGGGCTGATTGCTTAAATTTCATTATAAGAACTTTTTATGACAGTTCTCCAGTTTCTTCGCAATGCACAACAAGCAGTGGCACTGTGTCAAGAGCCCTCCCTTTCCAAAGTAGTTGTTACCAGTAGGTGGTAATGACCAGTTTGTTAGTTAACACTCCCAAAGCAAAACTAATCATTACCTAAGGTAAGGACTGGTTGGGAGGAAATGATTACTACATAATGAGCAGTACACACTGCTTTTTTTTTTTCTTCCCTTGTAGAGAGGGGGAAGGATTGAATGGAAAGGAGGAATTGCAGCTGAATTGGTGTAGCACATCTAAGCAGCTGTGCTCTGCATTGCAATCCAGTTAGAAAACAGCTGCCATCAGAGAACTGATCATTTACAAATATTTAATGACAGATTTGTCCTCTGTTTCTGCTGCCAGAGGAAAGAGGGGTGGGGTGGACAGGAGGAGGGGGACAGGGAGGAGGAGACAGGGCTTCTGGATTTTATTTCTTTATTCCTGTTGCTGATATGGAAGTCTGTAAAGAGGAGACAGCGTTGGCTTGAGTTCTGCAGCTGCACTGCCGTGCCTTGGGCTGCTCCTTTCTCCCGTGGGGCTGCAGCAGCTCTCAAGAGACATGCAGCCCTCATGAATCTTTTGCGCTCCAGGGCCTGGATCTGCAGCTTGTTGAAGCCACATTCATGCCTTCGATGGGACTCGGTGCTCCTGCCTGTCTCTTTGCGGGGTTGAGGGCCTACCTCTTACAGTGGGGTGTTATTGCCCGCTTAACTCCCCGGTGGCTTTGCATCCTTGTTGGCGTTATGTTTGCTTCTCTACAGCTGATTCAATCACCCCTCGATTAAAACAGAAGAGGGACCCAAACAACCCGATTAAACACTCAGCCTGGTCTCCTCATTCAAACTTACCTGCCATGATCACCATCACAGGGGGAAGGCAGTACCAATCCAGGGGGTTTTGCTGTGCCTGGAAAGGGAGATCCCCTTCTCTCTGACTTTGAATGGCTATGTGTAGCTGAGGGTGGAGGCTTGCCCACTGCACTGCTAGCAGGCACCCGTCTGAGAGTCTACTATAGCCTCCCAATGGGAGGATTTTGGCTACACACTTTACTTTATGGAGCTGGGGGATTTGCCCCTAGCTTTTTTCATTGGCCTTTTGGCTCAGGGCAAATGAGACTCAGGGGCATGTGAACCCCACGGCCTCCAGGCTTGCACATAGGATGCCTGCCATGGATCTGGGAGTATCTGAAATCCCAGGTTGAAGAGTCTGGGATTTCTACTACTTGCCAGCAGTAACACCATCTGGCCCTGAATGATTGCGCTCTGCTCAGTGGATGGGATTTGGAAGTGATTTGACTAATTTGGCCTGAGGCATGAAATTAAAAAAAGGGGGAAAAAGGAGAGAAAAACACAAACTACTTGGGGCTTGAAACTATGAGGTGGTTGTAATGATGCTTAGCACACTGTATTGCACAGCCCAGGATCAGAAAGCCGAGGCATGGATTTATATGGTTAAGTTTTTCCCTTAGTTAAATCTGCAAAGGACAATGACCTTACACCGGGGAAGACCTGTCTCAGGATACTTCTTTGCACCATTGTTTCCCATTAGGCCGTCCCACAGGACAACCCAAAAGCACTGTTAGATCAGTGGGTCTGCAAGCAGTGCTGTAATGTAGGTGCAATAATAAATTAAATAAGCTGTTGCCCTGCAGAGTGGTAGCTGCATGAATGAAGCCCAAGCAGCAAAGTGTGGCTATTAAGGCTTTGTTGATTAAAACTAACAAAATCATGAACTCCTCCATGCCAGGCTTTGGCTGGAAAAACTCATGCCAGCCTCCAAAAAGGAGAGAGCACAGGTGCAGGTAGGCTGTGAGGCTGGCCAGCTGAAGCAGGCAGGACGTTCGGCAGGGGGTGGGAGTGCAGCGCGAAGCTCAGCCCCTCTGAGCCTCCCTGTGGGATGCAGCAGAGAAGCTGAATAAAAACGTAGCTCGTCTCCGGCACTGAATGGCTCAGCCCTCTGCAGAAGCCAGATATGGAGTGGTGTGGCTAGCCGTTCTAAAATTAATGTACTGCGCTCAAATGGACTTTGAACAATTTGCTTCCATTATGTCAAACTTGCCTTCTCTTAACGGAAAAAAAAAAAAAAAAGGATGAAAGTGAGGGACTAATGGCAGTGGCTCGAGCCAAATCTAGTGGAGCGTGCATCAGGCGTCCTGCAAGCTCCCCAAGAGAGCTTGCCAATCAAAGCACGTCAAAACTGATGTGCAGTGTCACAGCTGCTGGGAGCCGATCCAAGGAGGAGTTGCTGAGAGTCACAAGCCAGGCCTGGCTGTTGCAAAGAGGGATGTGGGGAGGAGGAGGGGGGAGCCTGGATCTGCAGGAGCTTTGGGCTGGCTGGCTGCTGTCCTTGTCCCCCTTGAAGCTGTCAGCGGGCCGTCTTGTTGGGTTGGGCCCTCCGTATTGTCCTGCTTGCTGTCACTCAGCGGGGGTGAGGAAAGCTCTCCCAGAGATCCCCACTGTCTCATGCTTTGCAGCAGCCACACTACCCTCTCTGCCGGGTTTTGCATGAAATAAGTGCCTACAGGGGATGGGGGCAGTATGGCTGGGGAACTGCTGAGTAGCAAAACCATCACTCTCTCTTATTATTGCAATAGATCCTAGCATCTGCAAGGGCCACAGCAGCCTCACTGGGCAGAGAGACCGTATGCGCTGCCACACGAAGGGAGAATTGTGAATCTCAGCCAGGGTGCTGCAGCACCTTGGGGTGCCTGGAGATCCTTCCAAGGGTACCTCACAGTATTAACACTGTTAGGTGTGCATGCATGAGTCACAAGATAAACCCAGAGATTTCATATAGGAATCCCATGGTGACCTGTTGTGGTTTTTCTGAGTTTTTTTTTTTTTTTTTCAAATAGAAGTAGTGCTCTATTTTTTTTTTTCCATAGTCAAAAATCGAAAACTAAGAGTTGACATGTTTAGAGGGATGCCTTGAGTCTAACAAGACATGCCTTGAGGCTAACGGAGGGTGCCTTGAAGCTAAAAAGGTTGAGAACCACTGAGCAAAGGGTGAAAGGAGAAACTGAGGCACAGAGAGGGGAAATGACTAGTGAGGTCATGCCGGCAAGTAACAGCAGATCCAGAACAGACCTCTGGTCCCCTGCCTCATAGTCCAGTGGCTACCCCCTGGATTGCACTGTCTATAGGGGCTGCTTGACTATGGATTGGACCATAGCACCATAGGAAAAGCCTGTGAATATCTGTAGAGGTTTCTAGCTGTGAGATCAAGAGGAGAGTCCTGGAAGATTTAGCGGAGGTTGGGCAATTAGCCATGCCCTTCCCTCCATTTTATCTGGACATTTCTCGCTAACTCTATTTTCCACCTTCCATTTCTGGGTATAATTACACCTTTGGTTCCATCTGATCAGGTTCAGGACACTTGGATTCTACAGCAGATTATTCAAAGACATTTCCAAATAGTAGACAAATTACCCCTGCTCGTGTCCGTCAGCCTTCCCCGTTAGTTCCTCACAAAAGTTTTATTCCACATGTTAGACACGGTGCCCCTTGGGTGAGTTGAGTCTGGCGATCTTTAATTAAATTAATCAAAGACAGGGACAAAATCTTTGGGGAGTATTGGGAAAGCCTCTAGGTTAATTAATCAGACACAGACAAGTAGTTTAGGCCTAAAATGTAGTCGTTGTGCTTTTTTTCTTTTTTCCAAAGGAGGAGTAATATGAATGGAAATATTTTCATTTGCGGCATTTAAAAGACAATGAAAGCAGGTTATCTGAGATCCTTAGACCCTGCACTTGCAATTTTAGGCAATGTTCTTGTCAGAGCTTGTAGGCAGTGAGCATTTCCGGGCTACAAAACTGAGATGTAAACCTCTGGTCACGTTTTTCCGCATAGGTGTCACGTGAGTGATGACCGTGGGGGTAGTGAGAGGGGTACAACTCTGTGTTGCCACCTTGCTGGAGTGACACAACTCCAAACCATCACTGCCTTCACTTCTGCCTGGCTTTGGGTCTGGCTGAGCTGCAAACCCATGCCCTACCATTGTGCAGAAATTGTGCTGCCACTACCACCCCCACCACTGCTGGGCCCTGGCTCCAGCCAGGCTATATCCCCATGCCCCATTGTCAGTGCAGAAATCTGATGGGCGGGGGGGGCATGTGCCCTCCTTTCGCCCCACCGAAACATTGCCTCTCCTTCTCCTCTGTATGAGTATGCACGAACACAGGAAAGCGACTTGCTAATCACTTGATTTAGAGACAGTCGTATTGGATGGGACACTTTTTCTAGAAGCTCCTATTTCAGCCACTGGTATTGACCTGCTACAGCCTCAAAGAGCACCTATACTCATGCTGGATGTCTGCTTCATGTGCTAATTAGCACTCAGTTAATCAAGTCTGCCGGAGTGTGCTCAGCACTCAATTAATCGAGTCTGCTGGAGTGTGCCAATTAGCACACTCCACGAGCTGGCATGTCACATGTATTCACTGCTTCAAAATGGCAGTGGGGGTACTTTAGCTGAAGCACATCAAACGAGTTTTAGTGAAAGCACCTCCACCACCATTTTGAAGTGTGGGGTGCTGAATACATGTGACGCTGTGGGCACTTTAAGTAGAGAAACTCTCCAAGGTGCTTTAATTAAAGCACCTCCCCCCACCCCAGATCATGTGTAAAGATACAGAAATATTCTGAGGCTCCCTTCAGCACCAGTACATGCTCTGGACTAAAACTGTGACTGGTCCTGGAGTCACACAGTATGCCTCTTTCATCAGGGTAATGGGAGAATGAAAGGGGCATACTGTGTGACCTTCCCCTCCCAGAACGATGGCCCTTGGGGGCATAGTGGTCAATCACTGAAAGGGAGCTGGGAAGGAAAGTGAGGGGCCACAGCGATGGCCTCCATTAAAAGAGGGTAGCCAATGAATCTCTAGCAACACAGGGAACAAGGGTGGTTGTTGGAGAGAGAGATGCATGCCGCATGTCTAAATGTAATAGGTCAAGAGCTAATATGAAACGTGGCAGGGGACAGGGCACCCACACGTAGAGTTTTGTTCCAGGTTACAGTAAGGCCAGTGTGGTCAACTGCTACATCTCTGTGTCAGCTCTTCACAGATTATCCTCTCCCACTGCTTTCCCTGTGAAAGGACATCTCCCACCATCCCTTAGTAGTGGCCCACCATTACTTGGGCACCATTTGCCATTAGTGGGTTTTTTGTGACTTTGACAAATGCATCTAAGAAGGATCCAAATTGCCTTCCTATCCTGACATGTAGCTTAATTTGAAAGGCCATTTCTAGAGTACAGAGAAAATAGAGGCAATACCATCCAGCCACAGAAAGGTGGCCCCGTGCTTTTACAAGGCTTCAATTTTCTTCCCTTTCATTTCTCTCTAATCTTTCCAGTCTCCCGCTTCTATCTGATATTTTAAACTTTGCATATGCCTCTTTCTTGCCCTTGATTGCTTTTGCCATTCATATTCGTTCAAATTAGCCCCTCTTTTTTTTTTTTTTTTTTTTTACTTCCAGCGTATTTATTGCTAGTTGACATGAATAACCCTTGGGTATAAATTAATTTATATTTGAATACTTTCAATTTCCACTCTAATTCATATGTTTCAGTTAAATCCCTGTTGTCAAAAAACCTTTTGAGGGAGGACTTGATAGCTCAGGGGATTGTCAATCAGTCATAAAGCCTTTTCCCTATAGGACAGTGGCTCAAACTGGGCCTACAGAGAGTTGACAATAGCTGATACTTCTTATCCTGGCCTGGTAATATGTGGTTTGAGTTGGCCAGCCTCCAGTGGCTCTGAGTCCTCATTAGAGTTGAATAAAGATGGATTTTATTATTTTAGTGTTTGGTTAAATCCAAACACTGCTCAGTCTGACTCCCCTTGCCTTTCCCTTTGTGTTGGCTTTCAAAGAGCATTTGTTTGACTTGGTTCTGCTCTCCAAGCTTTGGGATTTTCTTTTATTCACATAACTTTGTGCACCACTGAGAGCTTTTGCTTGTGAA
This sequence comes from Crocodylus porosus, assembly GCF_001723895.1. NCBI lineage: Eukaryota > Metazoa > Chordata > Crocodylia > Crocodylidae > Crocodylus > Crocodylus porosus. The sequence goes on along the minus strand of NW_017728909.1, from coordinate 16,179,045 downwards.
CCAAGCTGTTCTTTATTTTTATTGTTGCTGTCTCTTTTAGGGTACCATCAAGAAACCACTAGCAATCAGGGCCCCATGGTGCAGTCCAGGGTGCATAAACATAATAAGAAATGGTGGGTGCTCCAAGCAGTGCAATTAATGTCTGGGTTGGCACAACCCCCCTTCCCCCAATAGATGTGCAAATGCTTGGTCAGAGTGTAACTTGACAGACTGGAGCATGAAGCCTGCCACGGAGGTCTCTAGCTCTTTTTGTCAATCAGAAGCCAATCCAAGATGCTTTTAAAACACGAGTCTACATACGTAGACAAACACATTGACGTTTTTGTGCAAGAAATGCAGAAACATGCTTAATGTTTTAAAATTCCTAAAACTGCATGGTTTTCAGTATATGTTGCCCCCTCCCCCCTCAATAGAAACAGAGCTCCAATTTGCTCAGGTTTCCTACTTACAGACCTTAAGTCAGCCAATCAGGCAACACAAATAATCAATGGGATTTAGAGCCTTGCTACACACTAATTTTAGGCAGCTTCTGGAGTTCTTAATCCCTGGATTGTCTGCACATTAACACCTGAAACTAGTTTCAAGCACATTTTAGGCAGCCTCAAGTTATACCACTCCAGGGCAGGATGAGCTCTGATCCATTGTAGCCAGTTTGTGTTTCATTAATGTGTGGCCACTCCCATGTGAGCTGCCCAATTTGCAGTCCTCCAGCATCCCAGGATGCAGTGTCCCCTCCCTCACTCTCCTGTCCTAGCTGGGCAAACTTTCCACCCTCTGAACTCTACTGTTTAGGGGGCAGTTCTGGCACCAAGCCAACTCCCCATCCCACCCCCAGAGGTGTGACCATCCCATCCCTAGGGATGTAACCCCATGCAAACAGCCTGCAGAGCACATGGGAGCTAACTAGGTCACAGGGCATGGACAAATACAGTACTGAGGTTGCGGGTGGGTAGGGGGCCAGATCAGGTCCCCATGAATGAGGGCTTCCTTCCTGGCTCAAAGGCTCCCCCCAGAATGACTTTCCTCACCACTCCCATCTCCCAGCCACACCAGGAAGCACGACCAACCATCCCACACACTCCAACCCCAAATCCCAATGTATTAAAACATAAGGCCTTCTTTAATTTACTTCTTTATTTCTTTTAAATTATTTTTATTATTTTATTTTAGCCTTCAGTAGCCAACTTGCTTCATTTCACTCTCCTTCCCCCACCCCCATTTCTTTTCCAGCTCCCATTTCATTACCCACTCCCCATCCCAATAACTCTCCACCTCCCAGCTTTATGTTTTTCTCCAGCGTCCCAACCCATCTCTCACACACCCACACCTGGAGAGCCTGTCCTAGCTCACAGCCCTGTAGATTCAAAGATTCAGAGATTGTAAGGGACTGGAAGGGACCTCACAAGATCATTGGGTCCAGCCCCTACCCTCACCACCCCCCCCACTAGTCAGGAAAGACAACTGGGGACAGGTGACCCCAGTGAGGTTACTGTCCAGTCTCTTCTTGAAGGTTTCTGGAGGACGTGATTGCACCATCTCCGGAGGGAGCTTATTCCACAGTCTGGACACCCTGACTGTAAAGAAGTTTTTCCTAGTGTTAAGCCTGAAATGATCTTTCAGGAGTTTGTGGCCATTACTCCTGGCTTTCCCCTCAAGTACCTTGGCGAACAGTTGTTCGCCGAGCCCTTGATGCATTACCCTGATACAGTGGTAAGCTGCTGGTCCCTTCTCAGCATTTTCTTTTTTAAGCTGAAGAGACCCAAGTCCCTCAGCCTTTCCTCATATGGCTTGCTGTGTAAGACTCTGATCATACTGCTAGCTCTTCTCTGGACTTTCTCAAGTTTTTCTATGTCTTTGTTCAAGTGCTGCGCCCAGAACTGGATGCAGTACTCCAGCTGTGGTCTCACCAATGCTGAGAAGAAGCAGAAGAATCACTTCCTTGGTTTTGCTGGAGATACATAGGTTGCTGCGTGCCAGAGTATTGTTTGCCCTGCTGGCTATGACATCTCACTGATGGCTCATATGCATACTGTGGTCTATTATTACCCTCAGGACCCTTTCAGTCATGGTGGTAGTCAGCTTGGTGCCAGCAAGCCTGTAAGTGTGTTGGGGATTGTTCATCTCTAGATGGAGCACTTTACTCTTCTCAACATTGAACGTCATCTGGTTCCGATCTGCCCAACTTGCCAGCCTGTCTAGGTCCACTTGTACCTGCAGCTTATTTTCAAGCCTGACCATAGTCCCCCATAACTTGGTGTCATCTGCAAATTTGGCCAGTGAGCTCTTCACCCCCACATCCAAATCATGGATAAAGTTATTGAAAAGCACTGGACCACTCACAACTCACACCTGTAACTCCTAGTCAGGCTCCTGCTTGCCAGCCCTTTAGTGGCAAGTCACAGCTGTGCCAGTGGGGGACAGAGATGGTTTTTAGTCTCAAGGTGTAACTGCTTCAGGACACAGATAGAAGTGCAGCTCTCCGCTGTAACTGAGAGCACCTTGCAGGAAGTGTTCTGAGTTACAGCAATCCCCTGGAACAAACAGAAGTTCACTGTTGGTTCCAGGGGCAACGGGAATCTAGTTGCAGGCTGGGATCCTGCAGCCAATTTGCCCCAGCAACAGCCCCTCCTCCCTACCAACCTCCATGCTATTTTCAGAATGGGACAGGGGAAAGGGAGCAGAAGGAGCTCATTCTAGGGACTCCCTAGCCAGCACTGGAGGGAGGAGCGGGTGAATTGGAGCCCTCCTGAGATGGGAGGGCTCCAATTTACATGCCTCATCCTCCAGCAGGGGCTAACCCTCGCCGCCCCCATATAATAACTCTCTCTAATCCCTTTTTCTCCTCCCATTCTGAAAACAGTGATAGGCTGGCAGGCAGTGCACACAGAAGTTACACAAGCTGCTCTGCTTTGAAGTGTTTTCACCTGACCCCTCATGCAATGAGAGTTCAGATTTTCACCCTATCAGCTATTTTTAAGCTGTCTGCAGCTATGAACTTGTGTTTGGTCACAGCTATAGACCACTCCCTGTGGCCAGATTGGGTGAAAATCATTACTTCTGTCTGAACCCTCAAACTCAAGCTAGCACTAACACCAATGAACATTTAAGCAGCTCAAAATGCAATGTGTAATAAGGGCCTTAGGTGACCAATCAAGTGGTGTAAACAGTGAATCACAATTAAGAAACATTCATAGCAAGTAGCTTGTAAGAATCCTCCAGAATTATTCATACAAAGTAATAAAGGAACAAGTGCAGAGAAACGAATCCATAGAGGTCAAATCCTCTTCATGGATACTTCTCAAGTGGACAAAAAAGAGGAAATTAATTGTATATATAGTTTGAAATTAATATAGTAATCAAATCTGGTTGTATAAGGTGTGCATAGTCCGTCATTTATTTTTTAGTTATTTAGGGCCAAATGCCAGTACTATGCCAATATAAATGACCACATCGCTATAGTTCTGGTGGAGCAAGTTTGTGAGGGATGGCAAGTAATGGTAATAAAGCCTTGATAATATTAGGGCCGAGACTCTCAAAGGTATTTGGGCACCTAAGTCTTCATTATGGAACTTGGAGCACAGCCAAGCGGGTGATGCAACTACCTGGCTGGTCGCTTTTTTGCCTGGTGTTGCAGCTTTGTTCTGCACAGATAAAAACAGCAAGGGATATCCAAAATGGGCAGAGAAGCATCCCTGTTGTGTTCAGAAACCTGAAAAGCAGTGTTTTCTACTTCCAAGCATGGCATAAGCTTCCAGGTATCCTCAGATTTGGAAAATAACATTTTTTTCCCCCTCTTTGAAAGACTATGAGAAATTATTTAATTCTTTGAGCTTTAATGACGTAAAAAAAACCCTGAAAAGCTAGTTTTGTTGTTGTGCTTGCTGGGATTTCCGTGTGTGTGTCTGTGTTTGTGTGTCTCTGTTCATGCATGCACATGTGCATGCATGTGTATGTGTGTGTTTAAGGCATCATTTTTTTCCTTTAAAAATACCTCAGTTGTCAAATATGGGCTGGCCTACCTCTCAGACAATATTTTTATAGCCTCCCATTGCATTGCATAATGTGTTTTGGGGGAACATATGACTGCCATGCAACATGGGATAGATGTCTTATGGAGTTATGAGGGTATGAGGAACTCAAACTATGGCTCTCTTAAGGCACCATCGGCTGATGCGGTTGGCTATTGAACTTCCGCCAAATTAAATATTTTGTTTTGGTTGAGCACACTGATATGAAATGTTGCAATATGGACATGTAAAATCTTTTTTCATATATATTTTGACAGAAACTATCAAAATGTTTTAACTTTCTCCTTTTTTCGTTAACTTTTCCTTCGGGGGGTGGGACCCGTTGTATTTTGACTTTTTGGCTGACTTCAGGATTTAAACAAATAGCAAATTATCAGAATTTTCATGGGAAGAAACATTGATTTTCAACTAGCTCTGCCCACCTCCTGACTTAAAGAAAAGGCAGCATTGCGAGTTTTAATGAAAAATATCTTTTACAACTGTTTATTTGACATAGAAATTAAATGCCTATAAGAAATATAATTCACATAATAGTTCTGAAAGTGTTGAAATCCCTGGATAGGTAACTTTGTAAATGTGGCAAATACAATTTTTGGTGGATTCAGCAAAGTATTTAAGCTTGTGTCTAGCTTAAGTATGTGAGTAGTCCTGTTGCTGGCTGTCAAATTACTGTATTTACTCACATACTACATGCACATTTCCCCTCAAAATCAGCCCTCCAAAATTTGGGTGTGTACTTCTTCTTTGATGGAGCAGAATCAGGGGAGAATAGAGCAAAGAGCCACAAAGATGGCTGCTGCTTCCCCATGGGGCTGCAAAGAGCAGGGGTGGAGTCCAGTATCAACCAATATAGACACTGGTGAGGCAGCAGTTTTGGCTGAAGAACCATTGAGCTTCGTGAAGGTGACCATGTCCTGGGATGCCACATGTACTGGACACTGTGTTTCCAGGACTTACTAATGTCATGCAGTTCACCGTGACTCCAGGGGGGAAAAAAATCTACATTCTGCCTTCCAAACACAGGGTGTGTGTCTTTTTAAAAGATGTGTGGTATATGATAAAATATGGTATTTATGTCATATTTTGCTGAATTAGGCCCTTAATGATTTTTTCTGATACTGAAATATATCATTTTCTGATTCAAATATACTACTGCCCGCTACTGGAAAAAGCCAGATATCCCCAGCTTTTGGTCTTGTATCTAGACCTATAATTCTAGACTCACTGTCCATTTTCAAGGGGCTCTTTTTGGAGCAGGATGTACTTTGCTGTTGCCCTGAAGTTTCAGGTGGACATGGCACAGAGTCTAGTAATAGGGTCAAGGCCTATGGGTTGGAAACATTCTTTACCCTTATAATTTAGAGGCAGGTATCATCAAGACATGGATCCAAGCCCTCATTTTGACACTTTTGACCAGCTCTTAAATTTTATTTAAAAACAAAAGCAACTCCAAGCTACTGCTTCCAATTGCTTTAACATAAGGCAACTCTCTTTTAAAAAGTTGCCAACTGTTGGCTGGAACCACCTACAAAAGAAATCTACCTTTACGTCCAGAGAGCTGGCATCTCTCGCAACTAGATAATATCCTACCCTCCCATTCCTGACAAGATTTTCCAATTCGCATCCCCCCCAACCAAAAAAAAAAGGGACCCTGACAAGTATTTGTAACATGCTTCCCCTGATATTGCATAAATCCAGGAGTATTTATATGCTAATCAAATCAAAATAGACGTGATTAGTGAGTGGAGAGCACCAAGATGACTGTCGTTTCCCCATCAACCTGTGATAACAGCACCAACACTGCATTAAAGAGCTGAATATTGTATAAGCCAGGAAAGTTTATAGGACCTGACAGACTTAGATAATAGTAAACCCCAAGAAATCATACCCTACCTATTACATATTTATTATGCATTACAAATTGTAAATATTTTAAAAAAGAAAAAAAACAAAACAAAGATACACTATGGGTAAATTCTTAATGCTTAATGAAATTATTCATGATATACAAAAAGGAGCCTAACTCAACAAATAAGATGAAGGTTAATGCATGCGGATGAATATAAAAGAGAACCCAGTCCTGGCGACTAATGTGCTGTGTCCTTCCCCCGGTTGATCCCAGAATGAAATTAATGCAACCTCATTTTCGTGTTTAAGAGCTATCCCCAAAGCTGAGTAGCAGAAGACCAGATAGGCTGTGCAGTGCAAAAGCCAGACGCCTTGTTTCCTTCCATTTCTCAAAGGCTTTCACAGCTGAGTGCTTTCAGAGATAAAAAAAAAAAAAAATCCATTCCATATTAAGAAAAAAAAAAATCTACATATTTAGTTTACATCTTTTCAGCCATTTGCTTTATCCACTCTCTAACTCAAGAGGTCAGCTGCAGGTTGGAAAGGCCGGTGATATGCAATCACAGGTGAGACTAATAGGAAAATCAAGAGGAGGTAAACAAAAGGAGCGGACATAATGTGTCCCGGGGGGACTGGTTTCTCTTTCAAGGATTTCTGGTGTTCTTATTTATAATGATCATAGATCACAGTGCATCATGTCTACAATTTTACTTTCTTTTCTTCTGGAGCTGCAGCAGTCTGCAGGGGGAGGCATGGAAATGAATCAGGAGCTCCTGGTGGTCATTAAAGATCCCTGAGCTATTTTTTGTCAGTCCAGGAATGTCAGCTTCTGCATTCCAGCCAGACCCTATTTGCATTCTGCACTAGCTTTATAGTGCGCCAGTCATTTCTGCCAGATACACCATCCCTATCCATTCCTCGAACTAAACTGGAGGGATGATGTCGCTCATTCAACTTAACATCTACTAAGCACAGTTAACTGACTTCTACTAAACCCACATTCAAGCAGTTGAGTACTTTGTAAGTGCTATGGTGGCATTGCAAAGTTGCTGCCTTTCAGGCCAGGATTATCTAACATACACAATTTAACAGGCCTCAGTATTCCAGTGATTTGCAAATGAATGTGTGATTACACCCGAGGGTAGTGCTGCTGTGGGATGCTGAGATGCTCCACTCCAGAAGAGGCAAAGTAGGGTGCCTTGTATATGGCAAAGGCTCCACAATAAGCAGGGTTTTAGGTCCCTCTTAGCCATCACACTCCTTGAGGGACAAGGTACGGCCCTGGGAACTGGGTCTGTTCAGTCCTAAGGCCACGTTGACTAAGTACAGACAGTCAACAAGCCTGAGACTGAATTGATTCAATCTTCACCAGTTAGTCAAAACTGCATAGATTAAATTGATAAGCACATGAATAGACATCCACTTTTGTTTCCAGAAATGCAGCCACATGCCTGCAGTGGCCCAGATCAGAAACTGGGGATGGGGGAGAGGAGGGGGCACTAAAGCATGGCTCCCTGCTCTGTGGGAGCAGACAGCTTGAGCCAAGTCTAGCCTACCCACTCAGGGAGTGGGGAGTTGCAGGAGAAGTGCAAAGCATCCTGGGATGCTGGGGGACTGTGAGTTAACGTGAGACGATCCTCCAAGCCCAAAGGAAGGTAATCCCAATGAGGATCAAAGGGAGCAGGAGGGCACACAAGCCTCCATGGTTCACCAAAAGCATCCGGGAATGTCTCCTTGCTAAAAGGGAGGTGCACCCCCAATGGAAAGAAGGGGACTGCAGTCATTCGGGGATGTAGGGGGGCAATCAGGAAGGCCAAGGCAGAGATGGAATTAGGGCTAGCTTCCCAGATTAAGGACAATATGAAGACCTTCTTTAAATACATAGAGGGTAAAAAGAAGGTTCCGGGTAATGTGAGGCCCCTGCAGGAAACATTGGGAAATTTGATCGTCACACCAAAAGACAAAGCTAACATGTTTAACGATTTCTTTGCCTCCATCTTCCTAAGTAGGGACCAGAACAGTTACCTCCCTGCTGGGCCCCCCTCAGGCCCCAGGGGAGGCACACCTGGGCCACGGGTTAGTGAGGAACTAGTTAGGGAACTTCTGGAGGGCTAAAGGAATTGTCCAAGGTTATTGCAGGACCCCTGGCAGGGCTTTAGGAGCACTTGTGGTGCTCTGGTGTGGTGCTGGAGGACTCGAAGAGGACCAATGTGGTTCCCATTTTCAAAAAGGGGAAGAAGGAGGACCCGGAAAACTATAGGCCAGTTAGTCTTACCTCGATCCTAGACAAGCTGTTTGAGAAAATTATTCGGGCACACATCCAGGAGGGGCCAGCAGGGGACTGCATGGTTAGGGGCAACCAACACGGTTTCATCAGGGGCAGGTCCTGTCAGACCAACCTGGTAGCCGTTTACGATCAGATCATCAAATCATTAGATGCAGGGGTAGCAGTGGACATAGTCTTCCTGGACTTCC
>NW_017728909.1:16166373-16169859 GCF_001723895.1 Crocodylus porosus | reverse complement strand
GGGGTCATTTGACCCCAGTACTCTTTCCTGCCATGGCAGGGGGTCGGACTAGATGATCTACTCAGGTCCCTTCCAACCCTAGAAACTACAAAACTAGGAAACTTGAATCTGGAGGGGATCTGGGACAGAAGTTCAATAAACCAATTAATTTAAATCAGTGAAGCCTGATACTACATCCATTCAGCTTTATTTTAAACTGGTTTCTGCCATTTTGAAAGTGGTTTACGTGTACTGAACTTCTGTTGTGTTACAGATTTGAACCAGTTTCTGATCACTTACACCAGTTTATGTGTAATTTCTAGCCGTTAACTCTTTACCCTTATACTAGCCTGTAAGGATTATTTAGTCTTGCCTCAGGGGACCCCTGTTTCTTGAGACCCCACTGTCTTGGGCCATAATCCCAGGCTACCAAGAGAGGCATTTGGTCAGTCATTCATTCCTTGGCTCCCCTCTCCTGTGCAACACTTGATTTGGAGGAAGCAATACTGCACAATTGCAGGAATCCAACCTCACAATTTCTTCTGCAAAAGTTACAAGCTTCTGCTCTCCCAGAACAGTTCACAGATAACTGTGAATATCCAGCTCCTGATTTGTACTGGAACCATGTAGCCAGAACTCCTATTGACAAGAGTTAGGAAGATGCCAGGCTTTTGAAAACCAGAGCCTCAGATGTTCAACTGGTCAAAACTTTTCACTGCAGTTTTAAAATAAGAAGTCATGGACTCCAGGGACTGGTATGTATTTTATTGTAAAGCTAGCACCCCACTCTCAATAGCCATGTCATTTCACAGAGCATTTAGAAAGTACTCCTTATTTTATTATTTATAACATATTGTGAAATACAACTTGTAGGCACTTATACGGTGTCCTGGAAGTGCAGCACAAATGAAACGGTATTTCCTCATTTTAGCTGTATCTGTTTGCACCCTCCATGGCCCCTGAAAGCAAAAGAGGAGGTTTTACCTTTGTGAGTCTGGGTGGGTAACAGGCCTGGGATCTGATGAGCCTCCAGATGAAGTCACCCTCCTGGTTGCTCCTGCTCTGTGATATTGATACGCCAGCTCAGTTATATCTGCACATCTTAACTTTGTCAGCCTACTGTGGGGAAGCCCAGTAGGGGAACCACACTGGGGAACCACAAACCAAAGCACTTGGGGCTTTATGAAGTTCCTGTGTTGAAAGGACCAGAAACTAAATAATAATAAGTTGAGACTGCAAGGGTGAATCTTTCCACTACTCTTCAATGAAAGAAATTGTCTTTCCCACTCAAGCTCTCAAAAAACAGAGGGGAAGAATGGGTAGCTAAAAGACGGAAAGAAAGTGTTGCTATGAAAGGTTATAGATTGGTAAACTGAGGCAGAAAGGCTAAGCAACATGCTTGAGGCCATTTGAACCAGTGTCAGGGAGAGAATCAGAAACCTGGGAGCTCTGTGCTGAAATCCTGTGTACTCATCAGGGATAAAATATCCTGGCTCTTGCAAAAGGGCTCTGCCTTTCATATCTCTCTTGAATGATATTCTTTGATTGTAGAATAGTGCCAGGATATCACTGTAGTACTCACTGGATGCATCTACACGGGCCCTTTACTGCCAAGTTGCTGTATTAGCTCTGCAGTAAAGTGTTACCAGCTACACGTGTGCTGTTAAGGCACATGTCACCACTCCACATGTGTGTCACCTTCTACACGTGTGCTGTTATTAGGGTGCAGTAAATGAATGAACAGTCAGGGACAGGACTGCCTTAGGGTGGAGTAGTTACACATGCTGCAATGCACATGTAGATGGTACAGGGGCTGCCTGGGGCACGAGGGTGCTAAAGTGTGAGGGCTGCCTGCCATCTAGCCCCGCACTTTGTGCCCCAGCCAGGTCCTCCACCACTCAACACCACTACACGGAGCCTATTGCTGACCTCCTAGACCCCTTGCCAACCTGGCCCTGCCAAAGTACTGCAGTCCTGGGTGCATGTGCAGATGCTGTGCCTGGGAGCAGCTGACTCGGGTGCAAACTGTGCTGGAGTTTATCGTGTCACTTTAATGGCATGTATAGATGCGCCCAGTGAGAGGAAAGAGTGCCACCTCCTGGACTAGCAGTACCCTTGCCTACGCCCCCCCCCCCCATTCCCCAATGCTTTTTTGCAGAGTGGATGCAACTTCTCTGATGAGTTCAAGGACTGTGAGAGCTGCAACTGCAAGTCTGTGACCCTTATGCAGATGGGCAGGAGCACAGGGATTTTGAAAAATGAATTGACACTCCATTTTCCCGTATTGAAAGATATAAAAGTCCTGTTTGTTTTCCTCGTGCTTTCCTCTTGAATTAGACACCCAGTCTTATTTAATTAAGTTGTAAAGGTTTTCCTTGTAAATAATCACTTTATCATAATTTCCTGAAACTATTGGCTGGCAGCTGGATGTAAATCAGGGCATTTATCCTGCTTCCTACTGTCGGTGTCAACACATCGTGAACCTCTGGATTCTTCTGAGTAATTGATATGTCCTTGCCTTCTCTCACTCTCTCCCTTTCCCCTCTCTGTCTGGCTGTCTTTTGGGCAACGTCGTGTCAACACTCTGAAGAGCACTCTCAGCAGCGGAATGTCATTAAAATTAAAAATACTGATGGAAGAAATGAGCAGAAATAAACAACGAGCAGATTACAGACAAAAAACAGTGACATAAGGTGCAGAATAATGGAATATAGAGAAGAAAAATACAGTGATGACTAGCTGACAGATTGTTGTCATTCAACTCTCCGGGGCTTTGTCACAACCTTCCAGTAGGGATGCAATATTGAACATCTGGTAGACAACTAGTGCGGAACCTCAAGGCTGCATAACAGAGGCAAAGAAACTGGGGAGGCCTGAAAACATATTACCCCCCCCCCCCTTCCAGTCCTTCAAATCAAGTATTTTTTTTCTTTTCTGTGTTGTCTTTAAAGTGGGTTGTCTGGTGGGGCAACCCCTTTGCTTCTCAGATTTTTTTTAAAAAAATAAGCACTGCTCATGCTGTCAGTGTTTAAAATTCAAAGATGCCTTTTGGATTCCTTTTATGGAGGCCTCTAAGACACTGAAGGATGGTGCGTGCACCTTGGAGAGAGGAATGTGGATTCAGATGGACATGTCTGTGGGCGAGGAGGCACAGCAAGGGCATATCCCACTATTGTAGAGCCAAAATCATCTGTCAGCATACATCCAAAGCTTTAATGATTTCCTGTTCATTTTAGGTGGCTACTCAGGGATACCCATCACTGACTAGTGCTCCTTGTGGAAGCAATCGTTTGCTTGTGTTTCAAGACAGGGACTGTGGGGATGAGTGGCTTTCTTTTATATTGGTGTAACTCCAGTACACTGGGCTGAAAGAGGAAAAAAATGAGGCTGGATAAAGCCCTTTGTTGTACATTTTTGGTAGCGTCTAACTGGCAGGACTGCTTGAGATTTTTTTTTTAACCTTACACCCCTATCAAAATTAGATGTCTATTATTATAATTATTATCA
>NW_017728909.1:16138787-16165820 GCF_001723895.1 Crocodylus porosus | reverse complement strand
AAAAAAAAAAAAAAAAAAAAAAGGCCTGCATTCCTCCCAATGCAGAATGAAAACAATATTCTGAAATTTCTCTTGCTAAAACTTCTTTCCTGGAGTTAAGAAATCTTCCCCATGAACATTTAGTCAAAACTAATTCACGTCTGCCAAAAGCTTCCATTTAGCTGAATCAGCATTCTCCAGTGATAGTACTTTACTCAATCGATTTGTGATTTTGGACTCATAACATTTCTTGGGACCCATTTGAGCTGTGTAAGAATCTAATTTCCAGTGCTGAACACCTAATCTCTGAAAAACAGGCCTGCTCATTGGTGTCTCCAGCTGGGCAACCAAAACTAAAAGATGGTGATAAAATACTTTGTCTAAATTAGCATTAGCAAATTGTGTTCCCATAAAGTAACATCGATAATAATGATGAAGGCAATAACAAATTGCTTGTTGTAAATCATTATGTTACATAATATAATATGATTACATTATATAACACATAATAAAATCCAAATAATATAATAATATGTTTTCATCATAAAATCATTTGTACACTAGCTTAGTAGAAGCTTTATACTGACAGTATTTTCCTATATGTATTCTGGGAGTTGTTAAAAGTTAAAACTTTTGCAAGTTTAACTATCTCTGTTGGAGGCCTGAGGTTCTTTGCTAGTGATAGCTATATTTATATAGACGCATATAAATACATATTATCTGACAGTGATTGCTAGGTAAGAGTACTAGTGTAGCTACCATTATATTAGTATAAATGTGTTTTAAACTGATATAGATTTTTTTTTCTGTTCTTGAAGAAGTCTAGAAGAAGCCTTAATATAGCACTTTTCATCTGTCGATCTCAAGCACTCTACAATAGTGGTATCCTTAAACCTCTTCTACAGAATAGGAAAACTGAGGTCAGACAGCAGAAGAAAACTCCCCAAGGTCACCCACTGCACAAACGTGAGATCCAGACATAAAATCAAGATCTGTTGAGTGCTATGCTACTGCTTTATTACTAGGCAACACTCGCTCCTGTAATTTATAATACTAAAAATCATTATTATACCAGCATAATACCTTCCATTGCACGGCCAGGGGAAGGCATTCTTTTAAGTGCACTGGGATAATTTAAGTAGAAATAGTTGGAAATGTAGACAAACTACAAAACATTAGACTGAACTCAAGAGGCCTGCGTTTATTTTTCAATTCAGCCTCACACGTCTTATGTGAGTGTAAGCTAGTCATTTTAATTCTCTGTGCCTCTGATACCCCCTCCATTATGAAGGGAAGTGGCAAATTCTCTATACCATAGAGTCATTAAAATGGCATTATTTCTAAGAAGCATGCTGTATTACAGTCACAGGATAATGCTAGATGCCAGGTTCAGTAGGCAAAATGCTATGATTTGTGTTATGCAGGGGGGCAAATAAGTCTATGCTAATTCCCTCTGGCCTTAAAAGCACAGAGGCATTGATTTACTGGGAGTGATATTTTTTATTGGATCAGCTGCCTCATCAGGAGAGATTGTAGACCAGCTTCAGGCCCAAAGTCCCCTTCCTTAGACTCGCTAAAAAATCCTTACTGCTGACATGTTTCCTAGACCATCGTGGCTACAACATCTCTCCAGCAGTAACTTAAAATCAGAGACATTTCAATAGCAGTAATAAAAGTCATGGGTCAAATCCTCCTCACTTATTCCAGCTAGTTTTACTGGTGCTTTATGAGTACAGTGAGCAGCCTTTGTCTCCATATGTTATTATTTTGCTAGTGCGAGTTGAACTACACAAATGTGTGTAGTGTGTTTTTAAAGTGTCGCACAAGGTAATTATTACTTGCCTTGATGCTAATAGCTATGGGGAAATGTTTAATTGCCTTACATTACATTTTATTTATTTAAATAGTAGCTTGTTTGATCCAAAGCACCAGGGAAGAATAGTAAAAGAGCATAAATAAATATTATCTGACAGGTTGGCGAAGTGTGGTCTGATCTACCCTGTAGTACATCCATATACCAGAAACCAAATATCAGCTGGAGAAAATTACGTTCTCCAGCTTTACATGTCAAAATAGAGGGGGGTTTCAGGGTTAAGGCTTTTGGCCCTTATGATCTGGGAGTGAGGTTTTGGTTCTGTCTATCAATGGCCATCTCTACATGACAAAATGGTCAAGCTGGGCACCTCAGACATAATAAATGAGAAACACTGTGAGCCAAATCCTATTCTAGATATTAGGTATCCCACTGGATTTAGGAGTCTAAGTGCAATTCTTTTCCACTCCAATCAAGTGACTGAAAATCCTTGTTGCGTCTACTTGGTAACATGTCGTCATCTTCCCCTCAAGACTGAGTCACACAAAAGCAGTGAGGAGGAAGACCCACCCTCCTATGGCTCATGATTGTGGTAAGTAGGTGCCTGATGCACTGAGAACCCCCAGTTCTTTCCGAAAGTCTGCGAAGTTGGGCTCCTTGATCTATTTAAAAATAAAAATAAAAAAAAATATCAAACGTCACTGGACTCTGAGTCCTACAACTTGGATTCTGTTTTTTCTGGCTCTACTACTAGCTGAATGTATGACTTGCAAGTCCTGTCACCATTTTATGCCTCCATTTCTCCTCCTGTCTTTTGTCTGCCCTGTCAACTTAGCCTGCGCTGTCTTTGTACATAGAATTTGCTCCTCACTATGGGATTGATTCTTTTCTGCCTCTAGGAGGCACTTATTCGGTATCTTAGTCAGCCAGTAGGCATCTAAATCCCTCAGCACAATCATAACCCATTCTGCCCAAGGCCTCAAATTCTGCTAAAGTCTTTAGGTTTCTCACATGGCTCTACTTTGGCCTGCTAGCTGTTCTAAATGCACATAGTTCACACTCTAGGGGCACATCTACATGTGATGCTTTGATATGTATCAGCCTAAGTTAATGCACACAATACCAGTCTATATCCATAATGGAACAGTAGCTCGGCACACACAGACTGGCTTAAAAATGATGGCACCTGGTCTAAGCTTTTTCCTCACCACCACCAAAGGGCGAATGTGTGTTGTTTGCTAACTGTTGAAACTCTGTGTAATAGGTTGATTCTGCCCGGTGCTTTTTGAATGTCTGTACCCAGCCATAGTGAACAGCTCCCTCATTAGTCTACTTCAGAACCATCACTCCTGTTTTCATTATCATTCTCCTATATATAAGCACTCAATTTAATCATGCTTTTACGGTCACTGTTTCTTACATGATCATCAGTACCAAAAACATGGCTGTAGCCTCCTGTGGCCCCATATAAAGACTGTAGAAGAGTATTATTTGGTGTTGGATATTGCTGAGGAACTTACTGGACCTACTGAATTGGATTCAAACCAACACTGATAAAATGCTAAATTATGTAAACTGAAAATGTACTTCAACCTAATTTAAAGAAGTCTTCATGCATGCTTGTAAAACCGGGAAGTATGGACCAAAGGAATCACTCCCTGCAAGATATCTGTCTTAGATTAAATTGCCCTAGGCTGATGGAGCTCAGATACAGTCTTATCTCCTACCCACATTTTCAAGCTTTCTAAAACGTGCCTGCTGCTGCACCCATGTGTGAAGTCACTAGGTTTCAGTGAAGATAAGCATATAGACATTAACAGACGCCACAGTGAAACCAGAAAGAAGAGGGAAATATCAGTTGATTTATATTAATTGTTTCCAGCTCTCATACCAGGGAAAATTCAACCACTAAGTGTGCAGCCAAGAAAGCAAATACGTATCCAGAAACTTCCGACCCTCTAAGAGTTACAAGGAAAGCCCAGGTTGTGCCATTGCCTCTCACCCACTCTTGTTTTATAGGTGCACTGCAGGCTGTATTGCAGTTGAAAACAAAGCATCCAGTCTTTCCTTCTTTCTTGCTCAGCAGATGAATCTCTGAAGTTTTCACAGAATAACCTATCTTAAAATTAAATCATGAACCAGTTACTGCCAAATACTCTGAACCCAGCTCCCCACTCATCTCACCTCGGCACTTCTCTAAGTTTGCAGCAGAAAAATTGTTTTCCTCTGAAATAATCAGAACTGTCTAATGAATTTTTAGCAGTGGCAAAGATGGTGATAAAACTGAGGCTTCCCCACCACCGATAAGGGAAAGCTTGCCTATGCTAATGGCACAGTGTACAACATCTGTATGTGTCAGCAGCAAGGAAAGGGGGTGAGCTTTGGTACCAATTGACCTAACCCTTCCACTGCTAAAGGGTGACTTTCCCACTTTCCCCATATCCAGCAATCAAGATCTAGCAATTAATCTAAACTAAGCTAGGATTCAAAAGATATGGGTTCAGTTCCTTATTTGGCTAAAGATTTCCCATATGACCTTGGCAAATGGTTGATGCCTCCATTTCCTTTCTTTTAAATAGGATTAATTGTATTTGCCCGATCACAGAAGTGTCATGAGAATAAATGTTGAAATTCTGTGTAGTGTTAAGGGAAGGGAGCCTGAGACAAAAAAACCCCATGTCTGCAGTCTCCTGTCACCTTATATAAAGATGGTAGAAGAGTATTATTTGGTGTTGGATGTTGCTGATACTAAGGAACTTACTGATCCTACTGGAGCAGATAGTCCTACTGAGACAGATTTAACTTCAAGATGCTTGAGTGAAAGACATCATAGAATTACAAACTCTGAATATTATTATAGTTCTGCCTTTCTACAATGTATCCAGCACTGGCCTGTGTCAGAAAAAAAACCAAAAAAACCCCCCGGTCCAACACAGGGTGAGAGGGACCATTGGCCAATCCCACTATGTCAGCTCTTAATGTTCTGATACCAATTTTGGCAACAGCATTGATGCTAAACATGAATTTTGGAAGGGGAAGATGTCAGGCTGCTTTTCCATTAGCTCACACAGTCTATTTAGTTTTGCTAGGTTGTTTGGAAGTTTGATGGGGTTTAATTGAAAATGTCAGAAGGGAACATTTTAATTTGACTGCATTTGATATTGTGGCTAATGTGTTCTGCACATCATTGTAATGCAGAACACATTCCCCATTTCACAACTGGCGTTGCTATTATTTTAAAAGGTGAGATCTTTCACTGTTAATCAGCACAGGGTGTTTAGTGCCGTTTATACTGTATGCTAATACTTTTGGTATTTATGTGCTACACTTTCACATAGGCTAAAACAGATGCCTATTTTATGGTCTGATCTCACAAAAAATATCTGCAGGTTCCAGAAGGCCATAGGATGTCTGAGGTCTCTGGACTCAATCCAAATCCCATTTGTTGGGCCAGGAAGAGACAAAGGGCGCAGGCAGAGGAGACTGAATCTCTCACCTGGTGGTTAGAGCACTCACCTGGTCTATGGGGGGGGCGGGTAGGTTCAAGTTCTTGGTCTAATTAATGTTTATTAATTATGCAAAACTTGAACATGAGAGACTGAAACAAACTTACTACTGACTCCTGAAAGCTCAGTAGCTGGAACCTATTAGGTCCAAGTCTCTGATGCAAATCTAATAAAGAGGGGATTTGAAAGCAGGTTTTGCAAGTGAATGCCCAGTTCCACCGTGGCTGTTCCCTGGTGGTCTTTTGTGCGAAGTCCAACCTGATGGATATGCTTGGAAAATGCCTATTGGAGGGGTCCCACAGATGAGAGGAGTAGAGAGGTGCCTAATTTGAGGCATGAATGTGAGCAGACACCTCACAGACTTTGCCAATAAAAATGCAGGCAGCACAGGGTTGGCAGAAGCTGCAAGGAACGGTTGCGAATGCTGCTCATCCTCTCCTTACTGGTTCCTCCAGTTCAAGATCAAGGGACACTAATAAGGCTTTCTCTGCTTGTGAGACATGCTTGGTTAATCCAGTAGGTATGTCAAGTAAAAAAGAAAATCACCGGGAAAAAAAGACCAAACAGTCATGATCTTATTTCATGACCCTCAGTATTTCAGGCACTGAAGTTGTCATGGTCTACACTCATACCTACTTAAGAGCCCATGCATCTGTTCAAAGTATGTTCCTGATGGGTGTAGCTTTGCTGAGATGAAATCTTTGCTTCTAAAAATTGTGTCCAGTAAGCAAAGCTGAGGACTTCTGGGAATTCACAACCCTTGATATTCTACCCAAGCATCACAAAATTAGCATCTGCATTTTATTGGCAGAATCAAATGGTTACTTTACCTAACCAAATCTAGTCTGCCTGTGGACCAAGACATTTAATAATGTAATTGTATTCACTCAAATGTAGCTATATCACCGGAGAAGGAAAAGTCAATCATTATCATTTAACATGATAATCACTCTCTAGTAGCGTACCCCATCCCCTGTTACTAGAATGGCCTGAGAGGTGAGAAAACCTGGGGCCAAGACGGGTGGAAAGGACTAGCAGCCTAGATGGACTGAACCAGGGACTAAAAAGGCCAGCCAACTAATAAGGCAACTGGCTGCAACTGGTCCGTGGAGGAAGAAGGTCGGATCACATAGCTGGAAGGAAGCTGGGATTGGGGATATCAGCCCAGTCTCTGAGCAGGCAAGGGGTGGCCTCTGCATGCAGTAGGGAGAGGAGCTCCCAGGAGAGAGGGGCTGCTGGAGAAGGCACCCAAACCACCCAGGGGAGCTGGGGTGAGATAGCTCTGACAGAGCTAGGACCTGTGGGCAAAATTTATCTTAAAGGAGGGAGACAATTTATTTTGTGAAGTAGCTGGCTTATGTTTTTGTTCCTTTTTGAACTTGAGACCAGAGGACTGGATTGTGGCTACAGGGGTAGAGGAGGCCATGGGCCGGTATGTCTGGGTGACATACCCCACCACTATAGGTACCAGAAGCTAGCCCCAAACCAGAGGGGCTGAGACTTGTGGCATGAGACTGGAGCCACAGGAGGGGTTGCTGCCAAGGCAGAGCTGCTGCCTTGGGAACTGAGGTCTTAATGAGTGGACAAAGTTGAGGTTCTGGCCAGAGAACAAGGGGTCAAGGCTGCAACAGATGAAGCTCTGACAGGTGCCCATAACCCTGCAGGAATGCTCCTCTTAAGGGAAAGCATTTGAGGGAGAGCTTGGGCTCTCGGTTGGGGGCTGGCCTAGCCAGGCAGGCAAGACAACCAGTGAGGTTTCCCTCAGCTCAAGGGATTGCCTTCCCCAACAAATAAGAGAACATTAAAGTCATGGCAGGCAGGAGACTGGAGGTGAGGCAGGGCCAGGGCAGAGCCAGCAGCAGAGCAGAACACAGAAGGTACCAGGGTGCGGCAGACCCCATCAAAGGACATTCAAGTAATCTCAAATATTTGAATTTTCTTTCAATTGATATCTATATCTATCTATCTATCTATCTATCTATCTATCTATCTCTAGATAGATCTAGATCTAGATAGATCGGAAGAGCGATACAGCAGTATATAGCTATAGATAGATACATAGATAGATCCATCTATCTATCTAGAAGATAGATAGATAGATATTGATTTGAAAAAGTCAGTGTTTTGGTTAATTGAAAATCATCTTCAGGGAAAAAATGTCCTATGCAGTCTGAAAGAAAATATTCGGGTGGCTTTTTATTTTTTATTTTTTTGTGCTCTTAATAATGCTTTTTAAAATAACATTTACTTTAAAAATAAAATGCCGTTGCAGATGAAAAGAAAATCATAACATTTCAATTGCTATTTTACCTCAGGTATAGTGGCCAAAACAATTTAGCAAAATCAATTAAAAGGGGAATCAAATATTTGAGATTACTTGAATGTGATTTTTTTTTTCCTGGGGGAAAATAAAGACCAAAAACTTTCACTATCATCTCACCATAAGTCTTTTGTTTTAAATTTTTCTTTTCTTTTAATTGTTTTATATGTTTTTACTTTTGCTAATACAACCTGATTTTCATTTTATGATATTTTGACCGCAAGGTCAAATGTCGGCATGGTAACCAACATGTGATCCCAGTGGAAATGAGTTATTTGCAGCTAGAAATATCCTAAAAAATCATAAAAATAAGGCAAAGTTCGTGTAAGCAGTCTGAAAAAAATGCAATATAATAGTAAATTCAAATATAATAGTATTTTTTTCCAACTATATGAGTTGGTCTAATAAAAGATATCAGACTTACCCAGAGAACCTTGTCTTCCTATAGAAAATTCATGACATTTGAGAAAACTTTAATTTCTATAAGCGTTGCTTATTTTTCTTATGCTGTAAAAAAAAAGGACGGGGGGACTGTGAGTGTGTATGTGGATGCCTTTTTACCTTACTAAATGCTTACTAGTGAATACATGCAATGGGAAGGATGAAAATCTCAGTTTTTATAGCATGAGTAATTTCTGCATTTCAGAATTTGTTTCCATTAGGTATTGGGAGGAATAGCTGTAACATATATGTTTGTGTGTGCATTAGGCCTGTGCAAAGTGGCTAACATTCACTTCGAATTCAGCCAATTCAGGGGAAAGTGATTCAATTTGGTCATTCGAATCACTGTCCTGAATTGATTCAGCCTGATCTGATTCGGAGATTTGGCTACTGGTGAATCGGCTGAATCTCTGAATCAAACAGGCCCCATCCCTTGCCCGTTCCCAGCCCCACCAGTAGCTGCCCTGCTCAGCCCCAGAGTCCCAGCACTCTTTTTATTAAAAAAATAAAAATAAAAATAAATCCCTGCACTCATCCACTCGTGCCAGGCCAGGGGGAGGGGGGGAGGAGATACTTACTGCTCCCCCACTGTCCTGTGCTATGTGGGGGGCTCTGCCATGAGCCCTTAGAGGTCCTAACAGCTGCTGCAGTAGCCAGCCAGTCTAGGTTTTTTTTTCTCCCTATTTTTTTTAAGCACTAGGATGCTGGGACCGGGCAGGGCAGCCATTGACGGGGCCGGGAGAGTGGGGGGGTGGTCAGGGGGGCACTCAGAGTGGATGAGGGAACAGACAGGGGATGGAGCCTGGCAGAGGTCCTACCATGGTCTCCTCCCCCCTACTCCACCCCACCTCCCACCACCTACTTATTAGCCCTGAGACTAGGTCCAGCTCCCTGTGGCAGCGAGTGGGGACTGCCCAAATCGCTGAATCGCTGAATCTCCTCCAAATCTTTTTCTGAATACATTCAGAGGCTTCAGATAGATTCAGACCTTTTTACTGGTCTCCCGATTCAGTTCAGATTCAGAAATTTGGCTGCTGAATCGGGCTGAATCACCTCCAAATCAGCAACCAAAGCTTTGAACAACCCTAGTGTGTAAGTATCCTCCCCCACACATACAGGAAATTTCCCCTGAAGCACAGCTGAATGATAATGCTTGTGCAATATCACAGCATCTCAGGCCAAGCAGGAACTGGGGATTGTGTTGCTGTATTTGTGCAGGGATTTGGACCAGATGAACCTTAGGGTCACTTTTACCCTACCATTTCATGATTGAACTTCCCCTAGCTGTGGGTTAGAGGGTATGGAGACCTACGGTTCCCTCCCACTTCCCAGGAAATATCATTATATTAATAACACTAGGACTAAGTCAAGGCCCACAGAAAATGAGAAGTGTGCTTATACATTCACAGAGGAATGGTTTTACCTGCCCCATTATCAGCTGAACCTGGCAGAGACACCTGTTTTCTCTATGAACATAAGGGTGACACTACTTACAGCACATTAGAAAATCGTTTTCAGACATCATCTAAGTACATCTTAGGCTTTCTAGTGAAAAACAATTTGAGATGCTTGGAGCAAGTGCATCTTCCATTCTCCGCTGTTATTGCAGGGGAAAGTTGCCAACAGAGAATGTAGTCAAAGGATCAGAAAAACTCACTAAAGTTTGACACGATTAAACAAACCCCGGTTTTAACATTTTCATATTCTCTTTTATATCTTTTAGAGATTGGTTCCAGTATCAGGCTGAGCAGCGCAGCATTTATCTCAATTCCCAGTCCTGCATGCCATTGCCAACATTATCTCTACACCCTTTGATAATTCCTCAGCTAGTGTCCCTGGGAAATCTGATCCCTGATTTTAGGCAAACCTCTGTTCCCTTCACGTGCAAATACAAGCTCCAGCCCAACAAGAAATCTCCTGTTTGCAGTCCATGTATCTCTAATTCATGGTTAGCATTATGAAGATTATAATGATTTTTTTTTCTTTTATCTCCTTTTGACTAATACACCAGTGATTGGGGGAAAAACAGAATATTTTAGTGAAGATCCTCTATGTTGTTTGACACACTGCAGTTGCTTCTATTTTTCCCTCTGCTTTAGATTCTTGGGGAGAACTAAACCCAGTGCAGCCTTTGATCTTTTTGACTGGTTTCCTCAGTGGATGAAGCAGACTTATAAAAAGGGCACAAGCCCTTTTTAGATGATAACACACATTACATTTTCTATCTCATTCAGCACCGGGGTGTTTGCAAAAAGCTCACCATCAGTATTCCAGCCTGGTTTTTTTCTGTGTGTGTTTTTTTTTTTTAATGTGAGTTTCTATTATCTACAAAAACACTTCCTGATCTGCCTTCTCAGAAGGTCCATATTAATTTGCTGTGATCATTTCATTTTTTACGCTATCTTTCACCTTGTATTAGTTTCTGCTGAGGCAGGCAAACTGCATATGCTGTTTCTCTCTGCAAGCAAAAGAGGTCTTTTTGTCCCTTACTGTGACACTTGTTCTTTTCTTCCCCCCACCCTGTGCCTTTAAATGGTATGCCTATGTATCTAAATAGTCCAATCTGCTTCCTTAATTTTGCTAAGTCTTACTTATCCCATGCAGCTTGCTTAGCATGTCCTTTTGCTTTGTCTCAGTCCTACAATTATCTATGGTCCTTTACATTTACTCTGTCTGGTCACCACCTTTTCATGTTATTTTTCTTCTTTTCTTAATTAGGAAATTATGCCTATTCTCTTGATTATACTCCTTACTTTAGCTCAAGAAACAGTTGGTTTCTATTGTATTGATCTCTTCCGGCTTCCGACTCCACTCCACCCTGACAATGAATTTGAAACTCCTCAGAGAATCCATCTGAAAACGCAGGCTTCAAAACCAGGAGGAAGAGTTGTCCTGCCCTCAAGACATAATCTGTCAATGGCAGCTAGCCATGATGATGTAATGCTTTGAGTCAGGCGTTTCATTGGCTGAAGAGACTGCCACTTTACTTCCACTCCAAAGAATAACTCATATACCGTTCCCCGAGATAAGTATTAGCAGCACGTCACCCAGTAAGATGGAGCTGATCCAAAATACTGCATGAGCAGAACCAGAAGCTGCACCTAGCTTATATGCTGGGAAAACTGGGCCTGATTACTCCATTTTTGAGGATGGTCTCCTCATTGGTTTCACTGGCTTGTGATACACTTACAAGAAACTCCCGTTAGGAACCTGATGTGCTTGCTTGAACCACATGGGGAATTGTTTTCCCATTCCATGGAAAGCTCTGAAGTTGGGATAAAAACACCAAGTTTTGAAAATGTGTACATCTGGAAAATCGGAAAGAAATGGTCTGTCAAAATGGGTTACTTTTTATTCCAAGTCATTTTAATTTATTTTAACAGTCACGTGTATCAGCATTCCCATGGTGAAAAATGGAGGCAGAGCACTTTGACCTAAAGCTCATTTACTGAGCTTTAGTTCGAAGCAGCCCACCACTATTTTTCAGCACCGGGACACTGATACATGGGATGCTGGAACGTGGTAATTACCACAAAAAGATAATTACCTAAATTGCCTTTAGATGTGCAAAGGTAAATCTGAACTGGAAAAGCTTTAAAAGTGTTGAGATTGTTGAAACCTTGTTTCACTTTGTACATCTAAAGGTACTTTTGAATGGGAAAAGCTTTAAATTCAATTAAAACTGAAAGAAAAAAGGTTTATTTTTGAAAATATCCAAAAACAAAGTTTCAACAATTTCCAAACTTTTCTTAAATGAGAGAGTCAGATAGGGTGCCTATACACATGCAGGGAGGATGTGTATACACTGTAATCAGAGCTGACTTGATTAATTGAGTCTATGGGAGTGTGGTAATTACCACACTCCAGCAGAGCCCCGTTTCACTTGTATCAGTGTCCCTGCGCTGGAAAATGGTGCAGGGGTGCTTTGAACTAAAGCTCATTTGATGATCTTTAGTTCAAAGTGCCTTGCCATCATTTTTCAGTGCGGGGAAGCTGATACACATGATGCTCTGGGAGTTTTTAATTAGTGCACCTCTCCGAGCGGTGCTAATTAAAGCACTGCCCCTGCCTCCCGGAGCACATCTATAAATGTCCATAACATCCATCAAATCTGATCCTTTGCCATGACAATTTTCAGTTTTAATAAATTGTCATTTTCCCTTGGGGGGGGTGGAATTTTTTTTGTGAAAAAAAAAATTCTACAGCTCTAACGATTCCTGTATTGGCTTAGTTCTAGGTGGGTGCTGCTAAGCAAACAGGGTATCAGAGGAAAATATCTTCCTCATTATTGGCTACTTGTTGAAGATTAAAGAGAGGTGAAAAATAATTAAACATAGAACCTGCTGTAATGTAGATTTAAACTACTTCCAGCAGAGAGGTTTATCACAGGTCCGAGGACTTAAATTGATAGAGGATCCTATTAGGGCTGTGCGAAACAGCACCATTCCTCTTCAATTTCCATTCCAACGTTTCGACAGAACAGTGTTTTGTTTCAAGTTTCATTTTGTTTCAACTAAACTGCTTTGCTCTTTCCAGTGCTGTTTCGCCCATAGGCTATAATGGGGAAGCACAAAACTGCCTACAACTTTGTCATTTCTTGCCTGATTAAGATGAATCTTGCAGGGATGGTAGCCCCTTCTGAGGGCATGAAGCCTGCCAGCTTTCAAGGAGATAGGTGCAGGGGGTTCTGGGAAACTGCACCTCAAGGTGCTGACAAGCAAAACTGTCACTTGTCAGCAGTGGCAGCCTCCTGTCATCCGGCAGGCAGATCCCGGTGCCTTAACCCCCAGGAGGGCTGTGGGCTTGCACTGAACTCCTCCCAGGAGTGTGGCCCCTGATCTGCCTGACACCTGACAGGAGGTTGCTGCTGCCACCTGGGACCGTTGCTGGGCACAGCCTGCACCCAGCACCGGGAAGATTGGTGCTGCTGCCAGTCCCAGGCAGCAGAAGCAGCCTCCTGTGATCCAGCAGGCAGATCGAGGGCCCGCCCAAACCCCGGGAGGGGTCTGGCAGAGCCCCACAGCCGTCCTGGGGGTGCAGGGCCCCAATCTGCCAGCCGGATCACAGAGGGCTGATGTTGCCAGCTAGGACCAGCGCTGGGCACAGCCCACACCTAGCTCCAAGAAGATTGGTGCTGCCACTGGCCCCAGCTGGCAGCAATAGCATGCTGTCATCTGGCACGCAGATCTGGGGGCCAGTGCCCCACAAGAGGGCTGGGGGCTGTGCCAGAATCCTCCCGGGGGTGCTGCCCCTGGATCTAAGTGGGATGACAGGCGGCTGCTACTGCCGGCTGGGACCAGCACAGAAGCAAAGCCCGGCTTTGAAACTTGAAATGTTTTGAAACTTTCAAAACATTTTGAGTGCCCTTGTTTCATTTCACAGCTGTTTCGAAGGCTTTTGTTTCATTTCAATTCCTGTTTTGAGCTTAAAATGGATCAAAACAGCTTTGAAACAGAACACCCAACAAAATTTTACATAGCCCCAGATCCTATATAGTTTCCCAGGTAATTCTGATGCCTACCTTCTCTGATGTATTTGCACTTACAGTCGGACAGATCCAGCATACCCCATGAGTTCCTCTTACATCTATGGAAGATGAGGTTGCTGTAGTAGCTACATATCTGACTCCTAACACTTCAGAACAACATACACCCATAAATAAACCAGCCAGCTCAAGGTTGGACTCAGTTGATCAGGTCAACTCTATTCTAGAGCTTCATGCCAATGAAAAAAACCCAGCATTTATTTAGCATAGTTTAGTAGCTTTGTAATGTTTTCATAATATTCATTTCTTCTACATAGCCATGCAATAGGGTCATTGAGAAAGTACAAAAAACATATATTAAGTCCATGCCATAGTCTGAATCCTCAAGAGCCTGTCTTATGGTTCCTTGATCCCACCACTAAATCATATATATTTAAATTTATCTTAAACTATGTGATTATGGTTCTTATCTCAAGCAAAACTATTTCAACTGTATACATAGTTATAGTTATGATAGCAGTGACTACAGGCTCATTAGATTAGGGCCCTGTTTGTCTAGGGAAAGGTCATCTTGAGAGAGAGCCCTTGCTTGAAACTGAGACAAACAAGACAGACAACAGTCAAGGAAAGGAAAATTGAACAGTTAAGTGAAATGGCCCAGGGCAGCAGAAGAGAGAAGAAAGTCTACATCTTCAAGGCCTCCTGGTTTACTCTTTAGCAATTGAACCAGATGCCTTCTCCCAGCCTCATCACTATGAGTGCCTTCAGTAAAGATGGCAACGTTGTTTTCCCAAAAAACATCTGCCTGTTCAGGTTCAACACACCTGTGGGAGTCAGACTTCAGTAGCTATTTTGCACACTGTGATTTTGAACGCCCAGCTGAGGCTGTCTGCTCATGATTCATCACATCTTTGGTCTGTACTTGCTCACCAGTTAACCCTAGGAAAAACTAGAGCTGAAGCCTGACTCCTATAGACAGCATTATTGTTAGCAAAGTTGACAATGGGGCTTCCTGAGATCAGAGGTGAATCCAAAATCACTTTCAGATATGGAAATGGCATAATTTAGAACAATAATGAAGAGAAATGTTCCTTGTGTGTCTCCTTGTATGTAACTCTCACATTGTCACGCTAAACCCCACAACCTGGAAAGCTCTGTAAGTACTATGCTGTAGCAGTAAATTCAGTGGTGCCTTCACTTAGGTGTTTCAGCCATTTAACCCCCAGTACAGAATAAACTGGTACAAGTTTCAGAAGTGCTGCAGATGTAATTTTCTGACACCTGGACTGCTTTTATTCTAGCAAAGGGTGGACGTGGAATCAATTAAATAAACCATTATGCATGCTGAATAAGTGTTATGGTAGCCATGTTAATAACAAGAGGGAACTTTTTTATTTAATTTTATTATATTTTTTATTTTATTGTATTTTTTTTTTAGTTTTAGCTTTTATTTTATTTCAGCCTTTTAAGCTAAAATAAATACTTTTATTTCATTTTTTATTTCATTTTTAACTATGTGATCCTTCACAATAGTAAACACTAAAGAGTCTCTGAAGTGACAATGTTGAACCAAAAATTGCTCACATATCAATTCATACCATTATTCAGTATGGGCTTGCTAGTGTCTGGCTTGGCAAATGCATTCAATAAGCTTCCTACCAGCATCCATCCGACCCAAGATGAATGACATCAGCAGGAGTCCAGGTTTTTTGTTAGATGCAGAAATACATGGGAAAACATGGATTTTCACTTTTAAAGGGGAAATCATGGGTTTTCTATTAAAGGAGAAAAACACAGATTTGTTCTACTCTGAAGGAGAAAATCACATTGTTTTCTCTTTTAAAGGAGAGGAATGTGGGAAACCGTGGCAGAGCTGCAGCCTACAGGGGTTGCCTGAGACTGGGGAGCGGGACGCAGAGGGTGCCACGTGCCTGTGCTCGCACTTTTCTCGAGCAGGGGATGCGGTCCAGAATTTCCTGCCGTATAAAAGAGTGTTGATAACTCAGGTATGATACACTTTGACCTTTGTGTTAACAGTCAGCTTGTTGTTCCATTCCCATTTGCTCAGCATGCTTATGACAACTGATGCTTTGCCAATATGGGTATTCAGCTCAGCCCATTGACAGTACTCAAGAAATCGGTAAACAACTGGCAGCTGTAGCATGCTAGAAGTTATGGCGAAAATCAACCTAAATAGACACATTATGTTTCACTGAGCACTTCGCTCCTGTGAATGGGAAGGGAGTTTGGCTCGGTATCAGATGCTTAAGCTCTGTTTAAAGAATCTGTGAAGAAAGATATATGTGGGCATTGCTTTACATAGCCTTATATTCACTATTTCCCGGTATCATTTAGACTGCATAAATTACTTCATTTCTACTCTTTAGTTGCTTTTGCTGACGTGATAGGAGTCACTTTGTGAACTGTTCTCTGTAAATACTCTTAGACCCAGCTTCCCAATGAACTCTAGATACTTAGGTCTAGGACCTAATGAAGTGCCAAGATGTGTAAAAAGGACTCAGGTGGAATTTGGGTGCCTAAGCCATGAAAGGTTGTATAAATCGAGCTGCTTAGAACCCACAAAACTTGTCAGATTTCAAGATTTATTAGTCACCTTCATTCTGGCCTGAATAGAGATCCCTTTGTGCCTAGGTTTGTAGTACCAAGCATCCTCAGAAAGCAGTTAAATAACATACTAAGGCAGGGGCAAGCAATTATTTTGGGCAGAGAGTTGCTTACTGAGTTTTGGCAAGTCATCAAGGGCTGCATAACAAGCAGCCAGGGGAAGATAAATATTAATTTTCTAAAAATTTTAGGTGCCCCACAGGCTGGGTAAAATGGCCTGGCGGACTGCATTTTGCCTACCCCTACACTAAGGTGCCTCAATCCCACCAAGCCACAGTTAAAAATAATCAGTGTGTAAGGCACCTAAGCTCTGTCGCCAGTTCTTTAGGCAAGTTCTGAGCATCCCTAGCAACTGTTTGATGATGAGAGCACGCATGCACAGTTCAGCGTAAAATACTGGAGGAGAGGCAGTGTCTACGTTTGATCCAACAGTGTGGTAGTAAAAACCACTTGCCCAGGAAGTCATGCACCTGGATTTTAGGCCTACCTCACTCTCAGGGGATTCAACCTCCAACCTGTGACCTCCCATTTCCTGGGGAGAGCATGCCCATGCGCTCTCCCTCATGCCCTTCATGTCAGAGCTGGTTCACCTGGCAGCCAAGCAAGCAAGATTTATGGGGCTGCAAGCAGACCAAGCAAGGGGTAGAATGATTGCAGCCTAGTGGTTGGATCACACCGCTCAACCCCCTGATACAGTCATGCCCACCATTCATTTTGTTCAAGACTAAATGGGGCGAGTTGTACCGCTGCTATCATTTATGCAAATGAGCTGGTCATCTTGAAACAAACCCAAATCTCCCCACTCGTTGCATAGGGATCCTAGTAGTTTACCCTATTGATTTGAGCACCCTTTGGGGGCATGGCATGTACATCTAAGTCACTGGGACATGAGGGACCATAGAAGATGATTATATTTTTGCCTCTAATATTTGTGGATGAATGGATGTCAGTGCCTCGATGCCCCCAGTTATGTTATATTATGATCTGTAAGTTAGCATACAATATCTGTGATATCACATGAGTCCTAGTCCAGGAGAAGGTGCTTTAATAGGAACACCAAATTGCATATGGCTGCAGATTCAACGAACAGAGATTACAACTTTGCTGTCTCTTACTGTGTTTGTAGAGCACCTTCCCCAGTGGAGACTTGACCTGTTTTGGACCCTCTAGGCACTACTGTCACATCAATAATGATAAATGCCATTTTATTTCTCCTCTTAGCAGGTCGTTTTTATCTCTAGGAGTATTTTCATCACACTCATGGCCCATCCTCTTTTGAAATACTTGATATAAAAGTCCATTTGAACCAGCCCCGTCTAAAACAGCCCAACTCCTACTGATGTCAGCGGACATGAGGCTACCAATGCCCTAGCTGCATTTGCTCCAATATACCCTGCCATTTTCTCCTTTTTTTCAAAGGTAGGATCTGGTTTTCTCAGCTGACCCAAAGCACACATCAGGAGCATCAGACCCTCATCCAACTGACTTCTTGGGGACTCTTTGCAAGGAATGGGGAAGCACTGACCACGGCTTTTCTTCCATGGAGGAAATTTAGATTTGTATTTTAATGGCCGTAAAGTTCTGTTTTAATTACAGAGAAATAATTTGAGGAAGATTGGTAATAGGCAAAACTTTGAGACCTTTTGTTCTTTAGTGCAGTGAAGGAAACCTCATTAGAGAGGATTTTCTTAGTTAGCAGGGCTTCGGGGTTAATGAGCTGTGAGTGATAATATATGGTAGTAATCCCTCATGGCTGTAACAAGTTGTATTTTATAAACTCCTTAATCTCAGTGGTGAAAGAGGCGTGGGGTGTTGGGAAAAGAAGAAACTAATTTACAGGGAAATTTTAGGGATTCTGCTCCCTGTCTTGTCTGGAATTTAGTTGAAAGAGATACAGGCACCACATGGAGGAAGGAAAAGATTGTTATTCATCCAAATACTTACATAGCCCCAAGTAACATAGGCTGTAAGCACATCACACCATCCCTGCAAAGAGAGGTACAGCAATCTCTGCTTTATGGATGGAAACTGAGGCACAGCCCCTGAGATCTTCCAAGGTATATGGGTGGTTATATCCCACTGATGGCCTGAAGTCAGGATTTGAGGAAGTAGGCTAGGGGCAACTCAAACATAGATTTAGGCTTTTAAACATGGATACCTTTGGAGCGGGTAGCTGTACATCTAGACATAGTAGACTAGCCTGAGTGTAGAAGGGATATTATTATATGGTTTTACATTATCCATGATAGTCAACCCCTCAGGGTAGTCTAGGAAAGCTGGATGTGAACTTGTTCCCTTCTACAAGGTAGACTTACTACAAGGTAAAATCCAGTAAATTACTCCGTAGTAACATACCATGCATTTGCAACAAGTGATGCCTAAAAGAATGGTTTTCCTGCCCCTTGAGTTTTTGAGATTTGGGATTTTAGATCTGTCCGCAAAGAAAGGGGGAAGATAAATTTGGGAAAAAAAATCACAAACCTGGACCATGAAAAATATCCAAATCAGGTCATTCAAGCTATTTGTTTCTTTACCCTGTAAAGGTTTTGTTTAAATCGTGACCTTTCAGAAATCCTTTTTTTTTCTGAAGTAAAACATAGATTTAGTTTCAAATGAGAAGTGTTTCCAATAAAAAAAAAAAGTTCCATTTTGGAAATGTAGAAATATGATATTTAAAAATTTCTTGCTGTCAGTGTTATTTTCAATAAAGACATTGACATTTTCCAGGAGAAAATGCTTCATCAGGAAACTCCTGGCCAGCCTCTACTTCAACAAGAGCTGATCAGAGTCATGACATTCAACAGCCAAGCAAAGTGATTCTTTCTTTCCTGACCCTTGATTTGTGACAGAGCTTGGATCTTTTTTATCTTTATTAATAGAAAAGTCTCTCTCAGAGAGAAGGGTTTAGGGAACTTTACTTCATGCAAACCTCTTCAGTTGATTAGATCCAAATGTGTGCAAAGTTGGGTTCAGAGGTACATAAAATCTCAGGTAGTCATCAACCAGTTTCCATCCAGACCCCAAATTTACTTGATATTTGTTTGAAAATTCATTGGCACTCACTAGAAAGTCTGACCAATAGTAATTGTTGGTGAAAAAGGAAAAACCAATTTAGGGAAAAATTACATTGTTCTGTTGTTTGCGGATTCAAAATGGCCTCTGTTTCTATATATATTTTTTTTTAATGCCTATTAAAAATCCTCCCCACCACCACTCACACACACATGCATGTGCACACACATGAACATGCACCAGTCTGTTCTGTCTGTTTTTCATATAGTTTAGCAAGATCCTGCAGGAAGACTCAATAGTTGAGTAGAACTTGAATGTTTCTAATTCCTGAATATGGTTTCCCTAGAAATCTAGTGAAGCTTTCAGTGAACATGGCCCAGGCCCTAAATGTGTAAGGTAACATGAAAAGAAGTGACTTTTGTATGGTCCTGGCATTTCATTAGAATGACTTCATGATAGTTTAATATGGTTCAATAATGCATGGTAAACTCTGCAGTTTATAATCTTTCTCTTTGCTGTTGTGAAGAGATCTCTGGCCAACAGCACTGTGCAAAGCTACAGTCCCTGATTCGCTTTGGCTGAGATTCGGCCCTATTCAGCGGTTGAATCTTCAAATCTGAATTGAATCAGAGGACCCTTTAATCTCTCTGAATCAAACTGGGACCTTCCGAGTCGATTCAGAGAGATATAAAAAGATTTGGTGTTTAGGACACAGACACAACTCTAAATGTTTTATTCTATATACCCCTAGGTACCAGGCGGTTTGTGAATGCTGAGATGCTGGGGCGCATGGAGTGTCCCACAGGAGTATGGGGCGTCCCCAGCATGCTTGGCAGCAGATCCAGAAGTCGACCAGAAGCACTTCTGGTCCACTTCTGGATTCACGAAACAGTGTTCAGGTGTCCCCCCCCCCACCTGTTCCCTTAATGCACCTCCCAGTATCAACAACTGGTGCCTCCCAGGTCTGGGGGTGCACCTGGGATCCCCCCATAGCTGATCACCAAGCTGGGAGGTATGAGGGGATGGGGGGTGCACTCCCCAGAGGACCCAGAAGCAGACTGGAAGTATTTCCAGTCCACTTCTGGGTTCACCGCAAAGCATGAAGGGAACCCCCTTTGCTCCTGTGGTACTCTCCATCCCCCCCAACATCGCAGCATTCATGAACCATGCCTGGTACCTTGAACTATGGAGAAAAAGCATTTAAAACCCTGTCTATGGGCGAATCGCTGATTCTTCAAATCAGTATCAAATCTTTAGATTCAGATTTGGCCAAATTGAATTGGGGACAGTGATCTGAATCAACGAATCAAATCACTATCCCCAATTCAGGCTGACTCTGAATCCAAATTGAATAGGGCCTGTTTTGTACACTCCTACCGGCCAGTGATGAAAACAAGTAAAATGTAAGTCACAACCAGTTTTTTCAAGGGAATATGCAAGTATGAAATAAGATAATTAGGGATATGGAATTTGGGTTTCAAATGTGATTTATTTATCAAAGCTGGAGACATGAACCAAAATCAGGGGACTGATCTTTAGGTATGATTTGAAGGGGCTCAGGTTATGACTAATTCCTAGAAATTCCCTCCGCATATCTCTGCACTTTATACAAGATAACAACATTATTTCTATGTTAGTGATTTGAAACAGAGCCGAATGAGGCTGTGGCTTAATCATCAGTGTTTCAGTGCTGTTAAAACCAACTCATTGCGGCACCTCAGATTAAGATACTTATTCATACCATCTGACCCTCCATTGGGTTGGCCAAGGAAAAAACTTAGGCAATAAATACTCACTTAAGCAGCAGCTGTATGAAAAACTGGATTGTGGTCAGTGGGGAAAAAAGGCATTTTTGTAGGCCTGTTAATTTTACACTTCATTCAGAGCAGGATACCAGCTGACTGCCAGGAACCACTATGGAGATTGTGATCACAATAGCACACAAGGATTTCTTTGAACAGAAGTGAAGAATTGATCGATAAGAAAAGTGTGCTAGGCTTCAGGTGTAACAGCCAGAGAAGTCTTGGACCATGCATCAGCCACAGGATCATGGCTGGTATGGCAGATGACATGACTGGGACTGTTTTACTTTTTGATGAGTCATATTCACAGTAATCATACCACAAGGGATCCAATTAATATTTCCCCTGTCTGGAATGGCTAGATTTGTTGTCTTTAAATCGATGAATCCAGGGGACTGGCAAATATAATAATGATGAGTAGGTTAGGTGACTTGCTCAAGGTCATTGAGTAAGTCAGTGGCAGACCTGAACGGCACCTCTGTTGACATCAGTAGGCTTTGGATTAGGCCCATAGAGAGAGATTTAATTCACATGCTACAATTGTGAAAGTCACTGAAGGTACGCACGTGCTGTTGTATTGTCCTAAACAGGGAAGTTTCCCTGAAATAGGACTGTGGGCTAGTTGTTAAACCAGCATAATAGGAGGGAAGACAAAGAAGTCAAGCAGAGAAGGAGCAAAAGAAATAGGCGAGGGAATACAAAGCTTACAGGTCTGGACAAGTACCATTGTTTGGAACAAAAGATTTAAATGTCTCTGAACAAAACTTGAAATACATTTGAATATAAAGTGTAATATTACCATAGAGTCATATTGTCAGCAGCAAGAGGGCTTAAAAAAAAAGAGAGAGCAAATAACTGACTGGTAATATTTTAAAGGGTAACCAATGCTCACTAGCAGCTGCAGTAAGACATTAAGTAATAGAGCACAGTAATGTTAACAGCTCTCTTGGTAAGTGTGGTAAATGAAATAAACCCCAGCATTCGGTGTATCATTAATCTATAGTGAATAATGGCACTGGTAGTGTAAGGAGATTAAAAAGGGCATTGTAAACATTTGTGGCTGTATAATATACAAATTAAAAATGTGTGAGCGCTCGCAGCTGCATAATCTACAAATTAAAAAGTGTAATAGCATAGCATTAATTACTGGCTGATCAATTCACCCATAATTGCTAGCATGTAGATGAACAATTATAGGTCCGAAATGTTATTTGAGAAAGAGACATTGACCTTGGAACCATAAGAAATGATAATATGTTATAAGGTAATATAGGCTCATGTCAAAATCCTCTATCAGTATTTGCTGTTGCAGGCTAGTTTTGCTTGGCAGCCCTCATCATACTTTTCCCTTTATGTTATGGTGCCGGGAGTGGATTATTTTTTGTCCGAATTACAGAAATATTCAGCTGCCTAGTGGCTTCTTTAATGTTTATAGGTATATAATGCTTCTCTCTCTCTCTCTCTCTCTCTCTCTCTCTCTCTATATATATATATATATAGAGAGAGAGAGAGAGAGAGAGAGAGAGAGAAGCATTATATATATATATATATATATATAAGCATTATATACCTATATATAGAAGCATTATATATATATATGTGCCTGAGAAGAAATATATAACCCGAGCTGCAACCTGTTAGAAAGGGGGGTGGTAGCATTGCTACTTATTACAGCTGTTGCAGCTTTTCTAACCCTGCTTTCAGTTGTGTTTGTCTGCCAAACTTTAACTTTTTAAGCACAGGGTTTGGGGGGAGGGGTGCATTTATTTTTTAATAAATTGAACCAAAACAAACTGGGCATTTCCAAATCTGAAACAAAGAATGGTTACATTGCACTGCCCAGGTTTTAAAAAATATGCCCATTTTTTTATTTTTTTTGTGTTGGAAACTTTAGGTTAAAGCAGGATTTTGAAAAGGGAAATGACCTTTTACCAGGTATGTGTCTTTTTTTATCCTCATGACAATCTGCCCAAATTTGGCACAGGTTAAACGCCTTCAAAATTAAAGCTAAGATACACTCAGTGGAGATTTAGACATGAATAGCTGTGTTGGCCAAAAATATCATATGTACTGTGCAAGTTTCAGCCTGGGCACAGGGAGGACTTTTCCCAGGTTGTAGCTCTGAGATGCTGCTGGCTGTGCTGAGTCCAGATCCAAACCTGAGAGCTAAGTACTTTTTAGAGCTGGCAGCTTGTGTCTCCCGTGTTCTTACCGTCTCCCCTCTGTGCCCAGGAAACGTGGAGGAGAAAGCCGCTTTATCTGAAGGCCAAAAAAAGAAAGTTTTTGCAGGATCCGGCCTTGGTAGCAATTAGTTCTCATTTCTGCTCAAGGAGCTTGACCGTTCTAGCCACTTGCTCACAAAATCAACATCCAGTCACCCTCGATGATGTCTTTATATTTCTGTTATAAAGTGAACCATCTAAACAGCTGTATCTCTCCCCCTGAGTTATCAAGGTAGGCTAACTACAATCATGTCGAAAGCCTGAATCTTCTGTAAGCGGGGTAGTTTAGATTGGTAGCGAACAAAGCACACGTTCGCCCTTTGGTGGGGTGGGCAAATCTTAAACAGGGCCCTGCCATTTTTAAACTGGTCTGTGTGCACCAAACTTTGGTTCTGTTACAGGTATGGACTGATTTTCTGTGTCAAACTTCTGTTCTGTGATGGGTATAGACTGGTTTTCAATCATGTATACAGGTAACAGTGTAATGTCTGTACCTGGCCATAGTATTCAACTCCTTGTTCAACGAATGTGCCTACAGGCTAGCTGCAGACATTCAAATAGCCCAAGGCAGAATCAGCCCAAGTTACGCAGCTTTTTGTAAGTGGCATAGTTTAGATGGGTAGCAGACAGACCACACATTCACCCTTTGGTGGGAGCGGCGGGCAAATCTTAGGCCAGTTCTACCATTTTTAAACCACTCTGTGTGCACCAAACTTCTCTTTTTTTGTAGGTATAGACTGGTTTTGCGTGCAAACTTGTGCTCTGTTACAGGTAGAGACCAGTTTCCAATCACTTCCACTGGTAAAAGTGTAATGTCTGTACCAGCCCATATTGTCTAATTCTGGGCTATAGTGTACAGTGTTTGGGAATACCTCTCAGACGAAAATTAAGGACTCGATTCAATAAAATCTTCTGGCTGAGAAAATAAAATCCTGTGGCCTCAGAGAGCTTGTGACCCCGGTGCCCTGCTTTGTGCTCTGGCTTTCTTATGAATGCAGAATTGAATTCGAGGTCTTAGTCCTGATAGCCAGAGCTCTCCATGGGATTTACATAAGTTATCCAGAGCATTTTCCTGCTATGTAACTCTGACTTTCCACAACACAACACTGGGGTCTCCAACATCATGGAAGAGATTTGTGAGCAAAATGGGAAGCTGTTTCAGGGCATGCCAGAGTCCAAGAAGACATCAGAAAGGTCAGGAACCTCACCTCCTCCAGCAAAAAAAAAAAATTATAATAATAAAAAAAAATGAAAAAGCAAACTTGAATTAACTCATACCTCTCTCTCTCTGTATAAATATATATGGCTAGGAAGAAATTTTCATTTCTAAAATACGAGTCAGTCAATCTTTCTTGAAATTTGGTTTTGACAGGGTTTTCATCAATATTTTGAACTTCATCAAAAAAAGTGGGGGGGAAATCTTTACAGACACAGCGTCCCTTTTTTGACAGGCTTTCTACGATTCTTATTTTGAAAGGAAATTGAAGACTTGGAGGATTCTCAGATGTCAGGGGTGATGGGAGTGACACGTAAACCTCCATAGATAAAGGAAATATTAACATTTTTTGACGTCCCTGCTGAAGTCTTTGCAAGTTAAACAGCCGGCTGGTCTCACTTGTTTACACGTGCTCCTTACGCTCCATTGGTATGCTGGAAGGCCGTGCTAATAGTCCCATGGGAAGCTTTTGTTCAGTTTTAGCCACCTAGTTAAAGGAAGGGTGAAATATTTTCCTCTAAGGCAGCGTTTTGACAATGCAGGTTCAGACTGGATCCTGGGAGTCCAAAGGATGACTCCCTTTCATCAAGGAGCCTGTTCTTCACAGATCACTTATTTAAAAGAAGCAGCTAGGGAGAAGCCATGCTGGAGCATCTCCTTTGAGAATCACTCATAGTAGGATGCTTGATTGTGTGTCAGTCAAGGAAGAATGCGCTCCTTTTGAGACATGGCTCCATCTGCCGGTGTCGTCCCTAAGGGTCCAATTTTCCATGGAACTGGAGAAAAAAGGAGAAAGTAAGATTTTTCCTTTGGCAAGAAGATAGACTTTGGTCCTATTACAGTGTCCAAACTGGTTTAAACCAAACTCAAATTGGTTGGAAAATAATTCTTTCCCCCACCCGCTTGTGAAATGGTGTGATTTTGTTGGTGGCTACCAGAGAAATTGGTTTGGATTTTGGTAAAGTTTTTGTGTTGTTTAATGTATTGATTTTTTTTTAACATTTAAAATGAAAAAAATGGAGGTTGTTGCTGAGAACCTGTCACTTTTCAGTAGAAACTGGAAAATGTTGATAAAAACAGAACATATTCCAAAAAAATTACTTGAATTAAAAATGTCATTTTTCCCTGGAGACGTTTACAAAAAGAATTTCAATTGTACATTTTTGATAAGCTCTAATTTCACAGCCTCATCTATTGCTATCATTTATTAGTAAGATGGTAATGCCTAGTAACTCCTGAACTGAGGTAGGTACTGTGAAGCCATATAAGCAACAGGTCTTTGGTCTGAAGATCGTATGACTTAAATAAGCAGAAAATGGAAGAAAAGAATTGCTACTACTGCTACTACTACCATTACTCCTGCTACTACTACTATTACTGTTACTATTACTATGATCCCATTTTTACAGATGAATATCTCAGCATTTTCCTCTAAGGCAGCGCTTTGACAATGCAGAATCAGACTGGACCCTGGGCATCCGAAGAATGACTCCCTTCATCAAGGAGCCATTTTAAGAAAATTTAAAAATAGACTATGTGCCTATATCCAGGTGTGCAGGGGTGTGCACTTGCAGCAGCTCAGCTTTGTGCCGCTAATTTGTGCCACAGAGCACGCCCCTACACGTGATGAGGGGCAAATTGCCCTTTCCCCATTCCTCCCAGCGTGCTGGAGCATCCATGAAAGAAATGGAATAGTCAAGATGCTCTAGCTGGCAACCAGAGTGTCTACCTGGAGGTCCAAGCCTCCATTTGTTCTGGTGCACACTACAATAACATGCACCACACCACTTTTTTTTTTTCCAGCATTATTTTTTCCTACTGGGAAATCCTGGTAGCAAATTTTGCTGCACATTTGCAGTGTTGGGAATATTATAATCCCTTAGGTGTGTGGTTCATGGTACTGCAAAGAGGTTTGCGATGCCACAAACTGCATATGCCTGCATATCTGGACATGGCCAACTGGAAATGCCTACTAGTGCTAACTAAGGATTGTATTAAAATCACATATGGTTAACAAAGGCTAGTGGAACATATTGGGGAGTATTAGCATGTCACACATTAGGCCCAACTGGTGAACAAAATAAATGGGCTGTTCTTTTGCCATTTCTGTAGTAAAGTTTCTAAGGAAACCATGATGCCAGGAGATAAACTACACAGAAAAGAGTACAATCCAGTATCTTGGAAGCCATCCCCACCACCTCTGGGACCTTGGCATTCACCATAACACCACTGGCCCTCCCGTGTCCTGGTCCTGGAGATTGAACTAACCAGACCAGACTAAAGAGAGGGCCAAAGATGATAGAATGATCTCCACTGGCATCAGTTCAATCTTAAACAATGCATGAAATGTGAGACATGGGATCCTGGTCTTAGCTCCTCTTTTATGTGGTCTTTTCCTCCTCTACCTTATTTCTTTCTCTTCCCAGCTCTCTCTTTTGTCCTTCCATTTAGTAAGACACATCCTTATCCAGCCAAGGCTGTTTATTTTGCACCACAGCTCTGAGTCTAGGAGCACAGAGACCACTAAGAAAAGGGTCTGAATGGCTCGACATTTCTACACATTTGCCAGATCTTGTTGGGGGTTGTGAGCGAGCGGCGGCTAGGGGCGGCCG
>NW_017728909.1:16131599-16138005 GCF_001723895.1 Crocodylus porosus | reverse complement strand
CTCAAGCCCTCTGGCTACAACATAAACAGAGGCTCCTCACGCCCAACAATAACTCCAAGCCCCGCCAGGGCTCTCAGTCCTACCTTCCATCAGGGTGCTCTTGTTCCCCGCATCATCGCAGCCAGTTAGTGTGGTAAAGCAGCAACCACTAACTCAGGCCACTCAGCTCAGCCGCAGAGCTCTTGCTCCTGCGGCAGCCAGGAGGGAACTGTGTGGCGGGCTCCGGCCTAAGCTATATATAAAGGCCTGGCCCTGCCCCCTTCCGACCATGTGACCCACTTGGTTGCCCTGGCAACCAGGCACCTGAGCTGCCAATCACCCTCACAATCACGGGGCACCTATGTGACTCCGTGACAGGGGTGTTAAGACAATCTTTTGTAAAAATATTCCTCCAGCAGTGAAGGTGTAAATAGTATTCCACCCCAAGAGATAGGAAACACATGTTTTTCATGGTTACCTTTGTTGCCTTTCCTTTACTCCCTTTTTTTATTTGTGTTCACCTTCAAGAAAGCAAATTTGGACTTGAACAACAACACTAAAAGCATTTTTTCCAGCTTATTTCAACTAATATTTTCTCTTTGGAAAAAAATAGCGTGGGTGGGGGGAGGAGAATAAGACAATTACTGACACTTTTACCACCACTTTACACTCAAAAAAGATTGTTGAACAGGAACTAAGTTAGAAATACATTTCCAAACACAGAGCTGAGAAGGCCTGCCTTTCTGGCATGAATCTCAAATCATGTTTATCTGCTTAGTGTTATACTGTGACAGAGTCATATAAGTACCTTGGACTCTGGGACTATTTATTCCATCATAACTAACTCAGCCGTCCCCCAAACCTTAGTTGCTCTAACTCATAAATCAGAGTTTAATCTCTGGACCTGTGTTAGTGATTTGAGCAGGGCATACAAAGTCTGCACGGCATCTAAGTACCAAAGCCATTTCTCCAATGATTTAGCCATGAGACCACTATCACCTATGAATGCCTCTTCTTTTGGAAAAAGGAACTATTCCTATCAGAATATATGTTCTATGAACCTGCCAAGGTTCCCGAAGCTGCGGAGGCCATTTAGACTGAGTAGGGCCCTTTGGTAGAAGGAACAAAACAGCCAAATCCTTGAGAATGTCCTTATGAAGCAAGAGAGCTGGTAGATCTAGCTCATCGTCTACTAATATGTGGATTTTATACTTTTTTAGAAGTAAATAAATTGATCATCTGTTTAAAGAGAAGGCAGAGAATAATGGATAAACAAGAGGTCATTTGGCTTCTCAGAATAAGGACAACTAGTAACACTTGCTGTCAGTATTTTGCACACCTGCCTGTGGGAAGTAGAGGAAAATAACATGAAGAGTGTTGGATGCTTCCCTAACCAATTGCACCAAATCACTGTGATTGCTGACTTATACATTTGTAAGTAATGTTTACTTCTGTAACCCTGCACTTGCCTCCATGACTCTGATATCTATTGAACGGTGTTTATATTTATTGCAATGTGGAATGGCACTCCCTTTTTATAACTCGGCACCTTTTAGATAGAGATTTTATATAAATTCTCCTATTTCATAAAACAGAGTGGGGGGAGAGAATGAACACTGTTACCGAAGTGCTTTATCACCTGCAGTAACCATATAAAATGATTTAGGATCTCAAATTGGTAACAGAATATATGTGCAGACTCTGAGGATAAAAGTCCAGATAAATACAGTTTACAAAAATAGCATACGTAAAAGTCAGTTGCTTCTTTCCCAGCTTGCTGGGATCTGAATTCAGGTTTCCTTGGGCATGTTTACACATCTTCATATGGCGACATTGTTACTGTGCTGTGCTTTAGTACTTCCTTTTGGAAGTACTAAAACATGGTGCAGTAACTGCCCGTACTGCTCAGTACAGGCGGTGCACGCTTACATTTTCCCACTATGTTGCCATAGCGGCATGCTGTAAGCAGGGAGTGCACCGCCATAGCTACATAGCTAGACCTGCATGATTGCTACATCGCTGTAGCATGGTGTATGGCAACATAGCAGGTTGCTACATCACCGTGTAGACGCACCCAGTGTTTCCTTTGCTGGGAGTGATAACAACTTTGGTGCCTAAGATAACAAGAGATACTAATTGTTGGATCAGTCAAGCTGACTTTGTGATCTTTATTCATAGCTACAAGGTGGTGGGTGGGTGGAGCTATGCTGTTTTAGTGGGATATGCCAAATATTCCCAAACTCTCCACTGTGGGATGGGTCTATGCCATGCTTTTGGACAGTGAATCCTGCTTCTTTGCCCTGCATGGTGTGATGGGTTCAGCATCAGTAGAATTAGTATACATTATTTTTAAGATGCAGTATGTGCAGTTGTTAAGCCTGTCGCCCTGGGTGACCCTGGCGGTGTGTATGTGACTACTACCTCATTGTCACTGGCCCGGTGCAAAATGAAAGGATAGCAAAGTGGAATTTTTTAACTTCCTTCAGCCAGCACTGCTTTCTACAGGCTGCCGATGACCCCCGCACCATCCAACCCAGTAGAAGGCTACAGCATTGATATGAGTCTACCACTCTCCCCTATGGACATACTGGAGATCCAACATGGGTGACATGGAACCAACATCAGGGGCTTATTCACCATAAGTGATCTTTTTGGGTACTTTGCCCTGAAATAGTAGGAAATCTCCATAGCTAGGAAAAAATTGGAGTCACCAAATACCGCACTTATGCTTTATACAGTACTCCAGTCATCCAAA
The DNA here is from genome assembly GCF_001723895.1 of Crocodylus porosus. Classification (NCBI taxonomy): domain Eukaryota; kingdom Metazoa; phylum Chordata; order Crocodylia; family Crocodylidae; genus Crocodylus; species Crocodylus porosus. Next base: position 16,135,271 of record NW_017728909.1, on the reverse strand, counting down.
TTAGTCACTCACACACCCAACATGCTACTTTTGTTACATGCTATTTTGCAGCTGAATTTGACACTCAGGGCTGTGTATTTCAGAAGAGCGTAAGGTCACATTTCCATGTTCACAGCATCCAAAATTGACGAGAATTCAGGTCAGGATTTCAAAAATTCTCCATAAGATAACAGATCTCAGAGTCACACTGACAGATAGATTCTCATGCCGATGCTGAGCTGTTTTGAAATCTGGCCAGTTATTTTGATGTCTAAGCAAGAACTAAGAGCTTTTGAAAATATTGTTCTTCATTTGTATCAACTTTTTTTGGGGGGGGGGGTTGAAGTATGGCTTCGAAGTCGCAGCTGGCACATTAGAAAAAAGAAATACAGTAAAATGAATAAAATATACTCTCATTCACAATTTCCTAGAGGCTCCTTGGCTGTTAATTGAAACTTTTGTCTACTTTATTGAACAATAAAAGTGACAGAAACTACTCCCAGGTGTCCTTCAGTATTAAAAAGAGGATAAAGGGTTCCTAGCAAAGGTGACAGAAATTAATGTGGTGAGCCCAGCTATCAAACATTTTGATATGTGAATTGCCTGATATTTCTATAATGCCTTCTTATGATTGGAAATGTTATCGCTTCTATTGAATCAATAGAAAATGTTAAAGCTCCGTGGAACCCCAATTACAAAATAAAGCTAGAAGGTTAACATCTGGGACCAGCAGAGATAGAAACAATTTCTATTGTCATACCTTTCTGACAAGTAAATGTCAGAAACATAACACCTTCCACTAGGCTCAGTATAGAGCACATGTAAAAGAGTGATTGCACGGCAGTCTCAAGTCAAATCACCTGTCATCTCAGCTTTGACATGGAATTACTTTTGTTTTATGCATCTATTAACCTTGAACTATCAGCATTTGTTTTAATGTTCTGGTCTGAAGTGACCTAAATGTACTTCTTTAATGCACTTACTGCTGCAGCTAAATGGAGGAGAGTGGGGGAGAAGAGCTAAAAGGAAAAAAAAAAAGGACGGGTAGGTGAAGTTGGTGAGGATGGTATGCACACTTCAGTCCATCGTGCTCCTCACGCAGGGCTCAGGATCCAACATATTTATCCAGCAGAATACATTACAGTACCAGGTCTTAGAAGGTTATACTGAGGGTCGACAAGTCCGAATCAAAAAAGGATCGTATAAGAAGACTCAATCCTGGAATCATGCCTAGAGATTCAGAGCTGGTTTTCATCAGCATAAAAGAAGTCAGAATCAGGCCCCACTGCTGAGGATTTAAAGGGATGGAAAGATGTAGTGGCACATTTTCCTGAGTGTGAGATGGGAAGCCTTTTATCAACTTATGTTGTATTATACCCACCAAATGTAATTGGTCTGAGGGTTCAACACCAGTAGAAGGGCAAAGACTATTCTGACATCAGTGGAACTGAAATCAGGTCCTTAAGGAGGGTCAGAAGTATTTCATTTTCATAAGTGAATCAATCTGAGCCCATTCCTGCAACGTTTCTATCCAGAGACCTCCCGCTTGTTTGGGATGTTTGGCCCTTTGAGCTCTGGGGCAGAATATGCAGCTACCTAAATTATTCCACAATTGCTAAGCTGTGTGAGAGCTTTCACCTCAACCTATTTACCTGCACACCACTGCAAACCAGGGAAGTGTTATTCCTCCCATTTTAGAGATGGGGAATTAAGACATAACGGGCACGTTTACGTGTCACCCCGTGCTACTGCAGTGATGTGCTACATCACTGTACCACATTGCTACAGTGACATCAGGTGAGGTGGGTCTGCGTGTGACCAGCAGCTACTTCAGCATAATAACAGAGCCCCCCATTTTAGCATGGGCAAAATAGTGGCGAAAACTAACCATGCGCTGCACGCACAGCACAATAGAGGTGGTTACTGCGCCGTGCTTTTTTACTTCCAAAAGGAAGTACTAAAGCATGGCACAGTAACGATGCCACTGTAGGGCAATGTGTAGATGTGCCCAAAGGGGTAGATTTCTAATGGCCCAAATAGCGGTGAGGTCCCTTATTCCCACTGCGAGTTGATGAGATTTAGACACCTAGCTACTATTTGTGCCTTTGAATATCTAGTGTAGGAAGAAAAAGTGCCAATTGGATTTTGTGACTAAACATGAAAATAATGCTTGGCTGAAATGTTCAAAGCTGTGCCGAATTTTGATTGGTTCTAATCAGCCAGGTTCTCTGACATCCCTCTGGTACCACAGGAGTTATGGAAGGAGAGAATGGGTCTCAGGGCTATTGTTTCGGTTGTTACTGTTGTTATCACCTCCCTTAGTCTTGCGCACTCGTGCTCATCAACCTCCATGCAAAATCACTCATTAGAGCTGAATACCTCATAGACCTCATGGCATCCTGCAATGCTTGCTTTATGGGGGCAGAACTCAGCTAGACATACGTTTCTCTGTTTCTTTGTTTCCCTCCTCCTATTGGTTTCTTATCATTTTCTTTTCTGATGATTTTATGTCTATTCTTAGTATCTTGTTTCTTATACATTTACAAAGGAAGAGGGTAGGTTATATACTTTAATATATCAGAACTAGATGGGCAAAGCTACAAGCGAGATTTATAACTAGCATTTTAATATATTTAAAGAGATAGCAGGCAAAGAACATCTTAGGCCTCTACTACTTAATCTTCAAGCAAGCTCAAGGTACAGGCACAATCCAAAGGCTTTGAACATGTTCTTAAAGGCTGTAAGATCAAACAAGAAGCATGAAGAGGAAAGTAAAATATAGAGTCCTTTTGGTAGTGAATTTACCTTACATTGACAGAACATGAAGCCTTTCACTGGCCTGTCCCCGGAGCCACTATCTTATTAGTCCTAAAGGATTAGTCTGGCTCCAAGTGGGCACATCTACACATTCATTAATGCACTGTAATTATAACGCATTAAGTTTAGCACCTGTAATGGCAGGTACTAAACTTAATGCGCCGTAATTGGTGCTACTGCACATTAACACAAATGAACACTTTTTTTTAGTGATGTTACTGTACATTAAACTAAATCTACTGTGCATTAGCGCATTAGCATGGCTTTTGCCCGCTGCACTAATGGACAGTAGAATTAGTCTTCCGTCCATTAAGTGTCTCATGAAGATGTGCCCAGTAAGACTGGAAACAATGGTTTGGGGCCTTAATGAGGCTGGCATCTCCTCCAGGGATTCCCACTACAAGAGATTACGTGAGGTGCCAGGTCATATGCCCCGTGATGTATTTGACCTTGCCAGAGTGTTGTTCTCCAGTTTGTTTCCTGTCAGCTCTGTGTTTTCTGGGCCCCTGGCACAGTACCCAGCCTGTCTCACTCACCAAGGACTCTCCCCCACCACCACCTCTGCCTGAACCAAAACTAACCAGAAGGACATACAAAAGGCAATGAAGATTCAGTGAGAGATGCACCTAAACCCCTCTAGATAAGGGTGATAGGATTAAGGCAACTCCTTTAGTCATGTCTGCATCAAAGATGGGACAAGGAGGCACCTCCATTAGCATTCAGAGTGGAGAACAGAGATTTCATAGATTTCATAGACATCAGGGCTGGAAGGGACCTCGGGAGATCATCAAGTCCAGCCCCCTGCCCAAAGGGCAGGAAGTCAGCTGGGGTCATAGGATCCCAGCAAGATAAGCATCCAATTTGCTCTTGAAGGTG